>NC_135725.1:39211970-39523047 GCF_964656455.1 Halichoerus grypus | reverse complement strand
AAAATCCATGAAAACAGAATTAGAGAAATAAGTGACACCATGAAACGTTCCAATGTCAGAATTATTGGGGTCCCTGCTGGGGTGGAGAGAGAGAGGACTAGAAGATATATTTGAGCAAATCATAGCTGAGAACTTCCCTAATCTGGGGAATGAAACAAGCATTTGTGTCCTAGAGGCAGAGAGGACCCCTCCCAAGATCAAGGAGAATAGACCAATGCCCCCGCATATAATAGAAAAACTCGCAAATCTTAGAACCAAGGAAACCATCGTAAGGGCAGTTAGGGGGAAGAGATTCCTTACATACAGAGGAAGGAACATCAGAATAACGTCAGACCTATCCACAGAGACCTGGCAAGCCAGAAAGGGCTGGCAAGACATATTCAGGGTATTAAATGAGAAGAACGTGCAGCCAAGAATACTTTATCTGGGAAGGCTGTCATTTAGAATGGATGGAGAGATACAGAGCTTCTAGGATTGGCAGAAACTGAAAGAATATGTGACCACTAAGCCAGCCCTGCAAGAAATATTAAGGGGGGTTCTAAACAAAGAAAAAAGACCCCAAGAGTGATATAGAACAGAAATTTACAGACAATCTATAGAAACACGGACTTCACAGGCAACATGATGACAATAAAATCATATTTTTCAAAAATCACTCTCAACGTGAATGGCCTAAATGCTCCCATAAAACAGCAGAGGATTGCAGATTGGACAAAAAGACAGGACCCATCCATATACTGTCTACAAGAGACTCATTTTGAACCTAAAGATACATCCAGACTAAAAGTGAAGGGATGGAGAACCACCTTTCATGCCATTGGACTTTAAAAGAAAGCTGGGATAGCAATTCTCATATCAGACAAATTAGATTTTAAGTTAAAGACTGTAGTTAGAGATACAGAAGGACACTATGTCATTCTTAAAGGGTCTAGCCAACAAGAAGATCTAACAATTGTAAATATCTATGCCCCCAACATGGGAGCAGCCAACTACACAAGCCAACTGTTAACCAAAATAAAGAGACATACTGATAATAATACATTAATAGTGGGAGACCTCAACACTCCACTCTCAGTAATAGATCAACGAAGAAACAAGAGCTTTGAATGACACACTGGACCAGATGGACCTCATAGATAGAGACAGAACATTCCACCCTAAAACAACAGAATGCTCATTCTTCTCGAGCACACATGGAACTTTCTTCAGAATAGACCACATACTGGGTTGCAAATCAGTGTCAACCAATACCAAAAGACTGTGATTATTCCATGCATATTCTCAGACCATAATGCTTTAAAACTGGAACTCAATCACAAGAAAAAATTTGGAAGAAATTCAAACACTTGGAAGCTAAAGACCACTCTGCTTAAGAATGTTTGGGTCAACCAGGAAATCAAAGAACTTAAACAATTCATGGAAACCAATGAGAATGAAAACACATCAGTCCAAAAACCTATGGGATACTGTAACGGCGGTCCTAAGGGGGAAGTACGTAGCAATCCAAACCTTACTCAAAAAAATAGAAAAATCCCGAATTCACCAATTAACTTTACACCTTAAAGAACTGGAGAAAAAAAAAAGAACGATGCCTAAGCCACACATTAGAAGAGAAATAATTAAGATTAGAGCAGAGATCAATGAATTAGAAGCCAGAAATTCAGTAGAGCACAGCACTGAAACTAGAAGCTGGTTCTTTGAAAGAATTCATAAGATCGATAAACCACTGGCCAGACTTATCCAGAAGAAAAGAGAAAGGACCCAAATTAATAAAATTATGAATGAAAGGGGAGAGATCACAACTAACACTAAGGAAATAGAAACAATTATTGGAAATTATTATCAACAACTATATGCCAATAAATTAAGCAACCTGGAAGAAATGGATGCCTTCCTGGAAACCTATAAACTACCAACACTGAAACAGAAAGAAATAAACAACCTGAATAGCCAAATAACCAGTAACGAGATTGAAGAAGTGATCAAAAACCTCCCAAAAAACAAGAGTCCAGGGCCTGATGGATTCCCTGAGGAATTCTACCAAACATTTAAAGAAGAAATAATACCCATTCTCCTGAGGCTGTTTCAAAAAAAAGAAACAGAAGGAATGCTTCCAGACTCATTCTATAAGGCCAATATTCTATGAGGCCAAGCCAGGCAAAGACCCCATCAAAAAGGAGAATTTCAGACCAATATCCCTGATGAATATGGATGCCAAAATTCTCAACAAAATCCTAGCTAATATGATCCAACAGTCCATTAAAAAGATCATCCACCACGACCAAGTGGGATTTATCCCTGTGATGCAAGGTGGTTCAACATTCGCAAATCAATCAATTTGATAGAACACATTAATAAGAGGAGAGAGAAGAACCATATGGTTCTCTCAATTGATGCAGAAAAAGCATTTGACAAAATACAGCATCCTTTCCTGATTAAAACTCTTCAGAGTATAGGGATAGAGGGAATATTCCTCAAGTTCATAAAATCCATCTATGAAAAACCCACAGCGAATATTATCCTCAATGGGGAAAAGCTAAGAGCCTTTCCCTTAAGATCAGGAACACAACAAAGATGTCCACTCTCACCACTATTGTTCAACATAGTATTAGAAGTCCTAGCAATAGCAATCAGACAACAAAAAAAATAAAAGTATTCAAATTGACAAAGAAGAAGTCAAACTCTCTCTCTTCGTAGATGACATGATACTTTATGTGGGAAACCCAAAAGACTCTACCCCCAAATTGCTAGAACTCATACAGCAATTCAGTAATGTGGCAGGATACAAAATGAATGCACAGAAATCAGTTGCTTTCTTATACACTAACAATGTAACTGTAGAAAGAGAAATTAGAGAATCGATTCCATTTACAATAGCACCAGAAACCATAAGATACCTCGGAATAAACCTAAACAAAGAAGTAAAGGATCTATACTCTAGGAACTACAGAACACTCATGAAAGAAATTGAAGAAGACACAAAAAGATGGAAAAAGATTCCATGCTCATGGATTGGAAGAATAAACATTGTTAAAATGTCTATGCTGCCCAGAGCAATCTATACTTTCAATGCCATCCTGATCAAAATACCAACAGCATTTTTCAAAGTGCTAGAACAAACAATCATAAAATTTGTATGGAATCAGAAAAGATCCCGAATCGCCAAGGAAATGTTGAAAAAGAAAACAAAGCTAAGGGCATCATGTTGCCTGATTTCAAGCCGTATTTCAAAGCTGTGATCACCAAGACAGCATGGTACAGGCACAAAAACAGACACATAGACCAATGGAACAGAATAGAGAGCCCAGATATGGACCCTCAACTCTATGGTCAAATAATCTTCAACAAAGCAGGAAAAAAATATGCAATGGAAAAAAAAGACAGTCTCTTCAATAAATGGTGCTGGGAAAATTGGACAGCTATGTACAGAAGAAAGAAACTCGACCATTCTCTAACACCATACACAAAGATAAACTCAAAAGGATGAAAGACCTAAATGTGAGACAGGAATCCATCAAAATCCTAGAGGAGAACATAGGCAGTAACCTCTTCGACATCGGCCACAACAGCTTCTTTCAAGATATGTCTCCAAAGGCAAGGGAAACAAAAGCGAAAATAAACTTTTCGGACTTCATCAAGATACAAAGCTTCTACACAGGAAAGGAAACAGTCAACAAAACAAAGAAGCAACCCATGGAATGGGAGAAGATATTTGCAAATGACACTAGAGATAAAGGGCTGATATCCAAGATCTATAAAGAACTTCTCAAACTCAACACCAAAAAACAAATAATCAAGTCAAAAAATGGGCAGAAGACACGAACAGACACTTCTCCAAAGAAGACATACAAATGGCTAACAGACACATAAAAAAATGTTCATCATGAGCCATCAAGGAAATTCAAATCAAAACCACATTGAGATACCACCTTACACCAGTTAGGATGGAAAAAATTGACAAGGTAAGAAACAACAAATGTTGGAGAGGTTGGAGAGAAAGGGGAACCCTCTTACACTGTTGGTGGGAATGCAAGTTGGTACAGCCATTTTGGAAAACAGTGGAGGTTCCTCAAAAAATTAAAAATAGAGCTACCCTAGGACCCAGCAATTGCACTCCTGGGTATTTACCCCAAAGACACAGATGTAGTGACAAGAAGGGTCATATGCACTCCAAAGTTCATAGCAGCAATGTCCGCAGTAGCCAAACTGTGGAAAGAGCCGAGATGCCCTTCAACAGATGAATGGATAAAGAAGATGTGGTCCATATATACAATCAAGTATTACTCAGCCATCAGAAAGGATGAATACCGAACTTTTACATCAACATGGATGGGACTGGAGGAGATTATGCTAAGTGAAATAAGTCAAGCAGAGAAAGTCAATTATCATATGGTTTCACTTATTTGTGGAACATAAGGAATAGCATGGAGGACATTAGAAGAAGGAAGGGAAAAATGAAGGGGGTATATCGGAGGGGGAGATGAACCATGAGAAACTATGGACTCCAAGAAACAAACTGAGGGTTCTAGAGGGGAGGGGGGAGGGGGGATGGGTTAGCCTGGTGATGGTTATTAAGGAGGGCACGTACAGCATGGAGCACTGGGTGTTATACGAAAACAATGAATATTGGAACACTACATCAAAAACAAATGTACTGTATGGTGACTAACATAACATAATAATAATAAAAAAAGAAGAATGTGTTTCTTAGAATTATCTTTAGAGTTTATTGAGAGCGGGATTGTGAGAACTAGGGTTTCTTACTGTGTCTGTCAAACTCACTTAAAAGTGACTGCTCTCCACATTTGAAATCTATACTTTTTTTTTTTAACATTAACTAGTTTTGTGATATATTTTAAGCACAAATATTGTGAATTTTCAATTTTTTTTCTTCTCTAAAAGTGCACATTCAACCTTCATCAAATTTCCTTTGCTTCAGAAAGGCTGAAAATGGGCCAAATATGAGGAAAAAAATACAATATGCTATCATCATCAAAACGTAATATCTATATTGAAACCTAACCCACAATGGAAATATAAAAAAAAAAAAAGAAAAAAGAAAAAAAAAGGATAAAAAAGGAAAAGTTGGTCATCTACCAGTTATTTTAAGCAATTTTTGGGCAGGTGAAAACAATATCTATTGTTTGATTTTTTTTTTTTTTTCAGGAAAGTATTCCCCTTATCACTTTGGAAAGAAGAATCATTTTGCTTATTCCTTGCCTAAATTGAAATCATATGACCTATGGATGCATGGATATACATTTTATTTCTTCTTGTTAAATGCTGATCTCCCAGAAAGTGCAAAAGAGTCTAATTACAATATTGGGAAAGGGAAAAGCCTGCTGTGGATAGTGTGAAACCTACTTTATTTTGTGGAATTACTGAAGCGGCCACACCATACCAAATATTTTGTCCCATTTAGTTTAAGTGAAAAGAGCAAGACAAATGCACCCAATCTTCTTCATTGCAAATGTAGGCCAGGCAAGCTCTTCATTGCTTCATCCAAGCTTTTCATGGAGGTTCCTATCATTTAACGGTATTCCTAGACTTTGGGCTTTAAACACATAAAGCTTTCTACAGCAAAACTGACATTTTGGATGACTTCACTGATTAATCATTCCAACTGAGCTCATCTCAAGGGCTCATGTCTTTAAACGATTATAATCTTGTAATTCTTTCCAAAAGGACAGTAATCCTCCTTAGGACATGATTATTAACATGCCCTTTTTAATAGCCCATGGCAAAAAATATGATGTTAAACCTGACATTATTTTGGATTTCTTGGTGACTAAAATGAAAATGAAAATTTTTGATGTTTTACGTTAATATCCTATGTATCCTCACTAAATTTGGTATGGTTCGGTGTAGTACCAAAAGTACATATTCCATTTCAAAGTAAAAGAGAGAAAAGGATCTTATTCAGTGCCTTTTGTTATGCCATTGGAAGTAAAGAGTTAACAGTGTTACCCTCTTTTGTCTTGTGTGCAAAAGATAGTGGATGCTTGGATAAAGAAGATGTGGTATATATATACAATTGAATATTATGCAGCCATCAAAAATAAAATCTTGCCATTTGCAACGATGTGGATGGAACTAGAGGGTATGATGCTAAGCGAAATAAGTCAATCAGAGAAAAACAAGTATCATATGATCTCACTGATATGAGTAATTTGAGAAACAAGACAGAAGACCATAGGGGAAAGGAGGGAAAATGAAACAAGAGGAAACCAGAGAGAGAGACAAACCATAAGAGACTCAATCTCAGGAAACAAACTGAAGGTTGCTGGAGTGGTGGGGGGTGGGATGGATGGGGTGGCTGAAGGATGGACATTGGGGAGGGTATGTACTATGGTGAGCCCTGTGGATTGTGTAAGACTGTTGAATCACAGACCTGTACCCCTGAAACAAATAATACATTATATGTTAATATAAAATAATTAAAAAAAAGATAGCAGATGCTTTGGGTATTTGGAGCACACCTGGTTTTCATGCAAATAAAATGTGTAATTTGGACTATCAAATGAATAATTAATGTCAAATTAATTCAAGACACTTTCTAAAAAAAAATCACATGTGAAATTCCTTGCTTTCTCTAGGAAATGCTGAAACAGGCATTCTTATTCTGAGTCTCCCTGCCCCCCACCCCAGGAAGTTCTTTATCTCAGAGATAAAGAAAGAGCTTATGCTGATTTCTCCTAGGAAAACAAAACAAAGTAAAACATCATATTTGCTATTTGTTTTTTAGAATTCATCCGCTAGTGTAAAATGCAGGTTTTGTGATATACTGTAACTTTAGCTGACATAGTGCTTTCCAGAAGAGGGCTATTCCCTGTGATAGAATCACAAGGATTTAAAGAAATATCCATGTCAGAGTATTTGCCCATAGTTGAAATATTAACAACAATCTCTTAAGATAAGCAAAAGGAGTTATCTTGTCATACCCTGGGCTATATAAAATCTCAAATCTTGAAGCAATGTCTAGGTTTAATCCCTGGCTTTCAGGGAATGGGTTGGGCTGTTGTTTGACCAGTTTTGCTGTTGAGTAATTCTGCTTTGCTTGTGTCTGTAGACACATGTCCTATTTTTCAGATAAACCATGTTTATCTTAAATGTTCCTCCTCCCCTGGATGTTCCCTCTCTCCCTAGGAAGACATGAGGATAGTCAAGATTTCTTTCAAAGTATTTAAGGAGAATGTGAACAAATAAGAGCTTAGAATGGAATTCTATGGATTTAAATGCCAGCATTTTAAAATAAATATTAAAACCAATTAAAAGATAAAATGGGAATGGGAGAACTTACGTGAACTTAAAAGTTACAAACAGGTGTTGTGAGGATAAATATCTTAACTCCTAGGAAGTGATATAAATTGTACATGTTTAGTCATACCAAAATAACAATTTTGGGAATAATATACATATATATATATATACAGTGTGTATATAAATATATACCAAACCCAAATATTGGTAGGTCAATCACATTGCACTTTTTTTAAAGATTTTATTTATTTACTTGACAAAGAGAGAGAGAGGGAGAGCACAAGTAGGCAGAGAAGCAAGCAGAGGGTGAGGGAGAAGCAGCCTTCCTGCCGAGCGGGGAGCCTGATGCGGGGCTCGATTCCAGGACCCTGGGATCATGACCTGAGCCAAAGGCAGACGCTTAACAACTGAGCCACCCAGGCGCCCCTATCACATTGCACTTTTGAATGAGTATCTTTTTTAAAACCATTGAAGCAATAAAAAAAAAAAAATTGTTCTTGATGTCTTTCATGCCTGATTCGCTCAGATATGTAATAAATCACTAGGGGATCTACGTTCCAACCTACCCCCAAAGCTAATGATCTTTTCCTTTCCACTTGGGAACTATGCCATCAAATAACCACAGGGTGAGGTAATCTCCATTGATAGCTCTCTAAGGGGTACTATAGTGCATAGTATATATATTCTATATTTATATCTATAGCTTTAATTCCAGTTGTCATAGACTGTCTTTTGAGCGACCTAGGAAAGACACTTAGAAGATTTCATTTCTTTTTCAAAGACAGCAGTTTTGGTGGGCTCTTTGCACTTTTATCCTCCCCATGTTTTCCAGTAATGCTGGTCCTACTGCCCCTACCACCCCCACCACCATCACCCCATATAAACCTTTTTTAAAATCTTTCAATGTTAAATACCTAGTCATTGCAGGAAAAGTCTACCCTATTTCCAGAGAAGGGGTTTCACTTTAAATATTTCACCCTATTTCTCCATGCACTCTGAAATCCAGCTCCTGGCCAGGCTTTAGGCAGACGAATACCAGTGCTGCTCTGGGTCCTGCCCCGTAGATTCTGAGAGAAGACCAGCCTCTCTCCATGCAGCCAGTGAAGAAGAGACCTTCAAATCCAGGTCAGTCCCCATCAGTGGACACTACAGGATTGCTGGTGCCTACTGTTAGGTTCTCCTCTTAGATAAGCATATCTTCAAAAGCTATTTTTATTTTCCTTAAACACCACACTAATCTCAAATCTTAAAAAAGATATTTCTCCTATACTAAGGATTTGGCCTTGTCCTTTAAGTAAGTTAGATAGGTATTTGAGCAGCAGCTTTCAGTAACTACCTTGGCAAAACCCACTCCAAATGGTAATGTTTTCCTTTGGGGATCTCAAAAAGAGTAGTTTGGTATTGTTTAAATTCCTTTTGTGACTCCTAATCATTCTCTGATATAAAGAGGGAGAATTATTCAAAGTTAGCACAATATTAAGTAAACAAATTATTCAAACATGTTGTTACTAAATGCAAGAATAAAGACAAACCGTTCTGAATGTGTGGCAATATGTTATGGATAATCCTTCTTTGAATAGTTTCTGATCACATTTTGGATTACATACCCAGCTATTCTTTATCTTCTCATAAATTTTGTCTGAATTGAAATAACTACGTCCACTTGTAATCCCAGCTCACGGGGAACATCATTGAAAGTAACTAAACACTTCAAACTTCTACATACTTTCTTGTCATTCTTGTTAAACAAGGTCAACCAAATAGTTTAAATTTTAGCAAATGGATTTGTATATTGCCTTCATCTTTGCATTGTCCTTTTTTTCTCTTAAAACTGTTAATTATATTTATATATATATAAACATGCAAAAATAAACAGAAATATATCATAAACCTATTTAACCAACAAGCAGAGTTTATTAATTGCAATATTTTATGGTATTTGTGTGAGATTTTCTTAGGAAATAAAATATGAGGCCTACTCTATTCAATTCATCACTTTTATTGGAGGCAACTATTATCTAGAAGCATACACACAAATACACACACACACACATATATGTGTATATACATATAATCTTGTCAAATTAAAAAGAATATTTTTATAGCATACAAATGTCTCAAAAATACTACAGATTATTTTTTGTGGGTTTCTAAAATGTACATAAGTTATTCATATTGTTTGTATCATATTGCCCCTTGTTTTTTTCCCTTAGTATTTATCACTTCAATATTTATACTGAATATATATTCCGTATATATATAAATATATATTCCAAGAACTAATTAATCAATTTTAAAGGCTATATATTATATATATATTACTATACAATATATAATATTATATATAATATTATATATTACTGTATATTACCACATGTGCAGTGACAGGACTAATGACCCCAGAGACTCAAGTTACCTAACAAACAGGTTAATGGAAGGGATGAAGATGAAACCCAACTCTAGTTTCCATGGGTCCCAGCGTCCTCAACATTTCTTAGTGCTGGTTTGGTTTCCTTATATTCTAGAGGCATCTTTTAAAACTGGATTCTCGTGTTATTATGCAATCAAAGAATCTATTTTATATTTATTTATTCTGTTACATTTACTGTGATTACTGTTATCTTTGATTTTTTTCTAACATGTTAGTATTTTCTGCTTACGTTTTTTTTCTTAGCTTCATTTTTCTCCATTACTGTTTTTCTTGAATCAGTTAAGTTTTATTCAGTTTATTTTGTTTCCTTTATTGGTTTAGTTGTAATTCTGTTATATTGTTTAAGAGTTAGCATTGCATTATCTCATGCATACTTCAATTAAAATGCCTCTAGCTTGTTATTAATACGGCATGCATTGCACATGAGAACAATACATACAGACTTTAGAATGATTTACTACTGTC
This sequence comes from Halichoerus grypus, assembly GCF_964656455.1. Lineage (NCBI taxonomy): Eukaryota > Metazoa > Chordata > Mammalia > Carnivora > Phocidae > Halichoerus > Halichoerus grypus. Next base: position 39,512,891 of record NC_135725.1, on the reverse strand, counting down.
TATTCTCTCATTTCACTTTTGATTTCTCCTTGTGTTTGGTGTTCTGCAGTTTGATTATCCTATGAGTGGATGGGTGCTCATTCCTTTCTAGTTACTCTGTTTAGGAATCACTCTGAAATTTGGTGTGATATGCAGGGTTTTTTGTCTGAATTCCATAAGAAATCATAATCATTGTCTCTTTGAATATTTTTTTTTCCTCATTCTCTCCATGCTCTCTTCACAAATAGGTTACATTTTTATATTTTTTTTAACTTATCATCTTTTTACATCTCTAAATTGAACTTAAAGTTGTTTTTCTAGGTCAGTACTCTCATTCATCAATTATGTCTTCAGCAAGCTCTAATCTGTGGCTTAAGATTTTCACTGTTTTTTTTTTTTCTCTTAGCAATTTTATTAGTTGTATTTTCTAAAACATTCTTCCTTTATTGTATATATTATTATTGCTTTCATCATAGTAAATATTTAACCAGTGCCAAATGCTTTTTTGCATCTATTGAGATTATCATATGGATTTTCTTTGCTAGTTTGTTGATGTGGTAAATTATATAGTTTGATTTTCAAATGTTAAACCATGCTCTATGGGAAAACTTCTCCACTTTGTTATGATGTATTATACTTTTAACATATTTTAAATTTAGTTTGTAATATTCAAGAGTTTTGTGTCTGTGAGATATAATGTCTATGAGACATTATGTTCTGTGTGTTTCTTTTACTGTGATGATTTTCTGGTTCTGGTGTCAAGGTAACCCCAGCATCATAAAATGAGTTAAGAATGTGGAAGGGCTTATGCAGAATTGGCATTATTTTCTTCTTATCCTTTTAGTCAAGTTTGCTACTGAACCTATCTGAGTTTGAAGTTTGTTTCATGGGAAGCTTTCAACTATGAATATGATTTTTAGGTACATCTGAAGTTACAGATATTATAATTTTTTTCATGATTAAGCTTCAGCATATCATGCCTTAAAAGAATATTCCGTGTCACCTAATTTGTAAAAATAACTGGCATTAAAAGTCTTACAGCACTATTCTTTCTATCTCTATTGGTTCATTAATGACATTTTCCTGATAATAGTAATTCAGATCTCCTATTGATTGATTGTTTGATCGAATGTTTGTGAGAAAAGTCCAAAAGTTGACCAGCTCTGTTTAAAATAAACAAACAAACAAAAAAAACCCTTTATTTAATTTCATTTATTTTTACTATAACTTTTCTGTTTTCCATTTCATTGATTATTGCTTTTATCCTTATTCCCTGTGTACTGCTTCCTTTGGGTTTAACTTGCTTTACCTCTAGCTTCTTAATAAGTTCAGGTCTTTAGAGTCATTGAAACGCAATCACCAGGGCGCCTGCATGGCTTAGTCAGTTAAGCATCCCACTCTTTATTTCAGCTCAGGTCATGATCTCAGGGTCATAATCTCAGGGTTGTCAGATTGAGCCCTGTGCTGGGCTCTGCTGGGGGAGCAGCCTGCTTAAGATTCTTCCTCCCCCTTCTGCCTCTTCCCCCTCTAAAAAAAAAAAAAAAAAGTGAGAGAGATACACAATTACCAAAGATGCCAATAAGAGATGAAAAGATGCCAATAAGAAATAACTTGCATATCCATATATTTACTAATGAAATTAATTTTGTAACTGAAATCATCCCACAAAGACAACTGCAGGCCCACATCGATAGATGGCTTATACATGAATGTTCACTGCAGTTTTATATGTAATATCCATAAGTTGGAAATAATGCAAATGCCCATCATCAGGTGAATGGGTAAATAAACTGTAGTATACCCGTACAATGGAATGCCATTCAGCAATTAAAAGTAATGGATAATTGATACACAGTATGGCATGGATAAATTTCAAAATATTTATTCTGAGTGAAAAAATCCAGACAAGAGTAAGTACATATGATCTGATTCCAATTATATGAGGCTCTAAAAAAATACAAACTGAAGTACAGTGACAGAAAACCAATCCCTGGGAAGGAATTACAAAGGGACATGGAGAAACCCCTGTGGGTAATGTATAATGTAGATAATCAATTATTTTGATTTTCATGATGGTTTCCATGTGTGTGTACACAGGGGAAAACTTAACCAAATTGTATATTTTAAATGCATATGGTTTTAATTTTGTGCCAATTGTATTTCAATAAAACTTTAAAAAGAGAAAGAAAAAATTTAGGCTCCTTACAAGAAAATGAATTTCTATACATAAGTTTGTCTTGATTATGCATTGGCATTTCTTTCTCCATCTTCAAAACAGCAGGAAAAATAGTCATTCTGACTTGCTTATGTAAGTTGTGAAGATCAAATGGCATAATATGTAAAAATGCTTTGAAAATGTGAAGTGCTGCAGAACCATAAATTATTATAAATGATCTGGTTAGATTTAAGCATTACATTTCATGATGGGCTGCATTTACATAGTGTGTGCGTGTGTGTGTGTGTGTGTGTGTGTGTGTGTGTGTGTGTGTGTTGGAAGTGGCTGTTGGGATTGTTTTAACTTTTTCTCTCTTCCTTTTGTTCCTGGTCTTGCCATTTCTTGTAAACTTAATGATGTTTCACACTCCCTCCCTAGCTCTTTTCAGCCTGTTGGCAGCAACTCCTGTCTGTATTTCACAGAAGGTTCTGAATCCTTCCTTGCAGGTGCTTTGCTTTAGTGAGAAACACAAAAAGGTAACTTAAATGGGGGAAAACATAGCAGCTAGTACTTTCTTTGATCCCTTGGGATAAGGGAATGAACGAAACATGATGGAATTGGCATGCAGGTAATATTTTAAAGGGTGGCAGCCTGAATGAGGTAGCATGACCATCTGGTAGATGTAGCACAGCATCAGATGTCCAAAAATTTGATTTTTTTTACTAACTTTGTTATTCCTCTGGCCTCAGAGTTTCCTTCAGCTTCCATACAGGGATGAATGTTTCCAAATTCCCAAATTGGTATTGTATAAAAACTCAAAGATCAATGTTTACTTTATTGGAGCCGGGAAGGATGGCTGTGAGAAAAATGAATTAACATTTTTTTTCTAGCTGTTACTATGGTCTGCATACAGTAAGTATTTTTGCTTCTATTTGGAATTGAATTCCAATACCGGCTGGGGAAAAAAAAAAAATGTTAGTTTCCTTCCCTCAGGAGCTCTCCTTCTTAGCTTCTATAAAGTAAAAATCTTTCGTTGAGCCTTACAAACATATGCACAAAACATACAAACACTACTGATACACACAAGCATACATTAATGTCACTAGTGGCCTTGGGTTGAAATATTCCCAGAAGAATATTGGAAATAAGATAGTATGAAATAACTAGACAGGAATGGGGCAATAGCCATGATCAGATGCATATCCCCTCAAGAGCAGCCAACGAGTTTCTTGCTAGAGTTGGAGTTGATAGAGCTCCCTATCTACATATCTGTAGTAGTCTGCTTCTCCTTAGAATTTAGAGGAAGAGCTGATATCCTTTTTTAAATCTCTGGGCTTACTGACCAGTGTTAAGGTTTATCTTGGTGACAATTCATAGCTGAAAATTAAGTGTCCGTGTATTTCGTATTGTAAAGTCAAGCAAATCTCCTCCTTACTGCTATGCTAGATAAAGCACCTCCAGGTTTGGGGAGAGGTAGCATTCCTGCAGTCTGCACGGCCAACTCCTTGTCCTCTGCCTTCCCGCGAACAGAATGAAGAAGAAGGTGGTGGGGGTTGCTTGGTACCTTAGGGGAGAGATGAGGTCATAAAAATGGAGACCATTTCTTTCTCCTTCCCTCAGCCTTTAACTTGTGGGTGTAGAAGGGGATATATCTAATCTGCTCACCTCAAATTTGAGAGTGCCTTAAATCCTTGTGAAACTGGAAGGGTCAGCATTTTATTTCCTATCTGGTTGTTTCTGAGTCACCTCAAAGCTGTCAGAACAAGAAGAAGTGAGGAAGAGGGCAGAGCAGCGTAGCAAAGGGCAAATACTGCTCACCGGAGTTTTCTGAAGAGCCAAATCTATGTGTTCTGTGGGCTCAGGGAAGTGAAAAAAAGGAGCTGAAAGCAGGGCCTGGCTGTTAGCCTTCCCATCCCCACCCAAGACTGTCCAGTGCAACAAAGACTGAAGAGCATCATGAGGATGTACAGAGTCAGCCTGGCGTTAGTTAAGGGAAGCAGCCACATTTCTCCTGCATGATCTCTAATATTAAGCCTGTGGTAAGAATCTGCTCGGTCCCCTGTGACCACAAAACAGATTCTAAAATAGAGAAGAGAGGTAGCCACCATAAAAGTAGGTCAGACTTTGATACCCAGCATTTGGAGTCAGCAGGGCGATAACCACAGATAGTAATACAGCTTCCCACACCCACCCAGGAACCTTTATGCATTTAAGTGGGTCTCCTCATACATGCAGCCTCTGGGGCAATAAGAAAGAAGGTAGAAAGAAAGTTTCTTTATAAGGTTACTTTTTCAAAAAGTAACCTTATATAGTACAGCCTGAGCTAAGCAAGGCAGGGAAGCTTTGATTATTCAAAGAGGACAAGACTTGAACAGGAAATAACTCTAAAAAATATTGAAGATACCCAGAAAAAAAAACAGGTATTAATTGAGACCTTTGGGTTGCCTGTCATCTTCAGTCACTTCTCATTATTGTAAAGAAAATGGAAAAGTGGGATGCTGGAAAGTAAATTTGTTATTCACATTTACAAAATCTATATCTCCATTAACTCCACTAAGTTGACATTATTAAAGAAACCAAATAAAATGAATATCGCACAAACAGCACAGACGCAACATTTCCGCATTTAGGTGTATTCGTTGCCTTTCACTGTTCTTCCTTCTGTGTTCCTTATTTCAGTAAGTTGTGTTACTGTCCATATGGTTGATCGAGGAAGAAACCTTTTCCTCTTTGACTACCGTTTTAGTTAGTTCGGGCTGCTGTAACAAAGAACCACAGATTTGAGTGTTTTATAAACAGTAGACATTTATTACTCCTCGTTGTGGTGGCTGGAAGTCTGAGGTCAGGTTGCCAGCCTGGGCAGCTTCTGGCTAGGATGTGCTGTCTGATGTGCGGGGAGCTGCCTTCTTGTATCCTCATGTGGTAGAGAGCCAGCCGAGAGAGCTCTTTCTGGTCTCCTTGATGAGCGTACCAATCCCATTCATCAGGGCTCCACCCTCATGGTCTAATCATCACCTTCATACCACCACACTGGGGATTCGGATTTCAACATCAACATTTGGAGAGGGGGGTATGTTTATGGGGGAATGTTTATACAAACATTCATTTCCTAACAACCAGTCCCATCCAACTATCACTGTGTCTGTCAGTTTTTCCTCCTAAACATCTCTCGAGTGTATTTACTTCTGCTCACTCATCCCCTTTGCCATTACCTTAGCTCAGGCTTGTCATTTCTCACCTGGTTGTCTCGAGGGCCTCGTAACTGGCTCCCTGCCACGAGGGTGAAAGTAATCTTTTTAAAGCATTATGTGATCACTCAACAGCACCACCATCCCCCCGTAACAGTCTGCATTCTGCAGTTACAGTTAGTCTCTTTGTTGCCTTCGAGATGAGTTTTAAACTCACAGGTAATGTCAAAGATGAGCTCGCAGATGAACTTCAAAGATAATTTACAAAGTCCTTCATGGTCCATCTGCTAGTTAATCTCCCTTCCTTTTGTCTTTTCCATCACACTCTAGCTCAGTGGCCTGAAAACCATGCCCCAAAGAATGCCAGACCTCTGCAAAGCACTTCCAGAGGCTATTGAATGTGTGTGTGCTGCCTGTGTGTCTTTGTATCTTTTGAGTTTGTGTTGAAGGGTGCTGAAGCCTTGGGGCAGAACCAGACTTCAGGATTGCTTCACAACCTCACATTCAATCAGACTAGCTACCTATGTGGGAAAGGGAGAGAGTTCACAGGAGGATTTCTTTAAAGAAAGAGTCCCACAGCTTCATAACTATTCAAACAAAACAAAAACCACTTTTAAGACACTACTCTGCCATACGGATCTATTAACAGTGTCTTGGACATACCATTACACTTTCTTTTAGCAGGTCCATTAACTTTCAAATAATTTCATTCTGGAAGACTCCTATACGTTTCTTTGCTCTTTCATCAATTAGTCACTCAGGTAATTCCCACTGATTTTTCAGCTGTCTGTCCAGAAGCCATATATGTTTGGGAAGACTTTACTGAGTTTACAACTGTCTTTGCTTTCATTATTTTTTTAAAGCATTGATCAGGGTTGGGCGCCTGGGTGGCTCAGTTGGTTAAGCGACTGCCTTCGGCTCAGGTCATGATCCTGGAGTCCCGGGATCGAGACCCACTTCGGGCTCCCTGCTCAGCAGGGAGTCTGCTTCTCCCTCTGACCCTCCCCCCTCTTGTGCTCTCTCTCTCTCTCTCATTCTCTCTCTCTCTCTCAAATAAATAAATAAAATCTTAAAAAAAAAAAAAGCATTCATCGGGGTTGATCATAATTATCTATTTGTGTCCCAGACGGGATGGTCTCTGAAGCCAGGCATTCTGCAGATCTCATCATACCATTCAGAGATCCTAAAGGACATCTATTTATTTTCAATAAACTCTGAATAGAAAAGTTCTATTAGTCAAAGCGAGTCTTGGAAAGAGGGGGGAGATTCATTTACTCCAACAATTTTCTCCCAAATGCAAACTCAAATGACACTGTTTTGAAGAAATAAGCGGGCAAAAACTGTATTTGCTACTAAAGCAGTCCTCGTCTTTTGCTTTTCCTTTCTGAGGAAGTTTTAAAATTTTTTCTGTTATGTTTCACTGCCCACTCCTATAGTCTTCTTTCTGTTTCCGTATTTGAGTCTTCCGAGTTGCTGGGTGCTTTTTTGCAAGTATTTTTTGCTAAAGAAAATCTTTAGTGAATAAATTATGACATTCATTTGCTTGATGGAAAATACCTCAAAGCCCTATAAATAAAGAATGCTTATTTGTTTACTTAATTTATCTTATTCCTATCTCCTTGGCAAAAATATACTTTTCAATATTTTTAATAAAGTATCAGATGCTTCACCTTCATTTGAAAACCTATTTAAATATTTTTCTTATAGATTTATGACAAATATGTAAGTAAGACCAATAAGCAGACCTAAGATAATGTGATTTCAGTGACAACAGAGTAAAAATAAATGAGGATCACTGCAGAAGCTTTTGTTTTTGAATAGAACTCCATTTACACAGAGACATGAAATTATGAGCAATTAAAATTCAAGCATGCTTGAATTGAAAGGAACTTTTATAAGGCAGCCAAAGTAAAGGAATGGCAGGTGACCTTTTATGTATTCCTGGGGGGAAAAAAAAAGAAAATAAATGGTGAAATAATTACAGAAAGCTGCATTTAATGAAAATGATTTTGAATTATTTTTTTTTTCAGGAAATAAAAAAATTACATTTCTGGGTATCTTATTAGAATGACCCAATTTATTAAAATTATCTACTTGCATTTAAAGAAAGTATCAATCAGCAAAGGCCCTGGTATTTTGGGTTTTTTGTCCTATATTAGGGCTTTTCAATCTGTAGAGCCTAATAAATCAAAACACCTTCAGTTATGCAGCAGTCTCCAGGCAGAACCTCATTCACATACCAGGTCCACTCCCAGAGGCATGTGACCTTGAACATGTGACCTTGAACAGTTTGTATTTTCTCTCTGACCCCTATATCTGTCCACCGACAAATAAAGGTGAAAATCCCTACCTCCCATGTTCCTTTGTGTTTGGAAAGCAGTAATGCCTGCAGCATACCAAACACAGAGCCTGACACACAGCACACCTCAGTGGGGATTGACACTTCTCAGAAAGATGTCGCCATTCAAGGCGGTGAATTGCTGCGTGTTGTTTTCAGGTTGGAGCAGTTTGAATTGTGGCTGTGATGGAACAGGCTCGGGTGAGCAGGAAGAGGAGATAGAGTCGTGCAAATGGTTATTTGTATATATGGGATATTCACATTTCCTAACTTGGAGAGGGACTGAGCCCTGCAAGTGAACAAGAGTACCCATAAATAGAGATTTTTTTCTAGTTGACAGGCTGCTGATAAAACAGCTTTTACTCTAATATGAGAAGCAAGTTAAGCAAACATATGATTGAAGCTGCAGTGTGAAAAGGAATGCAAAGAGGATGCTTGTGACGGGGAGAGGGCTGTAAGTGTGATGGTACTAGCTTTCATTGAACTCCATATATACTACATATATAGTATGTATAAATAGAATATATATGTGTCTGTATAGAATATATATGTGTATATGCAAATATATGCATACATAGTCACACACATCTCTCTATTATGTGTTGACCAATCTATCTATCCACCTAGAACCCTTAGGATAGTACAAGGCCCATAGTGGAGAATTAAATGAGGAAACTGATTAAATGATTATATAGCATAATAAAGAGTGGGACTTCAAGAATGATTATCCCTGCAGAAACTGTATGGATAGGTAAAGGAAACATCCTGGGGCTTAAATTTTGAATATTTAAACACACACACACACACACACACACAGAATGTTTGAAACAAATAGTAGGTAGACAAATATCATGAAAGAAAGAACTAAGTAGGAGACATGCTAGGATGTTATAACATCATTAATCGTGCTTTCTCTATGTCATATGATATTGCTGTTCAAACTTTCCTTCTTAAAATTCCTCCGTCATCATTAAGCTTCCTAACACCCAACAGTGTTCTTTTTTATTTACAAAATTTTGACTCTCTTTAAATCATATTTTATTTTTCCATTACATCCTTAATATCTCTTCTGGAATTTAGTCTTGAATTCCTGATAAATATGGGCACCTCTCTACTTCCTACGTGTGGATTCTCAACCCTCATCATTCTTCCTCTGAGAGCACCTGGGATTTCCTCTCCCCAGATTTTTGCACTTGGCTGTTTGTCTCCTCTTTCATCTGTTCATTAATAATTCTATATGGGCTCCTTCATATTCAAATCTACTTCCGATTCTCTTTTTTAAAGATTTTATTTATTTATTTGAGAGAGAGCATGCACACGAGCAGGGAGAGGGGCAGAGGGACAAGCAGACTCCCCACTGAGCAGGGAGCCCCAGATGTGGGGACCCTGGGATCATGACCGGAGCTGAAGGCAGATGCTTAACCAACTGAGCCACCCAGGCACCACAATCTACTTCCAGTTGTTTCCATCATTCAACCTGGTTTATAGTTTGTTTCCACAAAACTATTTCCCAGACCAACTCACATGGAAGCAAGCTCCTATTTCTGAAGTGACTCCATACTCTCTCTTTAGTTTTCAAGGCTGCATGCATGGACTTTGTGGCATTGTGAAGAGCACCCTGGAGTAAGATAGACCTGAATTCTAATTCCCACATGACTCCACCAATTATTTTTTCTTTTTTCTTTTTTTTTTAGATTTTATTTATTTGAGAGAGAGAGAATGAGTGAGAGAGAGCGCGCACATGAGAGAGGGGAGGGTCAGAGGGAGAAGCAGACTCCCTGCTCAGCAGGGAGCCCAATGCAGGACTCGATCCCAGGACTCCAGGATCATGACCTGAGCCGAAGGCAGTCACTTAACCAACTGAGCCACCCAGGCGTCCCAACCAATTATTTTTTCTGGAGAAGTTATTCACAGCCTCTGAAACCTCAGTTTTTCCATTGGTAAATTTATGAAAATGAAAGTCTCATCTTCTTAGGATGTTTTAGGATTCCATGATTTGATACATATGGATATGTGGTTTAAGGTGCTTTACGTAAAATCAGCACAGATATGTAGGTAAAGCACTTTGAATACAGACATATTTATATATGCACAATGTAATTATCATATCATTATCTTTAATCATTATCCAGTTTCTAGCATGCGGAACAGTACCTAGTTGGCATCATTATTTCCGTATTACCATCATTCCATGAAGTAATCCATGTGAACGCGCCTGTGATAGCACCAGCGTGTTACAGTAAAACCTCTGTGCATGTTGGGTGCCACATCCCTTCTTCCGATGCCCCTGTTTAAAAAATAGGAATTGCTTCTCTGACTTTCTATCATCTAACTTCTGCCTTTTCATTGCTTATTAGCAATTATATCAAAAGGTGAGATGACAGAGGGAGAGTGGGCAAGACCAGAGTTAGCCTGTCGGTAATTATGAACAGCTTCTGAAAATGTTTAGTGAGGAAGGGTACCCACTCGATCAAGGAAGGGGGTCAGGGCTAGAAAAAGGTGGGGGGTGAATCTGTTTTCTCTATGAAACTCCTTTCACAGAGAGTAAAAGTGAGAATCACCTTAGAAGATTTGTCATTCCTTTTGTGTGGCATAATTATGACATTGCATCCCAATTCCTAGCAAGACATTAGGAAGTTCCTTACTACATTATAATCTTAATCTCATTTCAGATGTAGATGCAGGTTGACCATTTCAGTGTCAGAGAAACCAGTTTAAGGCAAGGCTTATGTTAAATGTGCGTGGCAGTTAAACCACACTTTCTAGAAAAAAAAAAACAAAACAAAAGACAAAACAAAAGCCCTCTACAAGTTAATTATGTGTTTGGGACTTTGCATTTTGAGGAGAGTGAACAGTAAAATGGCTTTTTAGGGAGAGATGATTATAGTTTGTTTTGCTCATTCAGTCTCTTAAAGGAGTGCAGAAATTAGGTTTTGTTCTTCCTTATAACTTTCAAATGGCAGAAAGCCTGCCAACCTGTCTTTATTCTGTTGCATTAACTCTCCCAAATACTCCCTTGCCCCTGACGAAATTAAGTATCAAGGACTTTTTGAGTCCTTTACCATGGTTCTCAGCATCCACCAAGCTTCTGGGAAGCTCTGAAATATTATTTCTAGCCTCCATTATAAGACCCACTAAAGACAGAGAAATGATGAATGTTATAATTTAGATGGCACAGAAGTGACATCCACAGACCAAATGACTTGCATGATATTATCATACCTTTTCTTCATTACTCGGGCAATGAATATTAATTTTCAATCGAGTGCAAAACTGTTGTGATTTATTTTATCCCTATTGGTTAAAGTCTAGGGTGGGTGGGGATGCCTGACTGCAAGCTTTCATCATTTTGAAGCTATAAAAGTAAAGTGAAACTAGGACAAACGGAAATGCTGAGTATATACATGCAAGAATGGCTAGGAGAGTTAGGGATCCTTGTCACCACCAGGCGACATGGAGATTACAGAGGATGATTTTGCCTTCTAGCTTTGCCTAAAGTTACAAGATTTGAACTAAGTTAAAGGGTCACAGTACAGATGAAATAAGTAATTTGCTTTGGGTTTTGTGAACATACATATTGCAAGAAGTGTTATAATGTGCTTACCAAATATTGGAAACATATTCTTCACTGCATCATTTCTCTCCTCTGGATAGTATTAATTTTTTTTATAACCTCAGAGAAAAACTTCTTTATGATAGGAGATTCAGAAAATACTAAATATCACAAATGAAATAAAAATGATCTGTAACCAACCAGTCAGAAATAACCACTACTAAAATTTTGTGTGTAGTCATATTTTTCTCTTTTTATATACGTTCAGGATTATATTTTTATAATGTGCATCATCTTTTAAATTTTATGACATTATTTTTCATATGTGTATGCATCTTTCTACAGTATTTTTAAAGAGATATATTTTTAATATATATATTATAATTTTTTTAATCAATCCCTCTTTCTGCATATGTATTTGGCATCTCACACGGAGCAATTACAGAGAACGCTTTGACTAATCTCCATATATACAAATAATTTGGGATGTATTTTTTTTTGCATTACATAAATCTCTATGCTTATAAATGATCTGTGGCACCAAAGGTAGAATCACTGCATGATGGGGCTATGGATGGTTTAAAGACTTCAGTGTATATTTTCAAATTTCCATTCAGAAAATGTGTGTAATGTGTGTGTCCACATTAGCATACTGAAATGCACTGCAGAAAAATCAGTGAATAAAAAAAGTAGTGAATAACAAATGGAAGACAATAATTGATTTTAAAAGGTTTTAAAAATGAAAAAGTTCCCTAAAATTTGGGGAATATAAAATTCAAGAATGAAATTAAGGAATGGGTAGGGGCACCTGGGTGCCTCAGTCGGTTAAGCATCTGACTCTTGATTTCGCCTCAGGTCATGATCTCAGGGTCCTGGGATCGAGCCCCGCCTCAGCTCCATGCTCAGCAGGGAGTCTGCTTGAGATTTTCTCTCTCCCTCTCTTCTGCCCCTCCCCCACCATGTTTCCCCTTCTCTCTTTTTCAAATAAATTAAGTAATCTTAAAAAAAAAAAAAGGAAACTAAGGAAAGGGTAAAAATTGTTAGGGGTTGTTTCTATTTGTTTTTCCCCTGAAGGAAAGGAATTTGGGGGACAACACAGAGCTATTTCTCTGATTAGAAACACTCCCAATGCTCCTGAGAGCACAAACCAATCAGCCTCATTCTCCCTTTCCAAGAGAAAAGCGGTTACTCCCGGTTTTATGAGACACTGTAAAGGGTTCAAGCACAGTACATATGTGTGTGCAAATTACAGTGAGAGCCCAGCAAAGCCTCAAGGGGAATTACATTAAAGATGGAGATTTTTAATGAGCTAGGAAAATGAAAAGAGTGCATAATTCTATCAAAGATGTCTCCTACAAGTTCTACTTACAAATGGGAATTGGTGTAAGAGAACTCCACACTCTATTTCTAAATCACATGCTTTTTATGTGCAAACATTTATATGTGACATGGAAGCCTGTCATATAAACTTGAGAGTCTAAGATCATTACTGTCTGAATTATTCATCAACACATATTAATTAAATTTTCATACAAGAGCAATTTGTCCTTTGGAAAGGACAGAGAAGTTGATTTTTCTAATAGTTTTTATGTAAAAATATGCCAGTTATTACAAATGGTTCTTTTTTTCCTTTAGCTGGTACTTCGTGATGGACTTTGACAATCTGCATATGTAAATGCCATTCAATGCATAGTTCTTTATTGAGTGTGTCTAAGTTGATAGCACAACTAAGTTGGTAGTTAAATTGTAGAGTGGGGGAATGCTGTAGGAAAGAATTTTATGTAGCATAACAAAGAAAAGGACTTCAAGAATGATAATTACCCTTGACAATATGGCACTATTTTATAATGGTCACTTACTGAAAGGACAGAATTTGCTCAAATTGTTAATACCATTTCCGTATTCACACTTTAGAGCCCCTGTTAGGTACCACTCATTGGGATTTTTCTTTATGTGCTCATTTAGGAAGGGATAATGCTGCAGCGTCAGCAGAATCAACAGTGGTAGCAATCCAAACCTCTTACAGAAAGATTAACTTAATCTCTGTTAGAGAACTTCTTTTCTGTCCTCTACTCTAGCAATGACTTTCAGCTAGCCCCAGCCCCTAGCCCAAATAGCCTGGGGCGCGCGCACACACACACACACACACACACACACACAAACAAGGTTTAAAAGAGCAACTAGATTATAAAAGATCCAGCCCTAGAACTCTGCCAAACCATGGGGGAGCTGCTCAGAGTCTCTCTAGGTCAGAGGGGCTAGGGAGCACCAAGGTTTATGTTCCAGTATTTATTAAAATGTGCTGAACGCAGCTTTGATTGAGATTAAAAATATAATAGGTATTAAATATTTATGTTATTTTTATAGATATAATTTTTATATATGTAAATATATAAAATAACATACATATTAAATAACTATATATTGTATATACTATATGTGCTATACATAAAATACATATAACACATATTAAATAACTATATATGTTATATATAAAAATATATAGTAGCATATATTTTATATATATTTATATAACATATATAATAAATATATATATGTATATATATACAAATATATATATATATACATATATATGTGTGTGTGTGTGTGTGTGTGTGTGTGTGTGTATAAACTATATATATGCCAGGCATTTTGCTGGGTGCTATACATGCATTATCTCTGCATTTTAATCTTGTGGCTAAAGAAATAATTCCAGCTAACATTTATGTGACACTTAATAAGTGTCAGGCAGGGGCGCCTGGGAGACTCAGTCCATTCAACATCTGCCTTCGGTTGAGGTCATGATCCCAGGGTCCTGGAATCGAACCCCACGTCTGGGGCTCCCTGTTCAGTAGGGAGTCTGCTTCTCCCTCTGACCCTCCCCCCATGTTCTCTGTCTCTCATGCTCTCTCCTCTCTCTCAAATAAATAAAATCTTTAAAAAAAAAATAAGTGTCAGGCATTCAACTAAAAACTTTACATGTGATGTATCATTTAATCCTCTCAAAACCCTACAAGGTAGGGGCGCCTGGGAGGCTCAGTCATTAAGCATCTACCTTTGGCTCAGGTCATAATCCCAGGGTCCTGGGATCGAGCCCCGCATCGGGCTCCCTGCTCAGCAGGAAGCCTGCTTCTCCCTCTCCCACTCCCCCTGCTTGTGTTTCCTTTCTCACTATGTCTCTCTCTGTCAAATAAATAAATAAAATCTTAAAAAAAAAAAAAAAAACCCCTACAAGGTAGATGCTATTATTATCTCTCTCTCTCTCTTTTTTTTAATATGAAGAAACTGAGGTGCAGATAGGCCCAATGTCACAAATCTAGAAAATAGTGTGCACAAGATTCATTTTCAGTTTGACATGAGCAAATACCTCTAACCCCCACAGATACAGCTTTGTTAACCAAATTATGTGTTTGTTGTTTGTTTGTTTTTCCATTGCCCTTGCTGCACAAAATACCACTAAGTCAATTTTTGGGGGGTCAAAATTTATATAAACATGACGAATCTTATGGTGGCACATTGTGCTCTGATTCTAGCCCCACTATCATTTTTTCTATCTTAATTTCCCTTTGCCAAATATCTTCAATAAATATATATATATATATTATATATATATTATATATAAAATATCTGCTTATATTGTTTGAACTCTATATATGTCTTTAAGTTGTTCACTGATTCACATTAGGAGATCATAGCATAAATTAAGAAATTCAGAAAATTATCCTATTGATTCCACACAACAGCTTTACTGTCTTGTTGAGTAGGTATTCTAAAGCTGCGAACCCTGAGGTTGAGAGATACGAAGTGATTTGACAAAGACCACACAACTTTTAATCACATAATTGGGCTACAGTTCCTAAAACCCAGTTCCTTTCATTCAACATTCATTCAATGGATACTTATTTATTTATTTATTTTTAAAGATTTTATTTATTTGACAGAGAGAGACACAGTGAGAGAGGGAACACAGGAGGGGGGAGGGGCAGAGGGAGAAGCAGACTCCCCACGGAGCAGGGAGCCTGATGCGGGGCTCGATCCCAGGACCCTGGGATCATGACCTGAGCCGAAGGCAGACACTTAACGACTGAGCCACCCAGGCGCCCCTCAATGGATACTTATTGATCACAAACTTTAGCTCTTCTTTCATTAAGCTTCATTAAGCTTTCATTCAAAAAGCCAGTTTGTAATGTTGGTGTCACTCAGGTCTTTGTACTAAATATGCATTAATGAGAGCGCAGCAGACGTTCTGATGCTGAGTTCTGATGTTAGCTGTGGAGTCTTTGTCACAGGTATGCGTCGCAAGCCTGTGTGCAGAGCACTGATCTCAAGGAAGCGTTGGAGAAAATCATGTCTGACCCATGCAGGGTAGAGATCCACTGTCCAATATGGTGGACAGTAGCCTCGTGAGGACTTGCAACGTGGTTGGTCCTGATTGAGATGTGCTGTATTTGTAAATCACATATCAGATTTTGAAGACATAGTAAGAAAAAGGAGTGTAAGTATATCACTGATAATTTTTATATTGATTAAAAATAAATGATGATATTTTGGTTTAATAAAATATATTGTTGAAATTAATTTTAATCACAAATGAAGTAAAATTGAAATTAAACTCACCTGTGTATGTTTACCTTTTTAAATTACGAGAATTTTTTAAACCACATATGTGGCTCATATTTTGGTCAACACCAATCTAGAGCATAAAATATTTTAACTTTTATTTTCTATTTCTCTCATATTTGACTATTGAAGAGATTATAGGATATAGTAACTATAATCTGAAAACTCAACTATTTTGCAATACTATGATGAATTTCTATTAGGCTCTCTTAGGTTTATATTTTTGTCATTGATTAGTTGGGACTTTTCAAATAGTTTGGATAATAATCCATTAAGGTATACCATTAGCAAATATTTCTACCAATCATAACATACCACAGTTTTTGACTCTTTAATATATCAGAAGTCTCATAATTTATAGTTCTGTTAAGGTAATTTTCATTTTTTTTCTTTTGGTCAAATCTGTCATTCTTTTTCTCTATGGCTTCTTGGGTACATGTGGTTTAGGAAATACTGTCCTCATACCAAAACTACAATGTTATTCTGTATTTCTTTCTAATGTCTTTTTTTTTCTTGACACTTAAGTTTTTAATCACCTAAAATGTATTTTTGTATATGTTATAAATCCTTTCACCTACTTTTAAAATTCTTACTTATATATGGTTAATAAATTATTGTTAAAAATTGAAAAGCCTAGGGCGCCTGGGTGGCTCAGTTGGTTAAGCGACTGCCTTCGGCTCAGGTCATGATCCTGGAGTCCCAGGATCGAGTCCCGCATTGGGCTCCCTGCTCGGCAGGGGGTCTGCTTCTCTCTGACCCTCCTCCCTCTCATGCTCTCTCTCTCTCTCTCAATAAATAAATAAAAATCTTTAAAAATAAAAAAAATAAAAAAAATTGAAAAACCTATCCTTCCTATTTTTATTTTAAATGTGACCTTTATTATATACCAAACTCCCTTACATCCATGGGTCTATTTCTGGATTATTAATTATTTTGAATTGATCATTGCCATGAAGCAGATGCTTTTGTCTCCTCTCCCTGCAAATTCATATGTTGAAACTCAAATCTCAGTGTGATGGTATTTAGGGGTGGGGTCTGTGGGAGGTAAGTAGGTCATGAGAGTGGAGCTCTCCTGAATGAGATTAATGTCCTTAGAAGAGGTGGGAGAACTAGCCAGCCCTCCATTGGCCATGTAAGGATATAACAGAGATTGGCAGTCTGCAACCCTGAAGATCTTCACCAGAACCTGACTAGGTTAGCACCCTGATCTTGGACTTCCAGGTTCCAGAATTACATATATATAATGTATGTTTCCTATTCTATCACTAAGACATTTAGCATAATGCTGTAAAGCTGCAGCATTTGTGGTCATCTTTGAGTTGTTTTTGACATTCAAATGTTTTCACCATTAAAGATGATTTTTAGATTTCTAGTACCTGTGCCTTATTAAATTAAGAAGTTTCATTATCTTTCTATACTCATGTTCTGGTAGGATGCAGTAGTAAACAAACAAACCAAAACTCTCATGTTTACAGGGAGATTTTAATTTTTAAAATTTTTTTAAAGAATTTATTTGTTTGAGAGAGAGAGAGGCAGTGCATGAATGAGGGGAGGGGCAGAGGGAGAGGGAGAGAGAGAATCTCAAGCAAACTTCCCACCCAGTGCAGAGCCTGACGTGGGGCTGGACTTGGGGCTCGACCTCACGACCCAGAGATCATGACTTGAGCTGAAACCAAGAGTCGGGTGCTTAACCAACTGAGCTACCCAGGCACCCCTGGAGATTTTTAAAAAATTGGTTTATTTCACTGGTTTGAAAGAATACCATCATTGTTATTTTTAATTTCATTAATTTGTATCATCATCATCATTATTATTATTTTTAGTGAATAACCTAACCCCTTACATCTTCTTTCATCAAACTCAAACTCTTCCTTCAGGATTTATCACAAATATGTCATGTCTACACTCCCAGAGTGTTTAATATATCAGAATATATGTCCCATTCTACTGTGCTCCTATAGAATCATCTTCTATATAATTCTTACATATACTTACCATGATAGTTGCACATCTTTTAGTAGTCATGTGTCCAAATAGCTATATACCTAATAATTACATTTATAGTTAAAGCTGGATATGTAACTTTTTTTTAAATAAAGATTTATTTATTTATTTTAGAGAGAGAGAGCAGGGAGGGGGCAGGGTCAGAGGGAGATGGAGAGAGAGAATCTCAAGCAGACTCCCTGCTGAGTGTGGAGACCGACGTGCCCCTGAGATCATGACCTGAGCCAAGTTGGACACTCAACCAACTGAGCCACTCAAGTGCCCCTGGATTTGTAACTTTATGTTACCTTGCTTGGCATCACTTATTACCTCACAGAATTAAGTGGCATAAGTTTTGCTGTGTAAACCTAAGAAAAGTTCCTTCTTGAACATTCTGTAGTTTCTTTGTTGTCTTGCAGGCTCCTCCAGTGCTATTTATTTTATATGTTTTTACCTATATCCTTAAAGCTAAAAGAATAAAAATTGTTTAAACCATTGTGTTTTTAATCTCTATTATTAATGTGAATCCAATGATCTTGGAATTTACTTCTCCCTTACACAACATAGAGAATTTACTTTTTTGTGACTCCCTTTCCCAAAGCCTATGCATTGTCATGTCTCATGAATCTTTGTGCCTTCAGCAGTCAACCCTGTCATACACTGTTAAGTAAAGACTTTTTGAATTTTTATTCTAGGCTTTTACATTTTTGGTTTCTTATACATTGTCAGAATTTTATCACAGTTCAGTAGAATAAAATATATTATTTCCCATATTATAAATATTAACAACTTCTTTCTACAAGAAATGACATCAGAATTTTATCGGATAGTGTTTTTGATAATTTCTAAAATAAAACTGCAGAAAAGCAAGAGAGTTGATACAAAGTAAATGTTTTCAAAAGGACAGGTACAAAACACATTAAAATATAAGAAAATGGTACATTTTCTTAAAATCCAGAACATTGTAGAATCATCAAATGTGAAAGTGGTTTATTTATGCATCATTCTTTATTTTGCTTTTGTTCATTAGTTGGAGAAAAAAAATTAAGTTTTTTTTTTTAAGATTTTATTTATTTTTTGTCAGAGAGAGGGAGAGAGAGAGAGAGCACCAGCAGGGGGAGCGGCAGGCAGAGGGAGAAGCAGGCTCCCCGCTGAGCATGGAGCCCGACGCGGGGACTTGATCCCAGGACTGTGGGATCATGACTTGAGCTGAAGGTACATGCTTAGCCAACTGAGCCACTCAGGCATCCCAGTTGGAGAAAATTTTAATTTCTAAATAAAATCTTGTTTATTTTTGAGACATGAAATTTTCACTTTTCTTTCCACATGTTCTTTGTTAACTATATAATTAAACAAACCCATTTAAAGAGAGTCTGTGACTGTTTCTCACAGAGCTATAAAAAGGTTGTAATGCAGAAATTTATAGTTGTATTGGATTTTAGAAATCAGCTGGTGTTTCTCATCTAAAGCATCTTTTCATATTTTTGTGTAATAAGTTTTTATCACAATACAGTGAATACCATGTTACCAATTTATTTTATTTTAGGTGGTATTTAGATACTCTTTTTATTATGGGAAATTTCAAACAAAATAAAATAACTAATTATATGGCTCTCTCACTCAACAATTATCATTAATGGATCATTTTGTACCAATGTTCGTCATATATATTGAACATTTTTTGTCTTTAGTCATGATTAAAGGCTCATCATTTTCTTCACTATCTTAAAAAATCCTGATCTGTTTCCTCTGCTTTTGTGCCAACACATTTCTTTTTTAAGATTTTACTTATTTATTTGAGAGAGTGTGTGAGAGAGAGGGAGAGAGAGCACGAGTCGGGGGAGGGATGTAAGGAAAGGGGGAGAATCTCTAGCAGATTCTGTGCTGAGCGCAGAGCCCACCTGGAGGCTTGATCTCATGACCCTGAGATCAAGACCTGAGCTGAAACCAAGAGTCAGACGCTTAACCGACTGAGCCGCCCAGGCACCTCATGTGCCAACACCTTCTAATCTGCTCCTATATCGTCAAATTGATCCATCAGTACCTTGGTCTAAAATATTCCATGCCTCCAAATCATCTTAAATATAGAAGACCCTTCTTGGCTTTTCCCTGCTTCCATCTTGTTTCACCCCATGCCACTCTAACACACACCGTGTCTATCAGTTGCCATGACCTACTTTCACCAACTACCCCTTGCGGTCTCACTGCTAAAACTTTTCATAGGCTATTTTCTCTGCCCACACTGCCTTTAACACCTCCATTTTATTCATCTGCACAATTCCTACTTGACCTTCAAAGTTGTTTCAAGTATTTCATCCTGGGGGATGTTTCCAAAAAATGTACCCCAAACCTAAGGCTACATTAATTGCTTCTTTTGTGCTTTTATAAGATCCTCTAAGATCCTCTATGAAACTTTATCAAAGTTTTCATTACTAGGCATTATATTTTAATATTAGTTTTTGTTTCTCCCTCATTAGACTGATGTCAGTTACTTCAGCTGATTAGCTCTTACTCCTCTACATCTAATGTTAATAGCCAACACCACACAGCAACATGCAACATGCTAAAGTACATCCTATCCTGTGTGTGTGTGTATGTGTTATGTTTATATCTTGAGGGTGATAAGCTTCTTAAAGAACTTCCCTTATGTCTGTTTCTCCTGTCTCTTTGATCATATGTAGCTCAGGTGGAACACATGCAATGAACCAATAGTGTGGCCAGGTATTAAAACTCCATATTGAGTAGTGGAATGAGCAGAGAGAAGTAGGTGCAAATCATGGATCTGTCAGTTACTAACTGTTTCAACTTGCAGATCTTATTTAAGCTATGAGTTTTAGTTTCCTCATCCATCAATAGGCATAATGTCATTTGCTTCACAGAGCTATTGTCAATTTAACTGAGTTAATGTTTATAAAGTGTTGAGTGCTATGTAGGTCACATTTATCTAACTTAGATTATGTGAACTTCAAATTGTGGGATAGAGCTACATTAATATTCCCACTTTATGAATAAAATTTGAAGAGCTGCAAGTCTTCTTTATGGCCAGTGTATTGTTGGTTGTTGTTCTTGTTATAAGATAACATAGCTTTAACTGGTAAATAGAAATATCTACTGTTATTGGTTAGTATCCTATGAACCTTACTATTGATGATATACAATAGTATTTCCTCAAGATATTTTGTAAATATTATTCTTATAATTTAAGGTGTTTTTTATATTGTATAATAATTTCATCCTGATGTTTGTAATTCATATGGTATCATTAGTGCTGACAAAAGCATCTAAAACTAGTAACTTTGGAATTAACAGAAATAAAATCAGAAATTCAAGAAAAAATCTCTAAGAAAAATGCCAAACTACCACAAAGTCAAAATGTTAATTTAGGAGATAGTGCTCCTAAAAGTTAGAGGTAATGCTAGATTTTTTTTTTCTTAAGCCCTAAGGCATGTACCTTTAAGTTTGCAAAAATCAACCTATATTCAAATCAATCATGGAGAAATTGGAAAAAATATTCATAATAAGACTGCAAAATGGAAACTAACATAGTATGCCTCTAAGACATCTTATTTTTTGTGTATTAGGGCACAGAGAATTCCTGATGTTTGAGAAAAAATGAAAAGAAAATTTGCCCATCAAAATTTTATTAAATAGTAAATGCATGTTTCAAAGCAAAAAATACATTTGCAGATTTATGTACTCCAAGAAGATACTTTCCCTTTTATATTTATTAAAATAAGGGAATCAGTCTTGAATTAAGTGAGTTTTATTTTTATGCAAGCAACATAACTTTTTTATTCCTGAGCAATTCCTAGTACACAGTTGACATTTATGATTATGGTACTGAATTACTGATTTTGCTTTAAGTCAAAAGTTAAGTTCCCCGTGAACAACTTTTAAACTTCATTACTTGGTGTGAATAGTGTCATTTCTCTGGAAACTTTTTGGATGTCTGTATTATATTTAGACCCCCTCCTGCTTTTTGCTGCTCCCCAACCACAGCCCTAAGGTCAGGACAAGTTGCTGGGTGCTAAGACATCCGGTCTCAGCAGTTGGTTCTATCTTCTGCCACATCCCTCAGTTCTCTTGTGGGACACAAGGCAGGCATGTATGGCCAGCTCCCCTCGTGTCTCTTGGTCCAGTTCTTTTCTGGAAGGGATAATTGCTTGGGGTTGCGGGTGGAGAGCACATGAAACTTCTCACCATTGCTTGAAAATTAGGTGTCAATGTCTAGTTGTAATCTTGTGAAATCACTTTTGAAGCAATAATCTCAGGTCTCTGTTATCAGATATTAAAAGATATGATTCTAATGACCCAATTTTTCACCATTTAAATATTTTTGCCTTTTAATGAAAGTCTAGTTTTTTAAATAACTAAACAGACAGATTATCCTATTCAAATCTCTTATTCTGTGTGACAAGAGATGTATAACTTATATCTTCATGTTCTTTATCACTGTTTTGTACTACATGTTACCTAGCTATCTGTAGGAAGAAAGCATCACTAAAATCTTGCAGAATGAATTATTCAGAGAAAAAAACACTCGTATTATTTAGGACTCATTAACACAACCAAACCACAGAGAACATACCTAAGGACTGCTTGATGTCAGGGGGCTGACAGTTCTTGAGTAGCAAGTATTCTTATTTGTGAAATACTCTGTCAGTCTTTGAAATTGTCAAAGGCCTCTGCAGCTCAGAGTATACCGGAAATATAAGCAAACAGGGTGAGTTATTATTTTTAATGTACAGATGTAGTAAAAACCAGTTGCAGAAAAAGATGAAGTGCAGGGTATTTTTCAAGTTCTATTAATAGATACATGCATAAATTTCTAAGACAGTCAAATACCACTACTTATATTTCTTTTTTTAAAATGCACTGCTAAATTTATCTTGGCACATTAGCATTATGAGTCTCAAGGTTTCTTCTTTAAAAATATGCTACCCATCTGCTGCTTCTGTATTTCGAAAGAGGCCATTGCTTTTGAAATATAGATATACTTTTCCTATTCCAGGGAAAGTTTACTTAAGTATATCAGAGTGGAAAACTGCGGCAATTATATGGATTCTTGAGTTAAAAACATAAATTTTTTTGCCAGAAGTATTTGAATATATGATTAATACTTCTGGCTGACTAAATCAACCTAACTTCCCTAGATTCATTGAGTTATAAACCAAAAGGTAAATAGTTGCATCTGGGTATTAGACATAAAGTGAATTACATTTCAAGAATTACTGTTTGAATATACCATAAACCCTAACACACTGGGATCAGCCCACAAAAGGGGAGTTCATTTGACCGTCAAAGGCTGCAATTATTTTTATTTCTGACACCAGATGGCGCTCGGAGATTTTTAATCAGCTTTGATCTTTCTTGTTTCAAATTTTTCTCTTCATCTCTTCTTTCCAGGAAGCTTTTGCTTGAAAGATTAAAGTTCATGTATGTTTCCTCTCATGTAAAATGTAATTGAAGGCTTTCATGTATTGATTAAAACTCACAGCCTATTTTCACTTTTTTTTTCTTCATTGGGCAATATTGTTTAAGAATACTCAATATTACAGGAACCACTGATAAGAGTCTCTGCATTAGTGACCTGAGGGAACTGTCAATACTGTCACTATCTAATCATTTAGAAATGCAATTCATTTAGAAACTGCTCTAATTTTTGAAGCAATTTTAGCCTGGATTTCATTCTTCTGTCTTACTAGTATAAAAAGAAATACATGGGTAGCCAGGAATTACATTTATCCACTATCCAGAAGAGAGCCCTGTCTATGTGCAAATGAGTTTTATATGAAGCCCCATGGGTGTCTGAAATTATTCCTCTTACAAACACTCTCTTGTTCTGCCTCATTCTCACATTTCCAGATCTGTGTCCTTTTATTCCACTTAAACCATCAAACAGATAATAGCATAAAATTAAGCTCCTTATTATAAAGAGCAACGGCCATTCCTGCTTTTCTTTTTCGTTTTCTCCCTCTCTCTTCCTTTGTCTTTGAATCGATTAGAATTACTTTTTACTTGGGAGACAGGTGGCATGTTGTAACGAATCTGTTCTATATGCTGTGACATTATTTTAACACAACCTTTGCATGTGGGCTTTAAGCCCTTACAGTAGTCTCTTTTCTTGGAATTATAGTTTATCAACCACCTTTGAGACTTCACTGATTTGAAACAGGAGTTCCCACCCCACAGGGTAGGAGAGAAGCACATACTCCTCCAATGTATATTGTAGAAAACTGACAAAATGCAAAATTGAAGACAACTTTTGGTTAGTTTTTGGAATTTCTATTCTCTATATCTGGCTTTTAGTAGAAACCGGTGGGGAAATTATTAAATGCAAGTTACAGAAAAGAGGCAATAATGCCATCCTTTATAATCAGGTTCAGTATAAGAATGAAGAGAGAGCCACATTTTAAAAAGCTCTATCATATTTCCTCCTGCTAAAATGCAAATTGTTCCTCTCATTATGATGAGCACCTTATCTAGCTCAAGATGTCACTTAGAAGCTGTTTTTCCCTGTTAATAGTTGAGAGGGTTATTGGCCAAAATGCATTGACTGACTTTAACTTAATGGTAGCACATAAAATGGGAGAATGGTTTTAGCACCACAGGCTTCTGGAGAATTTTGATCCTGTCTTTTCCAGGGAAGTCTACATTACCATCTGGAAATATTCCCGCACAAAGTGTTTTCTTTGGAACAGTTTCCCCCTTGGCAGCTCTTTCCTGATGCATAGAAACTTTAGTCAGAATCAAGCTTAAAAAAAAGAAAGAAAGAAAGATTGTTGAAATGTGGCAAGATTAGGGAAACATACCAGAGAAGAGAAGGCATTGGGCCTTTTTTTCGACTGCCATAACATTAGGCCTTTCCATTAGTCAATCTGCACTCATTTAAGGAACTGGGTCTCCTCCAGCTTAACAGAGTTTTTCCCACTAGCAAAGGTGATTTGAGTGGTAAGAGATCATACGCTGTGGCCTAGCCCAACTTAACCAGTAAAGAAACCACAGTAGAATCAGATCTATAAATACAAAGAACAAACTAATGGTTTGTCAGAGGGAAGGGGGCTTGGGGGATGGGCAAAATTGCTGAAAGGGAGTGGGAGATGGAAGTTTCCAGTTAAGGAATAAATAAGTACAGCATAAGGACTAGAGTTACAATGTTGTATGGTGACAGTAACTTACGGTGAGCATAGGGTCCTGCATAGAGAAGTTGAATCACCATGTTATACATCTGAAACTAAGATAACATTGTCTACTATACTCAGATAAAAAAACAAACAAAAACAACAACAACAAAAAAACCCAAACAAACCTAGTAAAAAAAAAAATAGTGTTTGGTTAGAGGGACTTTTTCCATGCTTGTGGCAGAACCAGCATTTGAGAGGGACCAAGAGGCCAGGTGCTGACTTCCGTAGTGTTCCTTCTTTATCACATGAAATTATTTAAACAGCAATTTTACTCAAAATCCCCCAGGGCCCCTCATTTCCTTCATAGGAAAAGCCGTTTGCCTTTATAGATCATATGGTGCTATGTCATGTGACAGCTCATTCTGTTGCCTTTCACCTTATCCCCTCTCCCTTCGACTCCCTTAAAATCACCCTGTTCCAACAATGCTGGCCTCCTTGCTATTTCCCTCAAACACAGACCTCAATGGCAAGGTTGGGATATTACTCACCCAGATAGCTGTACTGACTAAATTTCTTTAAGTCTTTGCTCAAATTTATTTTCTCAATGAAATGTATGCTGACCACCCTACTTAAAACTACCCTTGCAGCACTCTGGATTTTTCTTACCCTGTTTTCCATAATTTTGCATTTATTAACTCATAACATATTATATAGCTTACTTATTTCGCAGGATTTTTTTTTTTTTTTTTTTTGGTGAGCCAAGATGGAGATACCCATAAACAATCACAGTAGTCTGATAAAAATGGAAATAATATTCCTAAATATACCTCAGTAGAATGCCTTTTCTATTAAATTTAAATATGAAGAGATGTCATTGTCCTTAGATCCAACTTTAGAAAAATCCCAATGGTCACTATATATGAAAATGTCTGAGAATCCAGATCTCCATTATGGTAGATTTTCCTATTTTCAAATGTGGAAATAAATGAAAACAACCCGAATGAAAACAAACAGAGGCTCTTTATTTGGAGCTTGTTATATAGTAAAGGAGCTAGGCACCATCACTTGTGTTTGGCAGAGACTGAAAATCAAGCATGGAAGTGAGAAAGCTTAATAAGTAAAAAATAGGGAAGACTTTAGATATGTTCTGATTGGAGGTTGTTGGCAAAGACCAGCGAGGTCAAGTTCCCTTCAGCTTGATTGAATTTTAGAGAGGATTCTTTCAGATTGTAGGCTCCTAACTTCTCTTTTTGTAGAGCATTTCTTTTTTTAAAGAAAACTTGCAATTGTAAATTTTCTGCTTCTTTAAGATGTAAATCTTCTACAACCCAAGAATGTCTTTCTCAAAGACCTGGGATCCAACACTTCTAAATATCATCATCAAGAAAGACAGGGCCCCCATCTCCTAGTTTCTCTGGGAGAGTAGGATCTTATCTTTGATAAGAATTAGTAAACACAGATGGACTAATCACATTGGCCTACGCTCCATTCAATTCCTCCAATATTTTTCCTGTAGCTCATTCTACCATTTAAAAATCCTCACACCTTTTGTTTCAACAGTTCAGTTCAATCTCTCTCCTCTCTCTCAATAGTCTTGACCTCTATCGAAATAGTCTTGAATAAATTCTTCCTTGACATTTTAACTAGTGTCTGGTGCAGGTTTTCCTTTACAGACTGAGGAAGCTGGAGGCAGTCTAACTAGAGGCTAGGACATTCTACGTGATTAGTCTGAAGAGTATATTTGGTTTTCTCTCGTTGGTCCTGAGTTGGAAGCAAAAATTAGGGAAGATGACAGTCATTGACCAAATCCTTATCATTTGGGCACATTGCTGCAGAGGTATGGTTTGATTTTCTGGACTAATTGCTGGAAAAGTTGTGAGTCAGAGTTCTGTTGCCATTATCTACTTGTATATTTAGTTTCTCACAAGAACACTGATGTGTCTGGCTAAAGTAAGAGATTTCAATATTAGGGCAAAGAAAAGATGAAGTGTGTGTTATGAACATGTATATTCCACTAAGCTGTCTCTTCCATTCATCCTATGGAATATGCAGGAGAATCCCAGGTGAGAGAGAGTAAAGATGTAACACTAGGGGACTACTCAGAGAAAACTGAGAAGAACCTAATTTATTGCAATGCTCTTTTGGGGTATGACAAGTCGAAGTTACTTCTTCACTTCTCATAAAACTAGAACTGAAATAGAACACCTCACTGAAGATAATCATTCCACAAGCGCAGGGATGTAGTTTCAGTGGGATGGTCAAGACAGAAAATGACTTGTATGGCATGTATAGGTGTGTTGTTCACAATCCAGTGGGAAACCCAGTGGAGAATGTTTTCAACATGGCTGCCACAATCGTGGACGAAACCAGTGGATACCCAGCTTGTCCTAGAAACAAGCACAAAGCTTCTACAATACAAAGGGGGTACCCAAACTGAACAACAGAAAGGCTTAGGCTGTAAAGCCAGAATGAATAGAATCACTTGGAACTGGATAACTTAGAGCTGACCAAGTATTACAGTGGATGATTTCTAATCCTCTGCTTTGCTTAATGAAATTGTAGTTAGGCTTCTCTTTCCTACAGGTCCTGAACTCTGCACAAAAAAGTAGAAGGTGTCTGCTATGGACTGAATGGTTTTTCCAACCCCCTCCCTCACTTCATATATTAAAATTCTAATCCCCAGTGTGGCGGTAACAGGAGGTGAAGCCTTTGGGAGGTGATTAGTCATGAGGATGGAGCCCTCATGAATGGGATTAATGTCATATAAAAAGAGACTTGAGAGCTTGCTCTCACTCTCTGCTTTCTACCACGTAAGGATACAACATGAAGACAGCCATCTACAAGCCAGGAAGTGGTTCCTCACCAGACAATGGATCTTTTGACACCTTAATCTTGGACTTCCCAGCCTCCAGAATTATGAAAAATATGTGTTTCTTGTTTAAGGTACTCATCTACGATAGTTTGTTATAGCTGTCTGAACTAAGTGCCTTCTAATCAGCTTTCCCTGGGAGTCAACTAACCACACAGTGACACCCTTTTCTTGTCAGACCCCAATGGTCATTTCCCCTTGTTTGTTCAGTTTCCCCTCCAAAGATTCTGCTTATAGATGTCTGCTTTTTCTTTATCCTCTTAAATTAAAAATGTTCGGTTTGGTTGAGATAGTTGCAGAATTGTAGGCACAGTGTTCTCCCCACTGCAATAGTCCCTTTTCTTCCTTGCAATAATCCTTTTGAAGAAAATTGTCTCCTTACTAAGTCCTGACTTGTTTTTCTTTGATAGAACCCACAGGAGTATTATATTAATGAAGACAGTCAACATTTCTGGAGAGTTTACTCTTTTTTTTTTTTTTAAGATTTTATTTATTTATTCATAAGAGACAGAGAGAGAGAGAGGCAGAGGGAGAAGCAGACTCCCTGCCAAGCAAGGAGCCCAATGTGGGGCTCGATCCCAGGACCCTGGGATCATGACCTGAGCCGAAGGCAGACGCTTAACCATCTGAGCCACCCAGGCACCCCTCTGGAGAGTTTACTCTTGACAGGTAATGCCAGTATGTGCCTTACACAGATTACTTCGTTTAAATAGTCCAACAAATCTGTGAAGGAGGTATTATGACTATGAACATTTTACAGATGAGGAAACTGAGGAATGGACAGTTTACTTGGTCAGTGTGACATAGCTGATAAGTGGCAGAGGCCAGACACAGAAAGGAACGGTTTGGCCCTGTAGCTGGTCTCTTAGTGGTCACACTCTTATCTCCAGAAAGCAAGACCTACACAGGAGGCCTTTCTCAAGAGACTTTCTCGGTGATCTGATACAGGTAGCAGTTTGGGATGGCACATGTTTTGTTTTTAAAGAGGGGGAGGGGATTTTTCCCTTCTCAGAAAGAAAACTTTTTCTCCCTTGTTCGTTATGAGACTTGGGGACAAGTCTCTTCTGTTTGTTCTCAGCTCTTTCCCTTTCCTGATACGTGGTCATAAAAAGAACCAGGGGAGTTCCTCTTGACAGTTTCCTCCATGTTTTACGCAGCTGAGTTAGAGCTTGCTTCTGCTAGACAGGAACCCTCAAGCTTTTTCTGTCTGTGGCTGGTTGGGCAAGTCTAGTTGACCCCAATCTGTAATTCCAGCTTTTCAATTATTAAAGAAGGGAACTGGGCACAAGAAGTTACGTCTTAATCTTGGTTTTAAGCTGCATTCTGCAATGTGATTACTTTTAATCAAGGAGTTTTTTTTTCTTTCCGGGTGGTTCCTGTGTCAATTTCTCAGTTGCTTCAGAATACTAAGGGGGGGGGGTTGTAATTAATTGATACCTTAAAAGAATGTGCTTCTGATTCCATGTTGCTTTACCAGAAAGCTTTATGTGAGGTAAATCTCTCATCTGCCTTTCTAACAGACTTCCTGCCCAG
This sequence comes from Halichoerus grypus, assembly GCF_964656455.1. Taxonomy (NCBI): domain Eukaryota; kingdom Metazoa; phylum Chordata; class Mammalia; order Carnivora; family Phocidae; genus Halichoerus; species Halichoerus grypus. Next base: position 39,483,549 of record NC_135725.1, on the reverse strand, counting down.
TGTGTTGTAATCCCAGGGTTTCCAGAGGCAACGAGGCTAAAAATTTTAGTTTTTTAAATTCGTGAAGATACGAAAGTGGTGCTTATGGTAGAAACTTTTAGTAGAATCACTTGGAACTGGATGACGTAGAGCCCATAATGGCAGAATTATTAACAAAAGGAGCATAAGATGCCATTGTATGAAATATACAAGACTACATATTCTCTTAGCATAATTGTGTTATTTTCACATATGCATCTAAATTTCAGCAGAGAACATTTTAAGGAATATAACCTATGTGGAACCATTATACTATCAGATTGAAGTTCTTGGTAACAAATGACAAATACTGTGTATGTTGAATACATTCAGAAATTAGTACCTGGCTTCTGGTGTCTGATGATGATCATGGTAGTGCTTTTGTGTAGTCTGGGCATAAATACTTAATTTGGGCCACTATCAGCACCATATAAGAGTCAATAATTAATTGTGCAGTAGCTATAAAATAAATATATGTAAATGTTTTTTCTTATAAGTGGATTTTTTAATAGAAAGATACCTGGATCCAAGATTATATCAGCTGACAAAGTAAGCTTTAATATTTCTTTTTTTTAAATTAAATTAAATTAAATTTTTTATGTAGTGTTCAACGATTCATTAGTTGCATATAACACCCAGTGCTCATCACAACACGTGCCCTCCTGTCTCATAAGCTTTAATATTTCTAAGTCTCTTGTAAGATTGTGGTTTTGTAGCTGAAAATCTAGAAAGATCTCTCTAGAAGAGATCTTCAGCTACAAAACCACAGTCTATTGTCACTTACTAGCTAATATCTAGCTACAAGGATAGCTTTAATCTCTCCACATCTCCGTTTTTTCATCTATTAAATGAAGATGATGATACCTGCTGTGAGTAGATGTTCATAGTTTTCATACTCAGTATCCATTTACTCATTCTGATGCTGTCGGATTTCTCCTGAGATCCTCTCCTCTGTTCTCAGAAAAGTTGTTTGGATAAAATGGACTCTAGTTTTAGTTGTGTGGCTAACTCAGACTACTTTAAACCAACCAGACTATGCCAGTAGGAGAAGGGTAGATGATTGTATTTGGCCAATAAAGCATGAGGAGACAGTGTCAGGACATCTGGGAATAAAGTGTCTTTTCTTTTCCATAGATGTTGTGAAAAGAGATGTCCACTAGGCCTCTAGATAATGGGGTTGACGATAACTTGCCTAGACATAAGGACTAAGGAGAGTCCACACTGGTGTTTGTTAAGCTGAGTAGGACCAGTGTGTGAATGAGACCAACACATGAAAAAGTACAGAAATGGGAGAACCACAGAAACTACATTTGATACCTTGATGACTATTAATCTTCAGATCAAAACTTTTCACACCTATGTCTGGACTTTTGTTTACATAAGCCAACTATCTTATTATTTGTTTTTTTAAAGACATCTAATATTTAAGTTGTGGCTTTTAATTAAAGAGCCTAAACTGATAGGGTTGTTCCAAGGATAAAATAGCCACTTTACATATGAGAGCTATAACTCTTAATGTTGTAGCATCCTTCTATAATTATGATGTTAAGGGAAAAGAATAGGACAGAATATATCCTCATTAATAATCAGGTGTTTATGAAATGTAGTTTAGGGAGCATGTAGTTTAAGCAACAGTTTATTTGAGCCCATGTAAAAAAGAGGAAGTTTGGGTCACCTGGGGGGCTCAGTCGATTAAGTGACTGCCTTCAGCTCAGGTCATGATCCCAGGGTCCTGGGATTGAGTCCCACATTGGGTTCCCTGCTCGGTGGGAAGTCTGTGTCTGCCTCTGCCCCTCCCCTTGCTTGTGCTTTCTCTCTCTCTCAAATAAATAAAATCTTTAAAAATTTTTTTAAAAATGAGGTTTGACCTCATTTTGCCATTAAGTTAGAGAGCACACTCTAGCAAATATGTTGAATGAAATATTTAAATGAACAAATGTGTGTAACTGAGAAGTGAGGAAAGTAAATACTAGGTTTTGCTTTATACATTTAAATATCAGGATAAATTTTAACAAATAGAATCGGTGGCTAAAAGTGGACCCTCTTATTAATTAAATTTGATAGCATCTTATATTGAATTCCCTTATACTTTCCTATCTTAAAATAATATCTAATTTACCAGTACTTTTAACACAGTGTTATCAGCATTCTCAGAGTATCACCTAAGTTGAAATCGAAACTTTAATTCATGTGTTACACACTCATCAGTTGGACGTCTATTAGTCAGTTCCTGACTTTGTTCTTTAGGTAATTTACATGAAGCGGGTGTAAATGTAAGGGGATGGCTTTATTTATTAAACTGAATTTCTAAGCAGGCTTTACTTTTAAATATATATGTATACATTAGGTTTGCATGATTTCGTGGCATCCACATAATTCATTGGTTTAATTAAGCCAGTGAGAAAGGAAGAACAAACTATTGGCTCTTGATCAGTTGATCTAAACAAATGGTTGATGAAAGTAAAAAATAATAGTTAATAGAAGTAATTTATAATTTTTCATGTGTTATATTGAAAGGAACAGAGTATTCATGAGGTTTTAGCTATTAAAATCAGAAGTTTCATTTGCCCTGTTGAATATCTTTTTCTATTACAGCCATAGGTCTGTCTCACCACAGTAAATGGATATTGTTTTATCTATTGTGTAGACAGATACTTCCAAAAATTAAATCACACATGTACAGGGAGATATACATATCTATACATCCACAGGAATAGATTTTTCTCTCATAGCCATCAGAGGATACCAACACTGCTGACACCTTGATTTTGGGTTTCCAGCCTCCAGAACTCTGAGACAGTAAGTTTTTACTGTCGAAGACACTCAATTTGAGGTATTTTATTATGACATCTCTAGCAAACTAATACAATCACCAAAAGGGAAGCCTTCAAAGAGGGATTCAACCAGAAATTGGCTCCTCACCCTTGGAAGAACTTGATATTAAGATGGTGGCTTCCATCTTGTACTCTCTGGAAATAAAAAGGGAATGGTACAAATTACAAATGTTCTTTCAGAAGTATTTGTTTCTTTAAACCCCAGTGATTTATTCCTAGGGGTTCTAAGAGCTCTTTAGAGGTGCAAGGCCAGATGAATTTATTTATAATCTATCATAATTAATGGCTCTGATTAGAATAGTTACTATAGTTCTGGGTGATTCAGATCCTTCTACTACAGAAACTGTCAATTTTCTTTTCTCACTTTCTTTTTCTTTTGTTTTCTTTTCTTTTTTTTTTTTTACCACCACACTACAAAAAAAGGTGAAATGCTTCCTTTACAACTAGATTTACTTTGCAGGAAATATTTAATGGTATATAACGAGAGTGGGAAAAGTTTAGGGAATAGCTGTGCAGTCCAGTGAGATAGGAAAGAGAAGGAGCTGGGTGACCAGAGGTGCAACTTTGTGGATGCCTGGACCAGGAAACTTGAGGAGAAGCCTAGGGGCAAGACTCTCTGGTGAGGTTAAGACTTTCTGACCTGATAAGAGTGAACAGATGAGTATCATGGGGCCTCATTGCCCAGCTCAATGGAGAGGGTTAGAGAATTGCTCTGGGGCCTGCTTCTGGGGGCTGGCAGCTAGTGATTATTTGGAGCTTATGTTTCTATGCATGTTTTCCTTCTATTACAACAAAATATGAAGGCAGTACAAATAAGTTTCTTAAACGTGAATGCATCCTCCTAGTGAGTAGGTAGAAAATGTTAACACTGGTGGTCTTCAGAGTGTCCCTGTGTTCATTCTTCTGTAACCTTTGCTCACCTTTATTTTAACATGTTCCAAAACTTGTCTCAGATACTGCGTTCTTTCTCTGACACATGCCCCCATTTTCTGTAAGTGAACATTTGAGCAATAGTTTTCTTTGTTCCTATACTAAGACTCTAACTTTTATACTAAACAAATGGTTTTCTGAACCTCTGAGCATGTTCATGGTGAAAATAATATCCTGATTCATAGACAAGGTCACTGAGACCCAGAAAAATACAATTACTTGGCAATGGTGATATTTGAGCCGGTTTCTGAACTTCCTGTTAGACATTGCTCAGCCCCTGCTTGTCAGTAATGGCTAGTGAAATTGGGAAGAAGATTGACATAGTTTGTCTTCAATATAACCCCATTTTCCTCCTTGAATTCCTGCTCCATTTCCTTCTTGAGAATATTATCTTGTTCTTAGCTGGTGACATGCCAATCACTCCTAAGCTTTCACTATTAAATGTGATGCTTGCTGACTAGGACTTACTGAAGATGGCACACCACCTGGAGACACTGCATTGGAAAAGACAACTTGATGCTGATAGTATTAAAGACCTATTGCTGGCATGGCAGGCAATGGGATTGCTACTCCGTGGGAGACACTGCTCAGAAATCCCTCCAGTTACATCCAGGCTCTCAACATTACTTGCTTAAAGACACATCCTCAAATGTTATTCAACCCAGATAACCATCTCCCATGTTAAAGGGTTCAGTTATTTCCCCTCAAGTTCCCTTAACAAGCCTGTATAGGTTGGGTATTTGACTATCTTTGGAGCTCTGTTACTGCTATGATTAAGTTACAGAGCTGACCCTCAATTTTCTTTGCCCTCTAGCTGCAGGAGATATGATTTATATGCTGCTAGGCAGGCCCACCAGCTCCCATATATAGTCTTTAATGGACAGTTAATCATTTTCAGCCTTACATTGTCTCTCCTCCAAGTATCAGTTGTCTCCAGCAACAATCATTCATTTCCATATCTTTATTATTGTATCTTCCATATTTTTCAAATGACTGATTTATAATTGTCTATACCTTCTACAGGTATACCTTCTAGTTCACCAGCAGTGAGTTTTTGTAATTTTACAACTACCTTGGGCTTGCAGCTAACTTTATTTCACCCGTCCACTCTAATAGGGTAACACATTGCCAGCTGTAGTGTGGTTCCCAAAGATCCCCATCTCTGGTATTTATACTTGTATAATCCCCTTCCCTTGAGGGTGGGATAAACCTACTGATTGCTTCTAATAGAATATGGCAAGATTATGGGATGTCACTTCCATTACTGAGTTACAGAAGACTGTGACTTTTGCTGGTATTCTTTCCGTCCTTCTCTTTCGCTTACTGTGATGCCAATAGCAAGCTATTCTATGGAGAAGCCCCCTCATGGCACAGAAATAAGAAAGGATTCCAGCCAGCAGTTTACGAGGAACTGAGACCTTAGTTCAACAAGCCGTGAGGAACTAAATCCTGCCAACAGCCATGTGAGTGATCTAGGAAACAAATCCTGTCCAGTAGAGCTTTGAGATAACTGTGAACTTTTAAGAGACTCAGAGGCTGAAGATCCAGCTAAGCTGGGCCCAAATTCTTGACCAGAAACAGTGAGATAATAAAAGTTGTTTAAGCCACTACGTTTTGGGGTAATTTGTTGCACAGCAACATGCAACTAATGCACCAACCCTGTGGTGAGCTATTGTTATAGCCAGCCTACAAGATGGCCCCAAATGAACCCTACCTTCTATTATTCACACCCTTGTGTAGTCCCCTCCATATTGTATGATGATTGCTCTCAGAGATCCATATATACTGTGGATCTATATATGCTATGGCAGAAATTTTGAGTATGTCACTTCTGAGATTATGTTCTTAAAGGAGTGTGGCTTTGGTCTTGAGCTCTCACTCTCTTGGATCATTTGCTTAGGGGGGAACCGGGTGCCATTTCTTGAGGCAGCTCTGTGGAGTGGCCCATGTGGTGAGGAACTGAGGAACTGAAGCCTGCCAACAAGCATGTGGCAAAACTTGGAAGCAGATCCATTAGCCTCTGTGCAGACTTTAGATGAATGAAGTCCTGCCTGAGAGCTCAACTGCAACCTTAGGAGATAACTCTAATCCAGAACTACATTGCTAAGATGATTCTGGATTCCTAACACTCAGAATTCGTGCGAGATAACAATTTTTGTTGTTGTTGTTGTTACAAACTGCCAAGTTTTGGAGTAACTTGTTATGCAGAAATTGATGACTAATACAATGATTCATCACTAGGATAAAAATTGTAGTGTCTGCTTACTTTGGCCAGTCCTAAACTGAGCCTTACATAGAGATTAGAATACAGGAAGTTTATTGGAGAGTGCTGTCAAGGTATCAGCTTATGGACAGAAGGAAAAGAAACAGGAACAAACAAAAGGAGAATTTGTCCTGTGGTGCAATCATAAGAAAGCTTCAGATGAACCAATAGAGCAATCTGAAATTGGGATATCCATTCAAAATTAATGAACAATTTGAGTGGGGGATCAAACCTTTACTGGCATCCACAAGTAATCGGAGATAAGATACACTGGGATGGGTGCATGAAGCTTTGGTAAAGAACTTCTTTTCAGCCGAGCAAATTCCCAGAGAAGACTGACTGCTGAGATCTATCAACTACTGACCTTCCTGAGAGACAGCACATCACAGCAAATACAGCAGTCAATATGGCATAATTCATCCCCTCAAAGGAGAAAACCACAGTAGTCATATAAAGCAAAAATTAAATAATACAATTTAATATGGTTCAATGCAACTTTTCTGAACTAGAAGATGTGAAACTACATTTTTAAAGGGCAAAAAAAAAAAAAAAAAAAGGAAAATTAATCCAGGATAGTGAAAGCTAAGAGATAAGCTAGTAAATTAAGAAAATAATAAGAGACCTTTTGAATCACCTTTATGTAAGTAAATTTGAAAACATCATTAAAAAGTTATTTAGCTAGGAATATATAATTTATAAAAACTGAGACTAGAAATAGAATATCCGAACTGAATGACTTCAAAGAAAGTTTCAGAACAATTCCTTTACTTTAACCAAAGCAGAATACATGGAGTGTTTCAGAGAAATTTTACCATCTTTTAAAGAAAATATTTAAATGATTTAAAAATTCTCCTAGAGTATCAAAAAAGAAAGAAAATTTCTAATTCTTTCTATTATGTGGGTATAAAATCAATTTTTCACAAAAATTAAAACTACAGCTTACTTATGAATATGAAAGTAAAAACACTAAATGAAGTATCAGCCTCCAGAAGTAGATTAAAACAGTAATATAGTAATATATTTTTAAACAATGGGTATTATTTCAGAAATGCAAGGGTAACACAAAATTAGGAAATGTTTTAATATAGTTTATTAATTTATCTAACGAGAAAAATCATGTTTATCAACTCAAATGTTTAAAAAAATCAGTCATGTTACCAACATAATAGACAAGATGCTCTGATTTTGAAATTGGAATAAATATATGTTGTATTTAATAATCCAAAAATTAAAATAACATTTATTAGTAATTTACTTATACTTTGTACTATATTAGACTATTCTTCCATATATGGTACTTAATATTTACAACCAAAATGCTAACTATTACTTTGTCTATGTCTTCAATAGTTAAAGACATTGTTCATGATTTTATAAATGGTACACCAAAAATTAATAATGAGAAAAACATGCAGAAATCACATCAAATTTGGGAGCTATTTTTCTTTATAAAGCATAGGATCAATATATTTATAAAATATTTCACTTAGAAATTTTCTGCTACAATTACCTACTCATCCTTTCCTATAGTGGATTTTGAGGCATGTCTTCAGTCACAGAATGAAGATGACCCAGTATGGTGGTGGTAGAAGGTGTGAAGGGTTCCTCGAGGGATATTTCTTTCTACACAAGCTCCTCCATCTGACAGAGCTCCACTTTAAAGTCTACTCTGATAGTCAGATAACCCACCCACAGAATAACACCCCAGAATGATGTGCTACGGCATCACAGAGCTGTTAAAAGAGCCCCTAAAGTTGTTTCATGTGCACTACCTCTCAAATAGCATAGACTCTAGCATCTCCTTTCGCATTACATGATCTTTCTTATTTCACATCTTTTCCAATGATACATAACTAATTTCCTTTTGGCAATAAGCAGTAATGGTAAAGGAAGAAAAAGAAAATATGTGACTGCCCGAAGCTGCAGACAATAATATAACCTATTATATTTCATTCAGTAGTTTCTAATTTCTTTAGATGTATGAATATTTACAAAGATAAGGCATTTGCTCTCTATAATGTTTATTCACTTTCAAGATAATAAGTTCATTGGAATTTTGATAAATTTAACTTGAAAATATATTTACAAAATATGTTAAATATATTTTGTTCTCTTTTATTGGAAAAGCAATAAAACAATGTAGTATCCAAGAAGAAAAACCTGAAATTGTGGTTGTTTACAGCTTACCATCCCACTGGAATTTTATTAGTAAAATTAAATGGATAAAACAGAAACCAAACTTTTTTTTTCAATTTGAAATATATATATATATATATATATGCTTTTATTTTTGTTTGAATAATGACTAGAAGCCATAAATTTTTACTGGCCTAAAAACAATAAATTAGAGTTTCAAGGAAGTATAGATGTACCATGAGATTTGATCAAAGAACATTTTTTAAGTCTGTTCTATAGGGTAGAGTACTAGATTTCTGCATGGTATTTCTAAGGGTCCATGAGTGGGTGGCATTGCATGGGACCACAGAAGTGGTCATAGCTTCTTAGAAATAAATATTTAAGGACAAACTTTCATGCTGATTAGTAGTTCTTTATTGTTTTTCTTAGTTGTATACTTCATATTTTAGTTACATAAATATTGTTTCATTTCCAGCATTCACAGCCCCATTTGCCCCAGTGACAAATTAATTTTTTAGTAAATATGCCAGTTATTTTCCTTCCTTGGACAAGAACAGCAATCTTCCGTGGGGGGGGGGGGGGAACTCATAAATGTGTGAGGAGATATTTGCTTTCTCTAAATGTATAGCCTTGACATACATATATTTTCTTTATTTTCCAGAATACCTTCTCTATCTATATCATTCTACAAGGATACGTTATAATAGGATACTATTATCTTGGTCCTTCTGCTTACAGATTAAATATTCATGCAATATAAACACTCTGAGAGAAATCATAAGGAGATTTATAAGTAGAAATAAGATTTAACATTTTAAAAATATTTTTAAAAATTGGAAACAAAAATAGACTCTCTAAAACACTCATTTAATTTTCTTTTTCTAAGAAAAACCAGGACTTTTTATGATTTTTTTTTTTAAGATTATGTTGAAGAGTAGGGAGAAAAACCACAGAGATTTAAAAGATGAAGGATGCGATGCCTAGAAAAATTCAGTGACTGTTGCAATCTTGTTATGGAAAATTAAGTTTCATTTAGGAGACTGTGTGTGTAATCTGGTGACACATCCTGGTTCCAAGCATCTATTGGCATGAGGTGATATGCATAAGGGTTTTGATATTTTATTTTTTAAGAAAGAATAAGGAGAATCAGAAAGATGAGAAAGTAGTTAGGGAGACCAATTTTGAAGGAAGCAGGAGAACATAGTTGCACAGATGCTTGGAAGGAGGAAGGGAGAAATGAAAATGAAGGGACAGGTATGACAGTTGTCCCTGACTCTCACAAGATTGGTGTTGAGCACCTGTGGGGAGAGAAGTTGTGTTTTGAAACAACATAGGTCTCCTCTCAGGAAGGTTGCAGACCTAGAAAAGAGGGGTGTATTAGTTGAAAAATATAAGTACATGTGTGCATTTTAGAAACCCTCTCTGAAATCCTCCAAATTGTTGAGGATACACTGAGAGATGTAGGTTGAGTTTAAATATTATGCTAGACTGGGCTAGCAAACTAGTGTGATTCAAATATGTTATTTGCACCCCAAACTGGTGAAGCTAAAGACAAGCATGTTATTTTTACACAAAGCAAAAATGAGTCCTGAAGTTTCCAAACCTAAGCAAAACTGTGATTGGCCTAAAATAAATATTTTTCTTATTAGTTTGCATTATGTGACTAGGGCTTAAATGATCATTATATGTTGTTAAATTTCTGGTTTGTTATGGTTTACCTAAACCTCTTATCTGCCTTATCTTTCACTCTTTTCCTACAAATATCTATTTGTAAATCACTTCTTGGCATTTGTGGGCAATACAAAAATATTCACAAAAAAATAAAATTGAGGGTAAGCTCCATGATGACAAAGAAGGACTTGGTTTGCTTTGCATATAGCTCCATCCCTGGTCCCTAGAACAGAACCTAGCATTTAGTAATACTAAATACATACTTGCTGGGGCACCTGGGTGGTGCAGTCGGGTGAGCATCTGACTCTTGGTTTTGGCTCATGTTGTGATCTCAGGGTTGTGAGATTGAGCCCTGCATCCAGCTCCATGCTCAGCACAGAGTCTACTTGGGATTCTCTCTCCCTCTGCCCCTCCTGCTTGTGCTCTCTCTCTCTCTAAAAAAAAAAAAAAAAAAATCTTAAAAAAAACCACACATACTTGCTGAATGAATGAATTATAAAAAAATAGATTGTTTTAAAAATTTTATTTAGTGTATTATCTCTTAAGTTAGAAAAAATGACTGCATTTCTCTTCATAAAATTTAATGATTGTATACTGTTCTGTCCTTAGTTGATATTTAATAGAATGGTAGATAGATACATTCTTCACAGTACTTTAAACCATATTTCTTTTCTGGATAAAGACAGTATGATCAAAATAGAGTCAGTAATCAGAAGCTTTCCAACAAAGAAAAACTAGGACCAAATGACTTTACAGGTGAGTTCTACCAAACATTTAAAGAATTAATATTAAACTCTTTTGAAAAACAGAAGAGGGAACTCTTTTAAAAAATAGAAGAGGGAACATGCCCACTCTCTTTCTGTGAGGCCAGCATCACCCTGATATCAAAGCCAGAAAAGGACACCATGAGAAAAATAAACAAACAAGCAAACTATAGGCATATATACCTAATGAACATGGATGCAAAAATCCTCAATAAAATATTAGCAAACCAAATTCAGTAACACATTAAAAGGATCATACACCATGATCAAGTGGGATTTATCCCTGAAATGCAAGAATGGTCCAACATATGCAAATCAATTAATGTGATATATGACATTAAGAGAATGAAGAATAAAATAACATTATTATTTTAATAGATGTAGAAAAAGCATTTTACAAAATCCAATATCCTTTCATAATAAAATTTTTCAAAAAATTAGGAAAGAAGGACCTTACTTTAATGTGATAGAGGCCATATATGAAAAGCCCACAGCTAACATTATACTCAAGGATGAAATACTGAAAACTTTTCCTCTAAGATCTGAAACAAAGCAAGGATGCTTACTCTTTCAACTTTTATTCAATCATTGTACTGGAAGTCCTCGCAAGAGCAATTAGGCAAGAAAAGGAATTAAAAGGCATCCAAATTGGGAAAGGAGTAAAATTATCTCTGTTTGCAGATGACATGCTCTTATATACATTCCTTAAAGTTTCCACAAAACAAACAAACAAAACAAAACAAGACAAAAAACCAAAAACCTATTAGAAAAAATAAATGAGTTCAGTAAAGTTGCAAGATACAAAATCAACATGCAATCACCAGTTGAACTTGTATACACCAACAATTTATCTGGAAAAGAACTTAAGAAAACATTCAATTTATAATAGCATCAAAAAACACTTAAGAATAAACTTAGCCAATAAATGTATGCTGAAAACTATAAAACAGTGATGAAGGGGGTTAAAGCAGACACAAATAAAGGGAAAGACATTCCATGTTCATGGCTTGGAAGAATTAATATTGTTAAAATGTCCATACTACCCAAAGTGATTTACAAATTCAATGCAATCCCTATCAAATTCGCTGTGTCAATTTTGATATAAATAGAAAAAAAAGAACAACAACAATTCTAAAATGTATGTAGAACCGCAAAATATCCCAAAAAGCTAAAGCAGTTTAGAGCAAAAAAGAACAAAGCTGAAGGCATCACAGTTTCTTGTTTAAAAATATATTACAAAGCTATAGTAATGAAACCACTGTGATATTGGCATGAAAACAGATATACAGACCAATGGAACAGAATAGAAAGCCCAGAAATTGGATACCATCCCTTTATCTGTAATATCATTTGCAAATATCTTCTCCCATTCCGTGGGTTGCCTCTTTGTTTTGTTGACTGTTTCCTTTGCTGTGCAGAAGCTTTTTATCTTGATGAAGTCCTAGAAGTTCATTTTTGCTTTTGTTTCACTAGCCTTTGGAGATTTATCTTGAAACAAGTTTCTATGGCCAATGTTAAAGAGGTTACTGCCTATATTCTCCTTTAGGATTTTGATGGATTCCTGTCTCACATTGAGGTCTTTCATCCATTTTGAGTTTATCTTTGTGTATGGTGTTAGAGAATAGTCCAGTTTCATTCTTCTGTATATAGCTGTCCCATTTTCCCAGCACCATTTATTGAAGAGACTGCCTTTTTTTCCATTGCATATTTTTTCCTGCTTTGTCAAAGATTATTTGACCATAGAGTTGAGGGTCCATATCTGGACTCTCTATTCTGTTCCATTGGTCTATATGTCTGTTTTTGTGCCACCTACCATGCTGTCTTGGTGATCACGGCTTTGTAATATAGCTTGAAATCCGGCAACATGATGCCTCCAGCTTTGTTTTTCTTTTTCAACTTTTCCTTGGCAATTCGGGGTCTTTTCTGATTCCATACAGATTTTAGGATTGTTGTCCAGCACTTTGAAAAATGTCATTGGAATTTTGATCGGGATGGCATTGAAGGTATAGTTTGCTCTGGGTAGCATAGACATTTATTTTATTTTATTTTATTATGTTATGTTAATCACCATACATTACATCATTAGTTTTTTGTTTTTAGTTTTCTTTTTTTATTATGTTATGTTAATCATCGTACATTACATCATTAGTTTTTGATGTAGTGTTCCATGATTCATTGTTTGTGCATAACACCCAGTGCTCCATGCAGAACATGCCCTCTTTAATACCCATCACCAGGCTAACCCATCCTCCCACACCCCTCCCCTCTAGAACCCTCAGTTTGTTTTTAAGAGTCCATAGTCTCTCATGGTTCTTCTCTCCCTCCGATTCCCCCCCTTCATTTTACCCTTCCTACTATCTTCTTCTTTTTTTTTTTTTTTTAACATATACTGTATTATTTGTTTCAGAGGTACAGGTCTGTGATTCAACAGTCTTACACAATTCACAGCGCTCACCATAGAAGGACATTGGGGAGGGTATGAGCATAGACATTTTAACAATGTTTATTCCTCCGATCCATGAGCATGGAATGTTTTTCCATCTTTTTGTGTCTTCCTCAATTTCTTTCATGAGTGTTCTTTAGTTCCTAGAGTATAGATCCTTTATTTCTTTGGTTAGGTTTATTCCGAGGTATCTTATGGTTTTTGGTGCTATTGTAAATGGAATCGTTTCTCTAATTTCTCTTTCCATAGTTGTGTTGTTAGTGTATAAGATATTAAGGAGGGCACGTACTGCATGGGGCACTGGGTGTTATATGAAAACAATGAATCGTGGATCACTACATCAAAAACTAATGATGTATTGTATGGTGACTAACATAACATTAAAAAAAAAAAAAAAGAAAGAAAGCCCAGAAATTAACCCTGAAAATATGAACAATTAATTTATGACAGACGAGTCAAGAATATGCAATGTCTCTTTAATAAATGATGTTGAGAACACTGGATATTTACATACAAAAGAATGAAATCGGACACATAAAAATCAAATCAAAGTGAATTAAAGATTTAAGTGTACGATAAGAAATCATAAAACTCTAGAAGAAAACAGAGAAAAAACCTCTTGACATTTTCTTGGCAATAAATATTTGGATATGACACCAGAAGCAAATGTAACAAAAGCAAAAATAAACAACTGGGACTGCCTCACACCAAAAAAACTTCTGTCCAGCAGAGGAAACCACCAACAAAATGAAAAGACAATCAACAGAATAGGAGAAAATGTTTGCAAACCATATGTCTCATAAAGGGTTAATGCCCAAAACACATAAGAAACTCATACAACTGAATATCAAAAACAAAATGATCTGATTAAAAAAATGGTTGAAGGAACTAAATATACATTTCTCCAAAGTGATACAAATGTACAATAGATATATGGAAAAAAAAATTACTAATCATCAGGGACATGCAAATCAAAACCACAATGCAATATTAGCTCAAACTTATTCGAATGGCTTTCATTAAAAAGAAAAAGATTAAAAATGTTATAAAGATGATGTGGAGAAATGGAACTTTCATACACTGTTGGTGGGAATGTTGATTGAGCCACTATGGAAAAGGGTATGGAGATTCCTCAAAAAACTAAAAATAGAACTGTGATATGATCTAGCAATACCAATTTTGCATATAGAGCCAAAGGAATTTAAATTAATATCTTGAAGAGATGTCTGCACTTTCATATTTATTACAGCATTATTCAAAATAGTTAAGACATAGAATCACCCTAAATATTCATCAATGGATGAATGGATAAAGAAAATGTGGTATATACATAAAATGGAATATTACCTAGGTTTAAAAAAGGGAATCCTTTTATTTGCTACAACATGGTTGAACCTGGAGGACATGCTAAAATAATCCAGAAGAGCAAATATGCCATGGTACGACTTATATGAGCAATCTAAAATAGTAAAACTCATGGAAATAGAGAGGGGAATGGTGGTTGCCAGGGACCAGAGGAAGGGGGATATAAGCAGGTATTAGTCAAAGGATACTGTTATGGTTTTACAAGATAAGTAATTTCTAGAGATCTATTGTACAATATAGTGTCTATAATTAACAATACTGTATTGTATACTAGAATTTTTGCTATGAGAATAGATCTTATGTCAAATATTCTTATGACTACTACTGTTGCAGATGATAAAATAAGGGAGCAGAAAGAAACTTTTGGATATAATGGACAGGTTTATAACATAGATTGTGGTGATCATTTCACAGACATATATTTATTTCCAAACTCATCAAGTTGTATACAGTATTTACAACATTCTGAATGCAAAAAACACAAAAAAACAAAAAACAAAAACACTCATGGTATGCTAGCATTGAAATAGCATGAGATTTTGAATCAAACAGAGCTGAGTTCAAATCTTTAATTATGTGATCATAGGAAAATTACTAACTTTGTGAAGTATTTTTCTTTTGCAAAAATTTTTTCATGGTGGCTGTTAGAATTAGATTGTCATGCATATATACTGAATTATTGCATAGAACAGAACCTGACACAAATTAATATGAATGTCTGTTCTTTCTATCTGCTATGAGTAAACATTGCTTCTGCCTATGGCCATATAGATGGGTAAGTCAAAGAGGGCATAACAAGTTCTCCAATTTTCTTTAGAGGAAGCCTAAATTCAGTAGCAAGCTAATGCACTCAGGTCACCTTTTCTTAAGGTGGTTCATGTCTTAGAGAGCATTGGGTATCTGTCTTCTTTAGCAATTGCTAATTAAGGGTGTGGAGGTATGGCTCTGCTAGATGAAACTGACGAGTAGACAACAAACTGCTGGTTCAGGGATCTGAATTATATATAAATCATTCACAGGGTCATAAGATGACAAGATTTTCACACTCAATCCTATGAATATTATGGCTCTTGAGTAGCTTATCTCTCTAGACCATAAAAATCATTTCATCCTGGCTTATCAGAAAGAAAATTTTAACATGGAAGCCCCTTCTCTTGGAAAAAAACAAAAACAAAAACAAAAGTTCTTTATGAAAGACACCAGCATGGTGTCTATGAAAGTTCTTTATGGAGGACATTACTCTGTCACTGGATCCATTGACTAGATATGATATACAATCAGATTTGTTTCTGGAATTTTACTCACATTAGAGTTTGGCTCTCTATTGATTAAGAGTTATAATTTGATAACTACCAAAAAAAAAAAAAAATCTCTCAGTTCTTGAGATCTTTTCTTAGTTCAGTGTTTCCATTCATAAGGGACACTTCCTCTACTCATTGTATGATCTGGTTAAATTACCTGGAAATATAGTTGTTACCTCTTCATTTGCAAAGTAGGAGGGTCATAAAGTCTATCGATGGCTTCTGCCTTAGACCTGGTCAGAAATAAACAAGAATTTATTCTTTACTGAATTGTCCAACTTGGAGTACTTTACAAGAAGATGGACAAATATAAGTGGGAGAAGATGGAGATTCAATCTTAATTCAATTCAATTCAAAATTTCATTTCTGGGGCACCTGGGTGGCTCAGTTGGTTAAGCGTCTGCCTTTGGCTCAGGTCATGATCCCAGGGTCCTGGGATCGAGCCCCGCGTGGGGCTCCCTGCTCAGTGGAGAGCCTGCTTCTCCCTCTCCCTCTGCCTGCCACTCTGCCTGCTTGTGCTCTCTATCTCTTTAAAAAAATTTAAAAAAATAAAATTTCATTTCTGTCTCACTCCCCATACCCTCCTCCTTTCTCTCCATAATTATTTATTGACTATCTATAGTGAGTTAGGTGATCACTATGAAAATAACATTCAAATAAAAGAATTTGCTTTAATTGAGAAAAACTTCATGCTTGGGATAGTGTATTTTTATATTCATAAGTACTCAATTTTTTTTGTTTTTTCATTCCTTGTCCTTATCCCCAGGTATCATTATTTTATTCCATGATAAGTATTTTATTCCAAATATTCACTGGTTTTATCCAACTTCTCAAACTTTTCAGAGTTGGCTTTCATGTCATGCATTTACTTTCAGTTCTTTGGATAAAATTTTTTTCTGGTGTTCATCTTCTAGAAAAGAGACTAACCACTTCACTCTCAAAGATGTTCTTAAAGTTTATTTATCCTGAGCAATTCTTTTTTTTAATATTTTATTTATTTATTAGTCAGAGAGAGAGAGAGAGAGAGACTGAGCAAGCAGGGGGAGCGGCAGGCAGGGGAAGAAGCAGGCTCCCCACTGAGTAAGGAGCCCACAGTGGGGCTCAATCCCAGGATCTTAGGATCATGACCTGAGCTGAAGGCAGACACTTAACTGACTGAGCCGTTCAGGTGTCCCTATCCTGAGCAATTCTTACACTTAGTTTTGATGCAATACAGGAAAGGCAACAGAATTCATTTAGCTAAAGATATATTTAATTTAACAACAACAACAAAATTCTACTTTCCACTACTTTCCACTAACAAAGCCAATACATTGTATATTTAGAATAGGTGAAATGCTCTTATACAATTAAAACTGAGCACTCATTGTTTTAAATTATATAGCTATAACATCTATAATATTTGAGAGAAGAAAGGAAATAAAATACTCTTTTCTATATTGGAGAAAATATAAAGGAAAAAGTCAGGGATAAGGTCTAAGGAGGAAAAATGGTGTATTTATATTTACTCAATTTTTTTTTCAGAAATATAATGTAGAGTTCCCACTGAGCTTTGGAAGTAGTTTGGAGCATTAAAGGAAGCTTTAATCATTCATATTGCACCCTCTGGAGAGGTCATTTCTCTTATGTGACTGCACAATAAATGAAGGTGCATATTCTGGACATCTGTAGCCAGCTTGACTTTTTTTTTTTTTTTCCTTTTCTGGCTTGCCTGAGAGGTTTCTGGACAGCATCAGCTATTGTGGATAAAAATGGAATTCTTCAGTTCTGTAATATAGAGATATTTTCTCTTGTGACTCTGACCTCTTAGATCTTTCCTTTATTGTTCCAAGCCACAGCCATAGATTTAGTCCTAAGGAAGCCTCCCATTCCTGGTATAAGTAACTATGGGATAAATGACAGTGTGCTGTGACTTTTTATTCCACAGGCCACTATCTTCTCTGTACCATTGTACATTTTTCTCTTAAGAAACAGTGCAGCTCTGAAGGCCCCTGGACATCCCGGCAAGCTTTTCCATTAACTGCAGCAATCAAAGAGCATTGCTACCTTAAGGAAGTAAGGTATGCATATAAAGGTGAATGTCCTTAGATTCTACTGCAAAATACATAATGAAAATTTCCTTGATTCAGTTAAAACATCAGTGGTTGCTGTATGCTTTCGTATGAGATTTCCTGCTTTCCTAATATATGGTTCTCTCATTGGTAGGAAGAAAACTTTAGAATTTAAAATCATCCCTCTAAGTATTTTTTGCTTTGCTCATCTGCCTCTTTGATGTATCATGTTCACCATTCATTGTCCTTGGACAAGCCACAGAAACTGAGAGCCTCAGATACTCATTTAATGTAGGGTGATAATACATTTGTTTCATATGAAATCAAGATGATCAGATGATAAAACTTTATGTGAAAATTATAATGAGCTAGAACACTTAATGCAACTTTTTATCAACACTATCAAGATGGGCTCAAACTTTCAATTTTATCTACTGAGAATGGTTCCTCTATATAGGGCTCAAAGCAGGCTATTAGGTTTGGTTAGCAATTACTGGGTGTTATGCTTAAATTTGTTCCTCTCTTTTCTTCAAAATTAGAGAAGCCTGCATTCACAACTTCACTCCCCTTTAAGCACAAAACAAACCAACAAAAAAAACATGATAATTAAACCCATGAGATAAATGTCACAGTGGATAAGGAGAGAATAATAAGCTTTTATAAATCCCCTGAAGGCTCAAAAGATTAAAATCATTATGAATCCAATATTCCTTTCCTTATTCTTGGGGTGAGGGGGAGAACTAGGAAAACAATGATGACATCAATGACAAAAAAAACAAAATAACATTATTATATAGTCGTTGAAGACGTAGTTGAGAAAGCTATATGCCACTTTCTTGGGTGGTTTAAATTATTTGTGAATACAACAAGTGAAAAAAATATAACCTGTTCCTATAAAAATTACAAAATTGTCTCAAAAGAGGGGAGGATGGTATGACTTTTAGGAAAAAAGAAGAAAGTATAACATGTATCCAAAAATAACAACACAGTGGAGAGGTAGAAAGAAGGAAGGAAAAGAGACATATTACTTTCAAAACTTGGTAGAAGTTCTTTTCCCTTTCTCCACCATGTGGCAGCAGTCTTCTCCTTTACAATCTTTGACACTTATAATTATCCAGTCACGTGTAATTAATTGGAATAATTTGTCCTTTGGTTTCCCCCAAAGGGCAAACTTCATGAGAACATCGACTGTGTTTGCTTACACACTGTACCAGCTCTCTGCCAGATTGTGAAATATACAGTTGGAGAATATCCAGTAAATGTTTGTTGACTAAATCTCTGAGTGATTGGGTTGTTTGGGAGATCAAAAGAAATGTGCATAGGAAATTCCTTTGTAAATAATAAATTAATGATACCTTGAAAACTTTATTTGTATTGTACATGTGAGTAGGGCCAAAGGAAAAAATGAACTAATGCTAATGCATTAAGGAAATGTTATTAAAATATATGCAAAACCCAGTGCAAACTTGAGAGCATATATTTCAAGATTTAGAAGTGCATTATGGGGCGCCTGGGTGGCTCAGTCGTTAAGCGTCTGCCTTCGGCTCGGGTCATGATCCCAGGGTCCTGGATCGAGCCCCGCATCGGGCTCCCTGCTCAGCGGGAAGCCTGCTTCTCCCTCTCCCACTCCCCCTGCTTGTGTTCTCTCTCTCACTATGTCTCTCTCTGTCAAAAAAATAAACAAAATCTTAAAAAAAAAAAAAAAAAAGAAGTGCATTATGATTTCAAGTTAACAATACCTTTCTCTTTAAAACTACACATTCAAAATGTATTGCCCAGTGATAGTATTTTAATTATCTGCATGTTTTTGCTTCATCCCTCAATAGGTTTAGCTGTTTTTTCTCTTTTACTTAGTCATCACACACTTAGCTAAAGATGAACAAAAAACTTACTGCATGCCTGCAGAAACGAGGATTACTTTTAATGGATTGCTCCTTTTGAAAAGGGAAATAAGACATGAGGCAAAACCAGAAAAGAAACAACTCAGAGCAAACTTAAAGCTAACTTATCTTCCTGATTCAGATACCTATATACACATACCTCATGTGCATATTCATTAGAAAAGTAAGACAAATTGACTGTCTCACGGTCTGTCTTGTGTCCATAATATTGGTCCAGAAATACTTACAGTACAGATTTTTCATAGTACAAAACATTTTACTTGGCTGAATCTCATAGACCATTTGTTTACTGTATCAAAATTGTCATCAAAACACCTGGGGACTGGGGCGCCCAGGTGGCTCAGCTGGTGAAGCGTCAAGCTCTTGAATTTGGCTCAGGTCATGATCTCGGAGTCCTGAGATGAGTCCTGCATTGGGCTCTGCGCTGAGCATGGAGCTTGCTTAGGATTCTCTCTCTCTCCCTCTCCCTCTGCACCGCCCTCCTTCTCCCCATCCCTCTCTCTCTCTCTCTCAAATAAATGAATACATCTTAAAAAAATCAAACACCTGGGACTTATTATCAGAGGGAGAATATGAAATCTATTTTTAATTTTTACTTCCACTGTTTACAAATACTAAAATATTTTTATGCTGATAATATTGATTGTAATATTTCTCCTTTTCTCTCAGACCAAGGTAGGAGATATTAGACATCAAAATAAAATAGACTCTCATCCTTATGTGAGAACCTTGGTGAAATTTTTTGTTTCTAGGTTACCAACCAAGCCAGCTTTGATTTTTACCTTTCAGAGCTAAGAGACCTACTTCAAAGTTTGTTTCTAGGCTTGTGTTCCATGGTATTCGTTCTTGCCAGTGAGTTGTACCAGAAGCCAGTTGGCTGCACAAGACCTAGAATATGGCCCTCATCCTCAAAGGATAACAAAAAGGGGAAAAGGACATGTGAGCTGTGCAAGCCAACTAGTATATGGAAGTAGACTAGACTCTGGTTTGGAAGATTAATGTAGAGGGAAAAAAAAAAGACCAACATCCTCTCATACAGTTGCCAAGGGCAACTACAGTCTTTTTTTCTATAGTTAGCTTCCATTTACAAAGTTATTTTACAAAGAAATAACATGTATTAAATAATTAGTCTTCCTAATTTTTATGCATATAACATCTTGGATAGATCACAAAAACATGAAAAGTAAGTAAAAAAATCCACAAAGAGATTAAGTAAATTTTTATTAAGTTCAAGTAGGGGGGAAAGAAAAAAACCCTTAATACTTAACAATGCATACCTAGGTTGTAAACCTACAAAAGGAAGCAACAGTTATCTCTAGTTGGGAGACAGGTATCAGGAAGGGACACATGTGGGGCTCGTAGGATGCTGTCAATCTTAATCTCTTGACCTGCATGTTGGTTACATGAACTTTGGTATATAATCACAAATCAAACTATACATTCATGCTTTATGCATTTGTCTTATGTGTACAACTTCACATTAGAAAGTTTAATAGTTGATTATTATATCATTAGAATTTTTATTTAAACTAACAAATTAAAAAATCACCACTCTTCAAAATTAAAAGAGGTGACATAAAATTCTAGTCGGTAAATGCAATCCCTTCAACACAGGTAATTAGCTACGTAGAGATATAGATGCTTACAGTTATACAGGGCTATAGAGTTAGGGTACTAAGGGAGGAACTTGTGGGTGGATGACCCCTCCATTCCCAAGTGTCTATTTGTATACGTAGATTAATTTTTTTGTTTAAGTTTTTTTTCCCTATTGTACTGAGACATAATTGGCATGTAACATTTTATAAGTTTAAGGTATACAACATACGATTTGATCTGGGTAAATCCATTGATTTAATGGGAAGCTGAGGAGCAGGCTACAAAAGACCCGAACCTCTGTGGCAGTGGTTAGGTTCTGACTTTTACAGATAAGGAGAATGTACACAGGATTAACAGCGAGAGAGGGAGAGGGAGAGAAAGAGAGGATCTTTCTAAATTCAGTCTACCCCTACATTTTGGGTCTTGTGATCTGAGAATCAATCTTTCAACTTTCATTTAGAAATACAGTATTGATATTCCAGTGACTATGCTTCATTCAACTATTGACCCCGTCTAATATGCATGGGCATATAGAGACATGTATATAATTACGTTGTATATCATGTTCACTTATAGGACCCCCAATGGGAAAGGAGAAAAGTGCAATCTTAATGTTGGTAAAGCCTGTGAAAATCTAAAATTTAATTGATTTCCAATGTGGAGGATCCTGATTTGTGTAACTTAGAGCTATAACTATTCATGATTTGTAGTTACCAATTCATGTATAAAAGTTTTATAGAGGGTAAGTAATGTTTCATCTGTACCTTCCCAAAACATAACAGGCGTTACTCACTGACAGTTGGAGAAAGTGAGCCAAAGAAAACAGATATTTTTTTCCCCCCAGGGACACACTATAGGGTTGTTACCACCAAGAATATTGCTAACCAAAATTTCAAAAGAATAAACTTGACAGTTCACATCTTCATGGTTGCCTTCTGCTCCACCATGACATACATCCACGAGATACCCAAAACTCTTTGTTGTTCTCAGTTGCTCATAGTTTTGTTCAAAATAGTCCTAGTAATTTATTTTGAAACTTCCATTTCTCATGCTTTAAATTTTTATTCTTTTATCTGATTAGAAAAACTCACTGTCATGTGTAAGTAACCAATGATTCACTTTTTTATTGTTCTTGCCTCAGTTTCCTTAGTTTCATAGTATCAGGCATAATATTTTCCTGGCACTTACTCCACCTATCTCACCTCTTACCCCTTCTCCCCTTATCTCAGAACAACTCAAACATGAGAAAAAGAACACAAAATGTGTTAAACTGACCTCTAAATCTGATAGGTAACAATCTTAAACTATGTTCCACAGAACATTCATATCCCTTGATATATTAATAGATATTATCCAAAATGAAAGGTGCTTAAAGTAAAATAGGTAATAGGCACAGTAACATATTAACATATAAATGGATAAACAAAATTTTCTAGAAGCACCTATTAATACTAAAATCACTCAGGACTCCTTGGGCGCCTGGGTGGCTCAGTTGGTTAAGCGACTGCCTTCGGCTCAGGTCATGATCCTGGAGTCCCTGGATGGAGTCCCACATCGGGCTCCCTGCTCGGCAGGGAGTGTGCTTCTCCCTTTGACCCTCCCCCCTCTCATGTGCTCTCTCTCTCTCAAATAAATAAATAAAACCTTTAAAAAAATTAAAAAAAAATAAAATCACTCAGGACTCCAGATTTAGGTGGACTACAGCTTGGCAGATAATGGAAAAATTTGACTTATCTTGCCTCTTATGATGATGCTTATGTTGTTCTATTCCTGGCCATTGAGTTCATGATGGTGGGTATAACCTGTCCTTGCTACAACCCTGGATGGTTATTCAGTGCTGGCCCCTGGGTTCCATGTTGGACTCTAGGTTATGGCTTTATGGCCGTGCAGGCCTTTTGTTGTTCTAGCTGTATGTAATCCATGCCCACCATATGACTGAATGCACAATAGACCTCTAGGTTTCCTTGACAGATCCATTATCCACTTTACAGTGATTCTTGTATCTGATTTTAGTGTCTACATTACACACACACACATTCACACATATTTACAAATATAATGAAATTCAAATGACTTTCTGGACACATCTTTACTGACTATTCCTTTTATGTTTCCAAAAGGGCTTTGAAAGAATTATTGAATTGATGCAATTGACAAGTGCTTTAAAGAACCAGTTAATTAATATCTGAATATATGTTTCCTGGGAGGTTCATAATATGTCTTCATTTTGGCTTTTAGATTTTTTTCATTTAAAAGTCTAAAATTCTACATAATTGAGCTTCTGTATTAGTGAAGTATATAGACTTTGCCTCAGAAACCATAACGAAAGACAGGGTTTCATACAGGGTTATAAGAAATTTCCTCTAGACACAATATAAAAGTACTAAAAGGTCAAGATTTCTTTTCCAGCTGTCTAAAGTTTCCACACCTTTGGGCCAAGACACACTCTTTTGTGTGTGTGTGTGTGTGTGTGTGTACTAACTATAAACTTTAATATAAAATTGTACAATATATCATAATATAAACTATAATTTTTGTATTGGTTTGTAAACTGACTGAATATAGTTCCAAAAAGAAGTACCAGAAATATTTGGAATATTAGCAGCATGGCTGAAATGATGAACATGGGGCCTCCTAAAGAGACACCTTGAAAGGGTGACACTAACCTGTAAGTATTTCCTTAGTATTACTACTTACTGGGCCTTCTACATCTTTGCACACAGACAGTTAACAATTGTTCAGTTGAACTAAAATGTCCCATTAATTACTTAGACATGACTATATTGGTAGTCCGCAGACATGATGAAGACACACTCTTTAGAAGGACCCCTTGAAAAGCAAGGAAGGGTAATGCACAAAACATTAATAATTTCTATCTCTTTAACATTTAATACTAGTAACAATGTTATTCATTCCCATGGTGCTTTTTAATTTTCAGAGTGCTGTAAGTATATAAGGCAGAGGTGTCTACTTTATAGATAAGGAACCTGAGAAAACAACAATTAAGTAACTCAGCTAAGGTAACTCTCGTGTTGCCTCTAGGATTTGACATCAGCTACTCTAACCCAAATCCTGAATTTTTACAAAATCTAAAACCCAACTGACAAAGCCTGAGAACATTACATATGCCTGTGATTTTTTTAAATTGGAATTGAGAAAGTCAGTCTTTTTTAAGTGATGATTGCTGTCGGTTTGAGATTCAGGAGCAATTGGTGGCCATTGTTCCTCACTTTGTAGAAAAAAATCAGTTTTGTGATGAAATAATATACAAAGGGTAGACAGATGTAGAGGGTCCTGACAGCACTGAATATCCTTGTTCCGTGAGTTTCTGAGGTTGAGCTGCATGTCTGTACTTTACCAAGCAGGCTGTTAATCTTTCTTGGATTGTAAGGGCCTATAAATCTCTCCCTTTCCATGAGATGGGTTTGTGTCCCTTGTGTAAAATTTCTTGACTAATTCATATAGCTAGCCTGAAAAGTTTAAGAATCTTGATACCATTCTCTTCTGTTCAAATTAGGAATCTATTCTCTTTGCTGAAAATAGAAAATATATTACCGATTTCTTTTTTTCCTTTTCCTTTTCTTTTTTTTTTTAGATTACTTAGTGGTTAGTTCAGCCCTACCCTGGGAGTTATTCAAAGGATGCATTTCCTCTTTTTCTGGCAATTTTCATCTATTGCTACTACTCTTCACAGAACAATTCAGGTATCCAGGTTCAACTTAAACACTATGTGACACTGATAGTTCACAAAAAGAATTTATTACACAATTAAAAAATAGCTTTTTCCAAAGTAAAGATCTTTGAATTGAAAGCTAGATCACTTGGGAGCTTGATTTCCCTCAACAGTGATTTATCCAAACCTTACCACATTTAGAGTATGGGTTGGGGGTGGAGACTGTGGAAACTGGAAGGGGATTGTAATACAAAGAAAGAGGAATTTATCTCTTCTTATCTTAAGCCTATGTCACAGTATTTATCCGGGAATAGGCTTGACCATCCCAACCCTTCTTCCCAGAATGACACTAATTTTAGACTCAAACTTGTTTGTCATCTTTCAAATTATCCCAGGAATTCAAAGACCCAATTTGGAGAGTGGTCCTTGGCTGTGGTTGGAGAGAGAGAGAGCTATATACCTTAATAATGACTGTCATTTGAAATATATATTGTTTAGACTACGTTTGTACATGTAGCGGTTTGTTTCTTAGGGAAGATGCATTTGTGACCTTTTCAGTCTGCATGCTATTAAATATAGCTGCCCTAGTAAAAGGAAAACTTGAGAGTTTCCTTAACTGCCCACAAGATGGCATCAGAGTTCTCTTCATAAATCCAAAGGTTAGTGCTTTTCTCTGACATTTATGTGCTAGACTCTTAAAGCAGAAAGTTTCAGATCTGAAGATTTGAGTATTCATAACATCTTTATTATGGTTGGTCCTCATATCTCCATTTTGATGCTAATTCTGAGCGTAGTTACATGGGTGAATAATCAGCACAGCACTAAGAGGAAATATAAAACTTGGCCTGAGCAAGCTTGAATAAATGTGAGGTTTTAAAGCACATACTAAATATAAGGAGAGGGAAATATAGTTTTCTGATGGCAGGGGTAGCAGCGGCTGTCTTGATGACTGGATGTTTAACAGAGCATATAAATTCAGCTACAGATAGTTGCCAGGAGCAGTTGCATAATTCACGAGAAGCAAGTTTGCATCAAAGCAAGTCGGTGCATCCACGGCTTGCATCAAACTATACTTATTCTCAAAGAGGCAATATCTAGTTTCTTCAATATTCAAGGGCTGTACAAACAGAAGTATGAATGGACAGTTGTTTTCTCAGAACAGTCAAAAGCAAACTTAATCTCAACTCCCAAGATGTACTCCAGATATAAGAAATAAGGGCAAAAAGATTTTTTCCCAAATTTCAAGTGGAAATAAAAAGCTCCAAAGGCCTGGAACCCAAGCCTCTTATAGCTATAATGCAAATCAGATCTCTGACCAGGCATCCAGGTAGCTACTTTCATTTTTCAGAAATGCTACATGATACTGAATGGAGCCCAAAATGGAAATCTCTGGGAATAGTCCTCTCATGGTGGATATTTTGCTAACTTCATATATGATTTGAGGCAAGCATTTTAACTAATCTCTGTCTTAGGTTTCTTTTGTTGTTGTTTTGTTTTGTTTTGTTTTAAATTTCTAAACTTAATAGGTGGAAGCATATGGTCTCTAAGACACCTTTGGCCTCTCATTATGAGTATGTTTCTGAAATTCAGTATTTTTATTAAAAAACACATTCTCTTAGATTTCAAGTAGGTCTGCATGTAAGTTACTTGTTTAGAATTCAGGGTGATCTTTTTCCATGGATGTAATTTAGAGATTATTTTTAAGATTTAGAGATTATTTTTAGAGATTATTTTTCCTAGTTAAACAGCAAGCATTACTTAATTTCATGATGAGATGATAGTTCATAATGAGAACTATAGTTTAGTAAGTAATACAAAAACTGTTACTTAATATTATTCATTCACTCTTGTAAAGGTGATACAAAGAACAAAAGCCGGGGTTCATTAGTAGGAAACTGGAAGAACCTCTGACAAAGGGAATTTCAGCAAAGAATGAAGTCTAGAGAAGGACTTCAACTGTGAAGGATAAAACTGAGATGAAGTTTGGAGAAATTTCACTGATAAAGGCTCTAGACGATAAGTAACATTTTCTGAGCAGGAATAGCTCTTGGAGTTCTGGTTTTTCAAGGAAGGAGAAATGAGTTGATATGCATAAATTAGATGTGACCATTCATATATGTACTTGAATTTCTAAATCACCTTGCATAAAAGTATTATATCACTATTTGACAATCATATACTCATAAAACAAATTCTTATCCCACAGTAAGTAAATAATAAAAATTTGCTAAATAAAATTGAATTCAAATCTATTTAAACTGCTGCACATGTGTGTAGGATATTTTACAAGACTTAACATGCAAAGATGGTTTATACCATCTTTGCTTTCTAGCTCATTTATAACACATTAAAATACATTGTACACTGATCATGAAAATATTAACAACAAATAATTTTAGTGTAGATGAGAATAAATTAATTTATATAAGACATTGGAGAATCACAGGATCTGATTTTTAAGTAGGAAGTTGGCCATATGGTAGGGGGAGGAAAGTTTAGGAAGAGGATGGATACAAAAAGCAAGGATATGCATATGACCTCACTGATATGAGGAATTCTGAATCTCAGGAAACAAACTGAGGGTTGCTGGAGTGGGGGGTGGGGTGGGAGGGATGAGGTGACTGGGTGATAGACACTGGGGAGGTATGCTCTGGTAAGCGCTGTGAATTGTGCAAGACTGTTGAATCTCAGATCTGTACCTCTGAAACAAATAATGCAATATATGTTAAGAAAAAAAAAAAAAAGAAGGTAGCAGGAGGGGAAGAATGAAGGGGGGGAAATCGGAGGGGTAGACGAACCATGAGAGACGATGGACTCTGAAAAACAAACTGAGGGTTCTAGAGGGGAGAGGAGTGGGAGGATGGGTTAGCCTGGTGATGGGTATTGAGGAGGGCACGTTCTGCATGGAGCACTGGGTGTTATGCACAAACAATGAATCATGGAATACTACATCTAAAACTAATGATGTAATGTATGGGGATTAACATAACAATAAAAAATTTTTAAAAAAAGCAGGGATATGGATGAGCATTCAGCATATTGGGAACAATAAGTAATTTTCAAAGTGAGTGGTAGTAATAAAAGGAACTGGAAAGGTAGTTTTGATTAAGCAGGGTCTTGTATTTAAGGTACATAAATTTTTTTGTGATTAACGGAAAATCTTTGGAGGATACTAAGCATGAAAGTTAGATACAATTTTTTTTTTTTTAAAGATCTATCTGGAACAGTGTAGCATGAGAAAGAGGAGACAGTCAGTATGCTTTGGTAATTAGCAGAGAGTTTATGAGTATTTGAACTAAAGACAGATGAGATTCCAGAAATATTTAGTTATAGGATTTAGTGGTATGATTTCAAGAAGAAGTCTTATTTTTGAAAGGAAAATATACTTTTTGAGTGAACTAGGATGGGTTATGCATGTAGTTAACATAAATCGGGGTGAATGATGACTTGTGCAGGAATTAAGTTTGAATTCATTCAGTACGCTGCTAAAACAATAAACAAGCAGTGCAAAGTATACCTTTGACCTCAAAGACACCAATGAGTAGATGCAACTTTCTCCTGTTCTTTCATAAAGGTCAACCTAAAGTGCAGTAACCTCAATCTGTGGATTTAAAAACTTCAACAGTCTCAAATGGATTTAAGAATCCAACATTCAGAAAATCCCAGACGCCCAAGCTTGATTACTTTTGTGTGAGTGACTGGAATGGGAGAACAGTGAATACTTAGTGATACTACTCCTTAGCACAGAAGGAAAGGTTTGCTGAAATAGAGTTAAACACTTCTGTATTTGATTTCTCACAGAATCATCAAGCCCATGGCAGGCCTAACTTGCCTACTTTGTGGAGAAAAATATAGTACCATACAGAAATATTTTATTAAGTTTAGCTAGAGGCATTTATTCCATTATCAGTCAGAGAAAAGATAAACATGAAGCTTCTCTATTCAATTTCTGTATAATCTCACATGTTCCACATTGGAGCACATCTAGTAATTATATGCTTGTCATATATTAAACTTCTTTCTTTCTATGAAATATTTTGTAGAAGCATTGCATAATATCTGTGTGCCTCACATCACACAAAACTGAATTGGAATATTCAAAATGTGCATAAATTACCTAAAGAAGTTATTGTATAATAAGAAGAAATAGGAAAGTGTCATAGGGACAGATGCAAGTCACAACAGTGGTGGGTGATGGTAACACAGAATTTCAATTACTCCTATATTCATGGTAATAGGAATTGATAAATGACTTGGGAAGGCCAACTATCTATGGAGATAATAGAAGGCTATTTCTCTACCTAGTTCAACAGAAAATCAGTAAGATCACTCTTAATTGCAAAGAGAGAGCAAACATGTTAACAGAGAGGGTAATAAGAAATGTGTGACTGTGAGAAGATAAAACCAGATATGAAATAGTCTTAATTTCAAAAAGAAACAGAACAAACTGACATGCACTTGAGGATTGACATAAAGACTGGCTTTGAAAAAAGATTGCACTGGAAAAATCAAGTTTTACAGTTACTCTCCACGTGGCATCTACAACGTTGAACAGTACCTCACAAGATGGCGGCATAGGAAGATCCTGAACCACTTTCTCCCATGGACACACAAAATCTGTAGCTACAAATGGATCACTTCCCTCTGAAAAAGATCTGAAAACTAGATGAACTGCTTCTCCACAATAAAGGATTAAAAGACCACATTGAGATGAGTAGGAAAGGCAGAGACATAGCTCATCAAAAATCCCACCCTGAGTGCAGCAACACACAATAGGGAGGAAGCTCATCAGTCTGGCGCTTCTCCTGGAGGAGTAAGGTGTTGGTGCCCCACATCAGGCACCCCAGTCCCTGGGATACATACCAGAGAAGTGAGCTCCCAAAATGTCTGGCTTAGAAAACCAACAGGGCTAACATCCAAAGTGCTATAGGAAACTGAGATTCCCCCTTTAAAGGGCTCATGTGTAATTTTACTCACTCTGACACCCAGCAAAAAAAATAGCAGTGTGAAAAGCACCTAGATTGTATGTGAAGGTGATTCATTTGCAAATCTAAAAGCAATTTCTGGAGGGACAGGAAACAGTTGAAACGCCTCAAAGACAGAGGTGCTGGCAGATACCATTTTTTTCCTCTACTCTGGCTTCCCTGGCAAATTCTACCAAGCATTCAAAGATTTAATAACTGTCATCAAACTCCTCAGAAAAATTGAAGAGGAAGGAGTGCTTCCAAACTCATGTTACAAGGCTAGCATTACCCTCATACCAAAAGCAGATAGACACCACATTGAAAGGAATTACATGCCAATCTTCGTGAGGAACAGAGACACAAAAATCCTCAAAAAATGCTAGCAAACTGATTGTAAAAATATATTAAAAGGATCACACACCATGATCAAGTGGGATTTATTCCAGAGATGCAAAGATGGTTCAACATTTGCAATCAGTGTGACCTACCACATTAACATAATAATAACAAATTGAAAGGCAAAAATCTTATGATCATCTCAACAGATACAGAAAAAGCATTTGACAAAATTCAACATCCATTTAGGATAAAAATGCTTAACAGAGAATGTATCTCAACATCGTAAAGCCATAAATGACAAACCCACAGCTAATACCATGCTCAATGATAAAAAGCTAAAAGCTTTTCCTCTAAGATCAGGAACAAGACAAGAATGCTTACTCTCCCCACTATTATTCAACATAGTATTGGAATTCCTAGCCAGAGCAACTACATAAGAAAAATATAAATAAAAGTCATCCAAACTGGATAAAGAAATAAAACTATGACTGTTTGCAGATTGCATGATACTATATAGAGAAAACCCTAAAGACTCCACCAAAAAAAATCTGTTAGAACTAACAAATGAATTCAGTAAAACTGTAGGATACAAAATTAATATAGAAAATCTTTTGCATTTCTGCACACTAATAACTATTAGAAAGAGAAATGAAGGGAAAAAATCCCATTTATAATCATATCAAAAATAATAAAGTACCTAAGAATAAATTTAACCAAGGAGGTGAAAGACCAGTGCACTGAACACTAAAATATTGATGAAAGAAATGAAGAAGACACAAATAAATGGAAAGATATTAGGTGTTCATGGATTGAAAGAAATAATATCGTTAAAGTGTGCATACTACCCAGAGCAAACTGTGGATTCAATCTACAGATTCAATTTTAATGGTATTTTTAACAGAACAAGAACAAATAAGTTAAAAATTTACATGGAATCACAAAAGATCCTGAACAAACAAAATTTTGAGAAAGAAGAACAAAGCTGGAGATATTATGCTCCCTAATTCCAAACTATACTACATAACAATCAAAACAGGATAGTATTGGCATAAAAACAGACATATAGATCAAAGGATCAGAATAGAGAGCCAAGAAATAAACCCACACATATTTGGTCAATTAATTTGTGATAAGTGAGCCAAGTATATACAATGAGAAAAGGACAGTCTCTTCAATAAATGTTGTTGAGAAAACTAAACAGCTACATGCAAAAGAATGGAACAGGACCACTATCTTATACCCTATACAAAAATTAACTCAAAATGAATTAACACTTGAATGTAAAATCTGAAACCATAAAACTCCTAGAGGGAAACATAGGCAGTAAGCTCCTTGACATAGGTCTTAGCAATGTCTTTTTGGATCTGAATTCAAAGGTAAGAGCAACAAAAGCAAAAATAAACTATTGGAACTACAACAAACTAAAATCTTCTGCACAGTGAAGGATGCCATCAACAAAATGAAAAAGCAACCTATTGAATGGGAGAAGATATTTGCAAATAATATATCCAATAAAGGGTTAATAACTAAAATATATAGAAAATTCATACAACTCAATAACAACAAAAACAACAACAATAAATCCCCAAACAATCCAATTAAGAAATAGGCAGAGGATCTGAATAGATATTTTCCCAAGAAGACATACAGATGGCCAACATTATACGAAAAGATGCTCAACATCACTAATCATCAGGGAAATGCAAATCAAAACCACAATGATATAACACCTTACATCTGTCAGGATGGCTGTTATCAAAAAGACAAGAAAAAACAAGTGTTGACAAGGATGTGGAGAAAAGGGAACACTTGTGCACTACTAGTGGGCATGTGAATTGGTGAAGCCACTATGGAAAACATTGTAAAGATTTCTCAAAAAAGTAAAAGTAGAACTACCATGTGATCCAGTAGTTTTACCGCTAGGTATCTATCTGAAAAAAAAACAAAATACAAAAACAAACAAACAAAAAAACCACTACCTCAAAAAGCTATATGCTCCCCTGTTTATTGCAGCATTATTTACAACAGCCAAATTATAGAAACAGTCTAAGTGCCCATCCATAGATGAATGGATAAAGAAGATGTGCTATGTATACAATGGAATACTACTCAAACTTAAAAAAAAAAAAAAAAAAAAAAAAGAATGCAATCTTGCCATTTTTAACAACATGAATGGACCTTGGGTGCATCTGGCTAAGTAAAATAAGTCAGACAGAGAAAGACAGATATCACTGGATTTCATTTATACGTGGAATCTAAAACAAACAAAAACCAAAATCCAAATTCATAGATGCAAGGAAGAGAATGGTGCTCACCAGAGGAGACGAGAGTGAGGGGTGAAGGAGATCAAGAAGTATAATCTTCCAGCTATAAGATAAATAAGTTATGTGTATGTAATGTACAGCATAGGGAATATAGTCAATAATATTATATACGGAGACAGATGGTAACAAGACTTATTACGGTGATCATTTCATAATGTATACAAACGTTGAATCACTATGTTGTACACCTGAAACTAAGGTAACATTGCATGTCAATTATACATCATTTTTTAAAAAAAGGACATGGTTTTCTTTTTTTATTGAAGTATAATTGACATATTAAGACAGAGGTTTTTTTTTAATTATTATTCACTTAATCATTGTAAAGGTGAAAATACATTAAACCTTTAAATCCTAGATTCCTAAGCTGTAAGCATGCTCATAACTTGCCTTTCCAGGGTTCATAAATCTTTTCAGATTATCTAACCCAACAGACCATACTGCTCATGGAGCTTTAACACCTCTGTTCATGTTATCTCCAGATATCATTAGCATATTAATGTCTTCAGCCAAGCTATTAATCAAAAATATTGACCAAGACAAAGCCAAGAATATCAGTTCTATAGCAGGCCACTGGGGGCTCCTGATATATTAATACATGTATTATATACCCATTTCACAAACTTATGATTTATATACATTTGCTAATTTAATCCCCCACCTTAAGGAAGCTGCTATCATCACCTTTGCTTTATAGGCCAAGAAGGCAGAAATACTGAGAAGTAGAGCAACCAAAGTGATAAAGCCAAGAAATGGTGAAGCTGGGACTCAAACCAGTTGATCTGAGCTGCATCCATTGCCTCATTATGAAAAGTGTTCTGCCTCAGGATTCAGTTGCTGAAGAGCAGAATTCCTAAGTTAGGAAACATCTGGTATAAACCTTTAGGACACAGAACAGGATACGGAAGAGGGGATGCTCTAATTATTAAATGAAATTGATTCAATTCATACAGTTAAGGTCAATGCAAAAAGCAAACAGTAAAAGAAAGCAAAAGATAACAAAAAATTAGCTTAATAAGAAACAATTCTAAATACCCCACATTTGGAGGATGGTTATAACCTATCCTGTAGGCATTAAAAATGGTATCTCCAAGCATACGTGATAATGTGGAGATGCACTTTTTGTTGTAATATTAAATTTAAAAAACAAACAGTTATATATACAAAATGATTATAAATTTATAGATGAACATACTGTAAAGTGGCAACAATATTACCAAATTATTAATATCATAATATGCCAGATTATTGTGGAGGGAACTTGAAAAAAGTGAAAATTAAACAGCAATTTAAAAAGATAATAATAATATAATATGTGATAGTTTAAATCCAGTTGTCAAAAATGACAACGCAAGTCTTTTATCACTTAAGATATGAACAGCATCAAGGATGTTAAGTAAATTTTTTTGTGGAATTTTTAAAGCAGGACAGAAAAAGTAAGAGAGATAAATTCTTTTAATTTGAAAATCACTCAAATATCACATAAATAAAAACAGGATAAATAAGTTACAAAAATGAGTTCAGCAAAATTTTGGTTTTAGTATTTTTATATTGGACTTTTTAAAACAAACAGCATGATAGCACAGAACACCTTATTTTCTTATTTAAGTAGAAAAGAGCATTTACTTTAAAATTCTTCACACTGTGGAGCTTCTTGAGAATCTGTTTGTATTACAAATTTTAGATGGAATGCAGAACCATTTTGTAGTTCTTATTTCACAGACAGTTACCCCAAACACCTTTTTGAATACCAACTAGGGGTATCTACTATGGAAGACTTCAAGATAAACTACTGCTCCTGCCCTCAAATAAAATAAATAAATAAATAAATGCTATAAATGCCATCTATGATGTGAAAAAGTGTCCAAAGAAGTAGAAATCCGATTAAAGCACAAAGGAAAGACTCACATCATTTGGATGTAGGGGATTCTTTCAATGGTACTTGCTACTTGAACAGTGAATGATGGGTAAAATTGTTATAGATGGAGTTTTAGGGGAGTGTATCTTATTAGAACACACTGCATGAATAAAAGACAGGAAAGATTACTAGAAGTATGTTTAAGGAGTTAAGTTTGATTAAAGGATAGGTTATGTGTGAAAGTGGGACTCATAAATTAGTGAGAAACAATTTTGAAAAGGTAGTGACTGTACTAGTTAAGGATTTGGCAGTTTGGTTTTATTCATGACAGGGAAAAGAGAAAAGAGGATAGAAATTGACTATTAAGTATCAGGTAATTATGTGTTTTTATTATATCATCCTTTCAACTGCAAAATGGGATTACTGAAAGTGAGTCTCATGTTAGTTGCTCAAGGTAATATACTTTGCAAGGAGCAGAACTGGCATCAGAACCCCCAAGAATAACTTCAAATCAAAAACTCTTTCCATTGTATTATACCCTAACATTTTTAACTCCTTCTGACAGTTGGAGTTAAAATATTTCAGAGCACTGGAAAAAAAGATTATACCCTGCATGCAATTTTCAGTGACCCTATGAAAGGGAATTAATAGCCACTTGGATTCTTTGAAAAGGGACAGTAGTCCACTTAGATCCTTATCTCCTGCTTTTTTGTTTGTATGTGTCTGTGAGTTTTGTTTTTTGTTTTTTGCTTTTTTTGTATGTTTGTTTTCTGTTTTTGTTTTGTTTTGTTTTTGTCTTTTGTGGTCCATACAAATTTTAGGATTGTTTGTTCTAGCTCTGTGAAAAATGCTGGTGGTATTTGGACAGGGATTGCATTAAATGTGTAGATTGCTTTGGGTAGTATAGACATTTTAAAAATATTTGTTCTTCCAATCCATGAGCAATGAATGTCTTTCCATTTCTTTGTGTCATTAATTTCTTTCATCTGTGTTTTCTAGTTTTCAGAGTACAGGTCTTTCACCTTTTTGGTTAGGTTTATTCCTAGGTATCTTATTGTGTTGGGTGCAATTGTAAATGGGATTGATTCCTTAATTTCTCTTTCTGCTGCTTCATTATTGGTGTGTAGAGATACAACAGATTCCTGTATATTGATTTTGTATCCTGCAACTTGACCGTAATAACATGATAACATGAGTTATTATGACCGAATTTGTTTCTCAGGTCTAGCAGTTTTTTGGTGGAGTCTTTCAGGTGTTCTATACAGAATATCATGTCATCTGTAAATAGTGAAAGTATTATTTCTTCCTTGCTGATTTGGATGCCTTTTATTACTTTTTGTTATCCATTTTTTTTTAACCAATCACATTTCTTTTTACTCACATCTTATATTTAGCTAAAAAGACAGGTTGCTAAGTAAAATCTCGCTGCAAATATTCTTATTTTGTCACCTACATACAAACTCTGGATATTTCATTTTATGACTAATTTTCTCCTCAGTCAGTCTAGGGAATATCCCCTTTCCAGGAGTGTGAGCTTCTTTAGATCGTATTTTCCCTTTCTCTGAGTGAGAGAAGAAAGAATTAAAATAGTGGAGTCATATAGTTGTGAATGTGAATTTCTTTCCTAATAAAAAGAAAGTAACTTCTGACTACTCTATTAAGGAAAGGCATCTTCCTTTTTCTCAAGCAGTTTTCTTTTGATTAGGAAATATATTTGTTCAGAGTCTTTCTAGCATTTCCTAAGGAACAGCTGCCAGTTCACTTTCATAACCTGCCTATTTTAACGGTCATGCGCACTGTCCAAAGAACAACCATACATTCAGTACAAAATAAATAATGGTATTAAGAGATTTACACATCTTCATAAAATGTATTAAAACGTTTATCCTAAAGGAAACATTTAATTCATTAAAATTTCAATTTACTCACAATAATCATTGTTCGTATACTCTTAATGATAATACGAAAATGAAAGTAGACATTCAGATTTCCCTCTTTCATTTTAAGTGGAGTACCAATTTAGTCAACATGGATTTGGCAACTGCTTGCTCTGCTACATTGCTGACTTAAAATAAAATGGGTTGTGTGATAGTCTTCAACTTTGGTCTTTTTTTCCCCAGCTTTACTGGAGAGATGACATATAACATTGTGTAAATTTAAGGTGTACAATGTGATACTTTGATACATGTATATATTGTAAAATATTTACCACAATAAGGTTAGTTAACATAGCCTTTACCTCACATAATTGCCATCTTGTTACTATGGTGAGAGCAGTCAAGCTCTGCTGTCATAGCAACTTTCAAGTATACAATATGATATAGTCACTGTGCTTTACATAGCTCTCTGGAAATCATTCCTCTTAAAACTGAAAGTTTGTTACTTTTGACCAACATTTCCTTTTTTTCCTCCACTTCTTAGTCCCTGACAACCACCATTCTATTCTCTGTTTCTGAGTTTGATGTTTTTTAGATTCCATGTGTGAGATCATACAGTATTTGTCTTTCTCCGTCTGGCTTTTTCACTTAGCATAATACCATCAAGGTCCATCCATGTTATCACAAATGGCAGGATTTCCTTCTTGTTAGAGACTGATGTATATATATATATATATATAATTATTAAAAGTGAATTTGCTTATTAGTTCCAGCAGTTTTTTTTGGTGGACTTTTTTGGATTTTCTTTTTTTTTTTTTTTAAAGATTTTATTTATTTATTTGAGAGAGAGGATGAGAGGAGAGAGAGAGCACATGAGGGGGGGAGGGTCAGAGGGAGAAGTAGACTCCCTGCTGAGCAGGGAGCCTGATGCGGGACTCGATCCCAGGACTCCAGGATCATGACCTGAGCTGAAGGCAGTTGCTCAACCAACTGAGCCACCCAGGCACCCGACTCTTTTGGATTTTCTATATGCAAGACTATATCATCAGCAAACAGAGACAGTTTTACTTCTTCCTTTCCAATCTGGATTTCTCTTATTTCCTTTTCTTGACTAATTGCTCTGGCTAGGACTTCTAGTACTATGTTGAAAAGGAGTGGTGATAGTGGGTACCCTTGTGTTGTTCCTGGTCCTAAAGGGACAGTTTTCAACCTTTCACTATTGAATGTAATATTAGTTGTGGGTCATATATGGTATTTATTATGTTGAGCTATGGACTTCAATCTTTCTAAAGAGAGAAATCTCATTCAGTAATACTGAATATCGCTGTTGATATCCTGATGCATACTTGGCAATCTGAAACTTTTTGTTAGATATTTTTATGTTCTTTATGAAGGCCAAGGCATGATGAAATAATGAATAGTATTAAATCTCAGATAATAATAAATTTCCTAAATTTATTTAAATCACAATCAACTATCTAAAATTTCTCTGGAGATAAGAAATATTTCTCAAACTTGGTAATAAAAATTCTAAGGAAGTGTTTCATCAGGAAATACATTTGGGAACTCTAAGCACGTAAGGACATTTGTCAACAGAAGATGGAATTTTCATAGAACACCCAAAAACATATGTCACAGCCAATTTGAGGTAATTAACATTAGCAATAGAAGAGCAGAATACTAAATAGACAGAGGAGAAGTTTGAACAGCTAACCAAACTCAAGGTGCTGTTTCATTATTGGTATGAAAGCATAAACATCCTGACTTGATCCTCTCAGATAGTCATGTGTGATGGACATGTGCATGCCCCATTTTAGGAATGGTGGGATAGGTTAAATCCTATAATAATGTGTTAAATGTTAAATGAGTTAAATGTCTTTTCCTGGGGATGCCATTTTAATTAATTTTGAATTCTTCTGGGTAGCTCAAAAAAATATTGTTCACATTCTGCATAAAAGAACATAATTATAAAGTAAACACAAAGACAGGTGTTCTGTAAAGCACAAATTACTTTTTTCTTCATATCATGATCTAGCAAACCTCCAGTTTTCCAATTCATTAAGTAGAATCTATTATTTAAAAATATAGCTCGGGGCACCTGGGTGGCTCAGTCGTTAAGCGTCTGCCTTCGGCTCAGGGTCCTGGGATCGAGCCCCGCATCGGGCTCCCTGCTCGGCGGGAGGCCTGCTTCTCCCACTCCCACTCCCCCTGCTTGTGTTCCCTCTCTCTCTGTCTCTCTCTCAAATAAATAAATAAAATCTTTAAAATAAATAAATAAATAAAAATATAGCTCATTCTCATCCAGTTTTCCCAGTATGTCATGTTTGTTATTTTTATAATCATCCATGGAAATTTTTTATCACATTCCAGCTGAAAAATGTTGTTTTCATTCATTACATGTATTTGTAAAGCCATATAAAGGCAAAATAATAACAATATTTTAAATGAAAAGTTCAACAATTCATAACTTCTTTTAAAAAATCATGTGTAATTTTAGGGCACCTGGGAGGCTCAGTCGGTTGAGCAACCATCTGACTTTTGATCTCAGCTCAGGTCATGATTTCAGGGTCCTGGGACTGAGCCCTGTGTTGGACTCCATGCTCCACAGGGAGTCTGGTTGAGGGTTCTCTCTCTCCCTCTTCCTCTACCCCTCCCCCCACTCATGCACACACTCTCTCTAAAATAAATAAATAAATCTTAAAAAAATCATTTATACTTTGAATTACCTTCTATAATCAAGTTGTAGTTTACATATTAAGTCACTTGAAATTTTACCAAGTGCTTTACACCATTGCCTCATTAAAGATTGATACAAAACTATTGTAGTAAGCCATGGCAGAATTTCTTGATATTTAGAAAGGCTGTTGTTCTGCTAATTATAGTTGTACTATAAATAAACCTCAAAAATTAATAAACCTCATTTCTCATATCAAGGTAACTTACCACAGCATACTGTAACATTATAGAAGTGCTAAAATATCTCATGCACATCTTGGTAGGATATACACTCCTGACCAGCAATGAAATAAATACCAGTAGATGTTAAATATGTATAGCTATTGACTTTAAATATACTTAGTGATATCTTCCTTTAATCTATCAATAACTTTGCTTGTTACAATTTATATTAAAATAAAACATCCTTCAAAATTTTGAAGTTAGATAAACATCATATCTAAAACAGTACAATGAAAGGTCAGAGTGGAGTTTGGATACCACACAAAATATCAGGGCTAGGTAAGCAATCAGAAGTTCCAACAGCAAGGATTAGGGGCACATCTGGAGGTCCACATGGGTGGAGTAGACATTAGGAACAGTGGGCAGAGAGGTAAGAGTAGAAATGTCAACAGGATGTGTAGGGTAAAAGTTAGACTCTATTCCTACAGCTGGGAAACCAGGACAAACTGGAGCCAGCATTGAAGCTGATATTACTATTTTACTAGTTTAAGTCACATTATATACTAAAAGAGTTATCCTCAAAATATAAAATGGGATTAACCAAGAGTAGATTGCTAAATGGGCTTGGCTGTGAAAGTTAGAGAAATGCAGGTATTAGAAACAATTAGATAATTTACTCAAGGGGCACCTGGGTGGCTCAGTGGTTAAGTGTCTGCCTTCGGCTCAGGTCATGGTCCCAGGGTCCTGGGATCGAGCCCCTCATTGGGCTCCCTGCTTGGCGGGAGGCCTGCTTCTCCCTCTCCCACTCCCCCTGCTTGTGTTCCCTCTCTCGCTATGTCTCTGTCAAATAAATAAATAAAATCTTAAAAAAAAAAAAAAAGGATAATTTACTCAAAAGCCCTTCTGTTGAAACTTCTCCAACAAGGATATTTCCTTTTTCTCAAATATATTAGTGTGATGGCTCAGTGTTTATAGAAGATTTTGTGTCATATAAGAAGTGTATAAAATCAGACTTATTTCAAAATGCCTAAAATAGTACTTTTAATGTAATGGGCATTAGGATATGTCTGTTCATTCATTCATTCATTCATTCATTTACCATTCATTATTTTTTAAATTGAATTTACATATTGTTCCAGACACTCTGCTCTGGAGACATCACAGTAAGCAAAGCAAATCCAGTCCTTTTTTTTTTTCCTCTCATGAAATTTGTTTCTATAAGAGTAAAGCAATAATAAAAATTATAGATAAAAAAGTAAATAAATCAACAGTCATATAATACATGCTATGAAGAAAAATCAAGCAGACTAGAGGGTAAATAGTGAAGAGAGTAGTGTTTCTGGAGTGTTTGTGCTATTTCATACTATTGTGCATAGGATAGTCTGGAAATGCATCCCAGAGAAGGTCCTATTTGAGCTGATATGTGGATTAAGAGGAGCAACTATGCATAGGTGTGGGGAAGAAGGAATAGTAAACACAAGGGTTCTGGACTGAGACTGTTTGCCAGTATTTGGGGAAACCCCAGAGCACTGTCTGGTTGACTGAATCAGTGTGGGGAGCAAGTAAGTGATATGACACGAAGTCACACAAGTTGTGCAGTCAGGTTAAGGAAAACCTTGTCAACTGTGAAGAAAACTTTGAATTATATTTTGTGTGAAGCGGGAAGCCATTGTAGGTTTCAGAGAAGTACCAGCATGACTTCACTTACACTTCACTTGGATAATTCTGGCTGATAGGTGGAAATAAACTTATAGAACAGTAAGAGGGAAGCAAGAAGACCAGTTCAGAAGCTATCAATGTGTTTATTAAAGGCTATTGTATTCAAGCCCCAGATAATGCCTCCATTTAGCTGTGGTTTCAGGAGAAAGAAGCAATATATTGATTAACCTATTGTGTTCCCTGATGATGTCACACTAACCGTACTTAAAAATATGAATAATTCAAATCTATACAGCACCACTAAGAGTTGAAGGCATTTCAGGCTCTACCTTATGAATAAAAAAATGGAGTCTGAGAGAGGTTCCTGAAACTCATGATTAAACTAGAATTACTACAGAGAGGTAGCGATTACAACATACATAAACTTTGGAGTTACACACACTTTGGTTCAGGGCTTATATCTAATATGTAGCAGCAGTCAGGTCACATTGTCTTTATGCTTCAGTTTTCTTTACAGCTTTCTGTAAAATGGACTTAAGTGAAATATTTACCCCAAAGGGGGGGGGGATGTTGAGGTTAAATGAGATGATTTAATGATTTATATTAAAATGCTTATTACCATGCCTTGAATATAAGTACTCAATTAAATTTAGCTATTTTTCTTATTGTCAACCTCAAAAGTCATCTTCAAACATTCAAAGTTTCCAACAGTCTGACAGTTGGTTCAAGATAAAGCTGTACCATCAAATCATAGATCTGGCTCATAACCATAGTCTATCAGTGTAGTCTTATCTTGATATAGGGACATTGCCCTCTTTAAGTTGGGAAGATTTTGTCTTCTGGACCCCTAAATCCTTTTCTATATACTGGCAACATCCAAATTTTTTACACTAGAAAATTTCTTCCTTCTGGATTCCAAAAGCCTCTGCTTTAAAAAGTAAGGACTCAGGGGCGCCTGTGGGACTCAGTCATTAAGCGTCTGCTTTCGGCTCAGGTCATGGTCCCAGGGTCCAAGGATCGAGACCCA
The DNA here is from genome assembly GCF_964656455.1 of Halichoerus grypus. Taxonomy (NCBI): domain Eukaryota; kingdom Metazoa; phylum Chordata; class Mammalia; order Carnivora; family Phocidae; genus Halichoerus; species Halichoerus grypus. The sequence continues at coordinate 39,441,657 of NC_135725.1, read as the reverse complement.
CATCATTTCCCTGCTCGGCGGGAAGCCTGCTTCTCCCTCTCCCACTCCCCCTGCTTGTGTTCCCTCTCTCACTGTGTCTCTGTCAAATAAATAAATATAATCTTTAAAATAAATAAATAAATAAAAAGTAAAGACTCAGCAGGATACATTACATAAATGTAAGAAATCATGTTTTACATTCTTCCTAGAAAGATAACACTGTTGCCATAGTCAAATACATTTCAAAATGTATTCTTACACCCAGAGCACCATTCCATAGACAGGATACCCACAACAAAGCAGTATATATTTAGACCCTACATATTCTCTTATCTTTGGATTTAGCAAGACATGCACTATAATCCAATTAGAAAGTAAAATGGGCTTAATTACTTAGCTCAGATCAAAGAACATAAGGAGGCAAGGAATCTAATTAAAATTAATAATATAATGGGCAGCTTTATCTAATGTCTAATCTAGGGCGTTTCATCTTAATTTAAACTCAGCTCTCAAGTTCACAACAAGGTCCCATCATTGTCACTGATTGCTATGAAATCTGATTACCCTGTGACAAATCCTTCCCGTGTATGTGTATTTGTTGCCTGATTCTAAGTAATAGATTTAACTCTGTTCAACCAAGTGAGGTCAGAAAGTTCACTCTACTACATGTTTATATTGAATTTCGTTAGCTTCCTATCACTTATTTTAGCCTGATTATTATTCTTCAGATGTTATTGAGTAGTGCAAATGATCTATGAAATGTACGCAGCCACAGGCGGTATTTACATTTAGTGGGAGCTGTGCCCAACTTAATCAAGAACTTTCAGAGATGCCTCTAATCCTCACTTAGAGTACATTTGCAAAGTACCATTTATTTTAATGTTTCTACTAAATTGATCCCCCAGTAGAGTCCAAAGAATATATTAAAATAATTCTGTTGGCAATATGTAAAGAAAAAAAATCTATTTAATTTATGGACGTACAATCTCCACTGTTAACGTGTGTGTGTGTCTGTGTGCACACACGCATGCTCACACAGACCCAACATAGGTATCATAAATCCAAAACCAAAACAGACCGACTTTTTACCTTGGTTGCTGAGGCAAACCTGAATCAATCTTTCAGTTTCCAGGTAGAAATGACCTATTTCTGTCAATTGTTAGTTGTCTTAAATATCTTTCCAAAAAGAGAAATCAAAACATTTTACTATTAAAATATATATTGGTCATAAACCTCATTCTTATTTAGAATTTTTTCAAGCATTTTGATGTTTGAAGACCAGAAATTGGGTCTGCAGTCAAAATATAAAAGAACTCAGTAAGATTATAAAGCCCCTTAGAATGGCAAGGGCAGCTTCGAGAAAACAACCATAATCAGCTATAGTTATCCAGGTAAGAAAAAAGTGATGACAAACAACACACTAAGAGCCACAATGGATGGCTTTGATCAGGATCAAAGTGGGAAGAAGTGTAAAAAGGAAAATGGAATTTAGGAAAAGGTTGCAAGTTAGCCTCTCAGTGTGTAGAAGCCTGCCTAAAGAGTCCAGATCTGCAAGGCATTCCAGAGAAGAGAAAAATAGACTGTAGAACTATTCTTTGGTGAAATATTTGCCAAAAAAACCTATTTCCTGGGAAAGTCTGATTAAGCTCCTTTAAGAGACAAACTTGCTTGAACTGATTGGCTAATACCACAAAGTGATTGAAATATGTGGTTTTAAAAAGCAGGGTAATTCTATTGTAAAGAAAATTTGTATAGTCAATACCCCTCTTGTAGTGGCACTTAAACTTAAGCACTGCCTGGTGTTCCACGTGGTTTATACAACTTCCTAAGAGCCCACGTAATCAAACACTCCCCCACTAATAGAGGTTTGAGTCACAATATTTTCTTGCCCTTGGGAATGTTTCTCTTGATTGTAATGCAATTGGTTTCTGTAAGTGTTACCACAGTGGCTCCGTGTCAATTCAGCAGGAGAGATTTTTGGTACCTATTGAATTAGGTGCTTTCTTGCCCACTGCGTATTAAATCAGATAAACTAAAAATCTTTAATTGAGTTATGGGTAAACATTTTAACTATAAAAGTTCATCAATTTTGAGATAGAGATAGAAAGAATGGAGCATACTGAACAGATTGAACAGGATGATCGGATTAAATTCCTCACACACCAAAAATTTTTTTTAAAATGAATTACAAGACTGATGACCACTAAGGAAAATTCTGTACTTCCATAGAATTAAATGTTGTTAGGATAATTCAAATGCCAAGTGAGGAAATGTCATTGTTATCTTGACACATTTGCCACAGGGATGAATTAGTTTGTAGTGTAGAGTACATAAAATGGAAATGTTTTATCAGGCAGATGAACATTTATTATATTTTTAGTGGATATACTGTGACATCTTTATTTTTTTTTAAATGCATTTGGTTGCATATAGTTAATTATGAAGAACGGAGAAAAATAACTGAATAATCTCATGGCACAAAACATAAAATCTTGTCTTTCTGATTGGATTATCATGTCTGAATGTCAAGATCATTTTAGATTAATCAAATATAACCTTCAGCTTCCCCACTACTTTGACTTGGCCTTTGAGTCACCTTTGATAATACATTTGGATAATTGGAAATATTTTTGTCACTCATACTTTACCACATAAAATAATTTTAGAGTCAGCTACTTTATCTTGCATAGATACTAGATCCCTAGAACATCAAAACATGTTAATATAAAAGATTCTTCATCAGGTTTCTATGAACAGTGATTCTTCATAATTGTTTAGAATGTTTGCTATGCTGTAAAGGGCCATGAAATAATGAACATAATTTAGCTTAAACCAGCAGTTTGTGAATACTGATTTTATTCAAGGCTTTATGCCAGTCATTTTGGGAAGACAGAAAAAAAAAGAAGAAGACACAACGTTTCTTACTCTCAGGAAGCTTAGGATATAACCTGTTAAATGAATGCAATGAGAGCTAACAAGGTGGTTTCTTGAGGAAAGAGAAAGAAAGGATTCCTTTCTGACTCGTAAATAGGGCTGGCTCAGGTAAATCTCCATGGAAAAGACACCACTTAACTGACCTGACAATAATTGTCGGGATTTTGACAAACTAAAAGGAAGAAGAAACATATACCAAATGTAAGCATTTTTAAAAATACAGTGGGATAGAAAGGCAGAGTGTTCTTGCGAAATGATCACCTTTCTAGTTGGAGCTTCACTGGTATACAGAGAAGGGAAGGAAGGAAAGGCAGGCAACAAGAACTGGGACCACAGCATGAAAGCTTTTGTTTGCCATGCTTAAGAGATTAGGCTTTATACTCCAGAACCCACTTGTCCATCACACAGCACAATACCTACAAGCAGGATTCCAGGGGCAGACAGTGGTCTTTCAAATTCCAGCCCCCAACATGTACCCATTTAGGTAAGTATCAAGTATCTAGGTAGGCTTAAACAATATGGTTGACCTTTCTGTTTCTGTTTATCCATCTAAAAGATTGAAATGATAATAGTACCAATGTGTTGCTTTGAAAATTAATGCAATTAAATCAGCTAAATAGCTTAGAATAGTGCCTGGCACATAGCAGGGGTTCCATAATGTTAACCTTTATTAGCTTTGAACCAGAAAGTGATTCATAAGACTACATTTGACAAGGTGAAATATGGGAAATTTCAAAGACATTCTTATTAGATTACTCTTCTGGAGGATTTGTTGTGTGATTAGAAATTACTTTAAACATTCCAACTCCGCAAGGCCAGTCATGGTCACTAGCATGGATTGTGTCTACTGAAATCACTGATTTAAATACTTCGTTATGCATATTAAAAGTTATAATTTCTAACTCTTAATGAGAAATATATATTTCTTTTCAGACATGTACTTCAAGTAGGTTAGTAGATAAAACCAGAAGTATATACCAAAATAATTGAGGGTTTAAAAACAAAAAAAAACTAAAAAAAAAAAGAAGAAGAAACAGAAAGAAAATAAAATTAATTAATAATGTATACTTTTTGGAAACCAAACAAACAAAACTTAAAATGACTTTTTTTAACCATTCTAAATAGAAGTAATTGTATTTTTGCCTTTATACCTCTCCAAATTTACTTCATTTGGAAAAAAATACTCTCTTTTCCTTAACAAATTTTATACAAATTATATTTTCCTCAAATTAACATCTTATTCTCCTTTAGTTTTCTCTGTTTCATATTTTTACAAGAAGTCATCTAGGGTGCCTGGGTGGCTCAGTTGGTTAAGCGACTGCCTTCAGCTCAGGTCATGATCCTGGAGTCCCGGGATCAAGTCCCATATCAGTTTCCCTGCTTATCAGGGAGTCTGCTTCTCCCTCTGACACTCCCCCGTCCTGTGCTCTCTCTCTCTCGCTCATTCTCTCTCTCAAATAAATAAATAAATAAATCTAAAAAAAAAAGGAAGTCATCTAAATGTAAGTTGACTTTCATACTTTTATTTAAAATGCCTAGCATCCTGAATCTTTTTTTATTCTATATTAAAAAGATATGCTGAAGAAGGAAAGAGTAAATATTGTAAAATATGAGACAATTCTGAAAAATTATAAAGGACAATTGGTTTTAGTTGTAGCCTAAAAACCTACTTAAGTCAAAGGAAATCAAATACCACTTGAAAGGGATTGCTGAGGCAGTGGGAATAGTTAAGAATGCTGGGAAGAATACACCAAACTAAAAGTTAATAGAATTATTGGTAGAATGATAGGCAACCCCAAAGTACCAGAGTTAAATAAAAATAATGAATTTACTGAGTATTTAATATGTACCTGGTGCTACAATGCTCTACATGAATAATGTCATTTAACCATTATACTAACACCAGGGCATATTTACTATTATTTTCACAATTTTGCAGATGAATAAAATGGCGTACAGCAATTTGTACTCTTTTATGTCGTTAGAAAGTGATAATGGTGATTTGAACCACAGAAAGCTAATTTGGGAAAAAAACAAAAACAAAAAAAACACACACTTTACTAAATTTTACACTGAAGAAAATCACTTAATAAAAAACAAAGAACCAGAATATCTGCTCTGATTACCCATTGCTATGCAAAATTTTCTCTAAAACTTAGGGAAAAAACAATGACAACATTTATTTTGCTTGTAAATTTGCAATTTGGACAGTGCTCAGCAGAGATATCTTTGTTGTACTTATCAATTAGAGCAACTTGAAATCTCAAGGTTACAATCATCTATAGGCTTAATCATTGACATATCTAGTGGTTGATGATAACTTCTATCTGAGACCTTAGCTTGGGCTTTTAACTGGAACACTTAAATGTGGCCTCTCCATGTGACCATGGCTTCCTCACAGCATCATGTCTGGATACCAGAATGATCCTCTCAAGCGAAAGCCAGGAGGAAATTGTGTTAGCTTCTACTGTCTTGGAAGTGAAGTAGCATTGCCTCTGCTACATTCTGCTTCTTGAGGTAGCCAAAGAGCTCTATCTCTAGGAAAGAAAGACTTCACTTTTTAACGGAGTAGTAAGAGTAAGGTTCTAGAAGAGCAGGAACTGGAATTGTTGCCATGGTAATGTTTGGAAAGTACAATCTGTCATAATGTTAGAGATGAATGAAGAGGAATGAGGCACTAAAGTTTCCAATGGAAGAAGAAGTGACTATTAGGAGGGAACCTTCAATAGTAAGGGAAGTCAATGGTAGATAGGCAGTATTGACAAAGCCAGTTTTCTGAATATGTGGAAGCCGGGTTGCCACGTACGATGTGAATGGGAGAGGAGAATGTGATCAATGAAGTCTTGCATATTCTTGGCTCATATCTACTTCCTTAACCTTACCTCATATCCCATGATGGGCTGTGCTCCAGGCACAGTGAGTTTTTACCAAGTCCTTGCATTGGTATGCTCCCTTCATCCATAGCATCTCTGGACATAATGTCCAAAACCTGGGATACAATCTGCTTGGGATACAATCAATCTCCACCTTTGTTTACTTGGTTTCCTACTCTTTCTACTGATTTCACTCATTTTCTCAAACAATTATACCTCTCTCATACCAAGCCAGGTGTTTCATATTACTTTTTCTTTCAAAATAGTTATCTCATAAATATTAATTTATTTCTGCCATTATTTGGTTAATATCTGCCTTCTTCACTACTCAGCAAGATCTGTGAGACAAGGAATATATCTATTTTTGTTCATCCCAAGAGCCTAGCAGAATGTATGGATACCATTGAGCTCTCTTTAAATAGTTATTATATATGTTTATTTAACAAGCTTATTTTTTGAAAGCTTCCATGTAGTATTTAGAGGAAAATATAGGGTCAAGGAAATTCACTACACAAATGAGAAAATCATTTTAAACCAAAAGTGAGAAAGAATTAATTTGGTCTTATTGTTTGTGTCAGTTAGGGTAGGCTAACCTTTGTAACAGACCCACAATGTATGACCGCTTGCCTGACTACTGAGAAGTACCATGTGCTATCTACCAGTTATATAAGAAAAAAGAAAAAGGATGTGCAAATGATGATTTAATGATGCAGCTTCAAAGGGGGCTGCAGGGAAAGGTAAACCTAAAATCATTAGACTCCCAAGATCATAATTACAGACCTGATTTTTGAGCAGGGAATTTCCCAGACTTGAATTTTTTTAAAAATCCGAGTATAAAAGAAACTGAATAAAAAAGGCAGAATATCACTCATCCTTTTTTTTAACCTTAAATATTCTTTTTATAGAATGAAGTCTTAAACATTATTAAAGTATATAAAATGTTCTATTAAACTTGACTACTTTTTATATCTTTATATATCTTTAGGGTATGACTATTTTAAATGATAAATTGCATTTTTAAATCTTGACAGAAGGGTTGTAAACTATTTCTACCAGTTCCTTCTTCCCTTTCTGTTCAGGGGCCAATTATTTCTAAAATGGTAGCTGAACACTTGCAGTAGACACTTCTTAGTTAAACTTGGTGCAGTGAGACTATATCAGTCAGGGTCCTATGAAAAGCAGATGGCACGTACAAAAGGAGTATAGAGAATTTCATGATGGTATCATTTACTAAAGCGTATGTAGGACTAAGGAAGCCAAGAAGGGACTAGCAAAGACCAGGAGGGGAAAGGAGACAGTGGTTTTCATGAACTCCTCAGAGCTGTTATAAGAAAAGAGCTTCCCAACTAGAATAATGCAGCCTCTGCCTATCCTCTGCCTTATGAAAACTGGGCACAAATCCCTCTCTCTCTCTCTCTTCTCTCCCACACTGGTTTCCTGCCAGGAAAGTCTTTCATTGGCCAAACAAACTAAAAGGAAGACAGGTAGTCTGACAAAATCCATAGAATTGAGCCTCTTGGACTGGTGGAGAATTGTGGGAAATATACCCTAAAGACAAACAGAATATTTACAACATATGCAAGAACGTTTGTGAGAGAGATATTACTAGTGTATATAATAAAGCAAGTGCATTTATGTATTCCTGATATCTATATTTTGTTTAATGAGAAGTGTGTGAAGCATAAATTTGAAAATTTCAAAGAGAAAAGGTTGAATCTGTACAAGATCTCCTTACCAAAAATAAATAAGGGTTTTGAAGTGTGTTTTTTGAGCCATTGGCTGACCAGATGAAACAGAGCCGCATAGGGGAAGCCAAGACTAACCACCAAGAGCCCTGATGAAACACGAGTCTGTCTGTACTCCATGTTCACTGAGAGGAAGAGGGAAGAGAGAAGGAGTTAGAACGGGGGCCTAGAAGAGATAGGATGTCTAAGTTTTGCAGTAAGTATTGCCAGAATAACGGTCACGGTACCCAGACAGGTGATCAGAGTCCAGAATTTCAAACCGCATAGCATCGTCACTTGAGACTTAATTGGCATCAGTATGGCTGAGAATGGCCATAACTCAGGATTATATACACCCGTAGGTCCAAAGGAGAAAATTGGTGATGGATCAAGCAAAGAAGATAAGAAGGGATCTTGGCAGGCAGGCAGGCAGGGCTCAGAGGAACTTGGCAATAGGCAGGGATGAAGGAAGTCTTATGAAATGTTTGATTGACCATTAGAGAGGTCCATCACGGTAGCTTGATTAATAACATGCAGATGGTTGATGGATGAACAGAAATTTCAATTCCAGGTCTTTTTGTCTCAAATAAAAATTCTTTCTGTAGTAACATATGGCCTACAGCAAAGAAGAAATAATGATATCATCAATTAAAATCATTCTTTACCAAGTCTGGAAGTTTTCCTAGCAACAGAATCTCTTTCAGCCAAGGCAACAATTGAGTTGCAACGTATAGTTGTAAAGCTAACAATACAGCTGTAGTGGATCACAGCATATCTTGTTGAAAAGTTAAACACCGGGATAGACATTTGGTCTTTAAGATGTCTATCTCAGATTAAATTTGCAAGCCAGATATTTTTATATTTTAAAGCAACAATTTTATACAGAATTGTTTTCTTACCACATCTGCGACTATTTTTTTTCCTAATGAGTGACAGGTTAAAATGAATTTACTGAATGTTTACTGAATGTTAGCCGAACCCAGTGTGGTAATCATTTCATAATATATGCAAATCAAACCATCTTGCTCTACTCCTTAAACTTATGCAGCGCTATATGTCAATTTTTTTTCAATAAAATTGGAAAAAATTGGCATAAAAATACACACTTTAGCTGATCCAATTTAACACCTCTTGCTGTTGCTATTTCTTTTCAAATAAGGGCAAATAAGCTGCTATTATTATTGCCAACAGATTTCATACATAGCCACAACATTTAAGCTTCAGTTGAATGTTCTGGATATAAAATAAAGTGAAATATAAGTTTTGGTTCTCAAAATTTCCTGTAAGACAAAAAATTAAGTTACATGATTTAATTCTGAAGGAGAAATAACCTTAGCAGTATTTCATATTTGTTAACTGACAATGTGTTGAGTTGATATGTGAACTGAGGCACAATCTTTTACTAATCATTTTTCTTTCCCCCTCTTATCACCCTTGTCAAAACCTGCAGATAAAAGTATGCTTAGTGCTGTGTAATCAGATTTAATTGAAATGAGGTTTGAAGGTCAGAAATAAAGAAAATTAGAAAACATAATTTTAAATAACTTTTCAACTTAAAAAACATGAGAATCACATGAAATTGCACCTTCTGAAAATTTTGTCAAACAGGCAATCTTGCCTTCTCTAAAGACACATGAAATGCATTTCCAAGGAAATACATTATTTTTACTGCTGGAATATGGAGTTTATGAGTCAAATGGAGTCACTCAGCAAAACTAAATAGCAGCATAATGATGTTTACAAACAGCATTATGTCTGTCTACCTCTGTTTTGCTGTAGCTCAAGGGCTTCTGCGGATTGTCTTTCCAGTCTCCTTAACATGTCTGAAACATAGAAGCAGATATGGACCCAAGCATCACATTTTGTATGTGAAAAAATTACTGACATAAAGAGATGATTAAATTGTTTCAAGCTTCACTTTAGTGCCAAAGCTCAAACAAAATTCTGACTTTCTGAATCTCAGTTTTATTTACTACCCTGAACACCAGGAAAATTCTTTTCCTTTCTAGCTATTTCTGAAGTTCAGCATTGTTGGAGGGGAGGCGAGGACACATTACACAGCATAGTGGTGTCATGTATGATCGAATTCAAATCTACTCTCCTTTAAAACCACCCTAAAGCAAAGCTAAGGTACTGCTCATTTCTTCAGAGGGCACAGAACATCAAGCACATTTTCTCAAAATGGCTTACAGCAAATGATTCATTAGACTGAATAGCTTCATGAAATATATTCCCTGTAGCTTATTAAAAAAAAAAAAATCGGAATTCTGTTCATGGAAGGCCACACAGTTAGAGAATATTACAGTTGAAAATAACTTTTTAGATCGCCTTATCCAACTCTCTGATTTTATAGATGAAGACCAGCTAGGAGATATTACTTGCTCAAGGTCACACCTTGGGTATTTTCTTTCCAGGGCGCTTTCAATCAAACAGAGCATTGTGGCTGGGTTTTTCCCAGCCTTTTCAGGAAGTGAAGATAAGTGTGCTTCTCTATACAGCTAACATTCTTTGTCATTCTTTTTTTCTCATTCTTTGGCTTGTTGCTCTCATCTTTTTTAGTAGTCTTTAGGTCCACTCAAGTGATAACCTAGAATACACTTGGAAGGTTAACAAAGAACTTGAAATTCCTCAAAACTACTTTTTGGTCACTTCTGTCCTGGACTTCTATCTGATCCTCTTCCTGCAGGTCTATGGAAGGACATTTATTTATCTCTTATGTTTTTAAAACTTCTGTTTTAATTCTATAAAGTGTTGTTAAACCTTCTTAAATATAAAATATTCCCAATTTTTAAATATCTTTACTACCCAAAACTGTCAAGCTAAAAATTAACAGTATCTCACCCCTAAATGATGTTAAAACATGAAATGATTCAGAAATTGAAGTAACGAGGGTATACTCAGGGCCATGAAAATGTTACCTGTGAACCTAGAGAAATTAAAATAGGAAAAGCAAATCTAATGCACTACATTTTTCATAATTTCCATTTTCTTTCATTATTGTAAGATTATTGTGCATTTGCCATCTTAAGAACATTTAATCAGAGGGCTACTAGGCAACCTGTGGTATCCAAGTGGATTATACTTTTCCTAGTAAAACTGAGGTGGTTTTGTTTATGTTTGTTTTGTATTTTAAACTGGATAATGATGTCTTTTTAGCTCTGCTGAATCTGTACTCTGATCAGTAGCCTGTGCTTGAGAAGCCATGAAATTGTAAATGTGAAGCATATATCACCTCTTTTTTTTTTTTTAAGAGAGAGAGAGAGAGTGAACCTGTTATGTAGGGGGAAGGAGGGAGGAGGAGCAGAGGAGAGGGAGAGAGAGTCTCAAGCAGGCTCCACACCCAGCATGGAGCCCGACACAGGGCTCAATCTCAGGACCCTGAGATCATGACCTGTACTGAAATCAAGAGGATGTTTAACCAACTGAGCCACCCAGGTGCCCCACATGTCACATTTTTTGATATAGAACTTCTTCATATATGAGATATCCCAAATTCATGTGGAAATATCACATTTTGCCAGCCCCACATGTATTACTCCTTGTATAATAGACACATTCACTTATGTAAGAAATATACATATTGATTCTTTCCTTAGCAAAAGAGAGGGCATATGACTTGAATCTGGCCCTCAGAGTACCTAAGACTTAATATTTTTCTCTAGTATCTAGAGGAAAAATCTATCTTCTTTGGAAGCTGCTTGTGTTAGGTTGGATTCCCATAGCAGCAGACACTTGGGCAAGGATTTGAGGGAAAGTAGTTTATTTGAGAAGTGATCCAAAGAAGCACTGCTATGGAAAGAGGAAAGTGTGCAGAGTGGGACAAGAGAACAGTTGAGAATATGCTAATGAGGAGATTACTGCTTTGGGAAACTGGAGTTCAATCTCATGGGGAATTTCTGGATGATGGTGCAGAACATATCTCAAAGCTGAGGGCTGCTCCAGGAGACATTAAATCCTTCACTCTTCCAGCTTCCTCTTGTTCCAGCAGCCACAGAAAGCCCCTAGGCAGAGAGATTGCAAATGCTTGGGATAAGAAGCCACTGGCATGTGTGGGAAATATGAGTACCAAGAGAATATAGACAGGACACCAAGAGCTTCAACTACATTGCTAAATTGGAAGGAAGAGACTCTTGGGCTGCTGGTGACTATATGGATCTCTGTGAGTAGTGACCCTGCCTGAGGTTAAAGTCAATACTGAGAAAAGCAGAGCCAAAGAAAGTCAGAGAAGAAGATATAGGGAAAAAAAAATCTACTCAAGTCCTCTGCCCATTTTTTAATCAGATTTTTTTCTTTTTTGGTGTTAAATTGTATGAATTACACTTGTGAGCATAGCATAATGTCTAATAAATTTGTTGAATCACTCTGTTGTATCCCTGAAACTAATGTAACATTATGTGTCAACTATTCTTAAATTAAGAAAGGAAAGATGAAGAAGAAGATTTTGAGAGAAATGGAGGTTGAAAATTGTTTGGGTCCTATTTTTCCAAAGAAGACACCCAGATGGCCAACAGATACATGAAAAGATGCTCAACCTCACTGATCATCAGTGAAATACAAATCAAAACTGCAATGAGATATCACCTCACACCTGCCAAAATGGCTAAAATCAACAACACAAGAAACAACAGGTGTTGGCAAGGATGTGGGGGAAGGGGACTCCTCCTGCCCTATTGGTGGGGATGCAAACTGGTGCAGCCACTCTTGGAAACAGTATGGAGGTTCCTCAAAAAGTTAAAATAGAACTACCCTGTGATCCAGCAATTGCACTACTAAGTATTTACCCAAAGAATACAAAAAATACTAATTCAAAGGGATACATGCACCTCAATGTTTATAGCAGCATTATCTACAGTAGTCAAATTATGCAAACAGCCCAAATGTCCATCGACTGAAGAATGGATAAAGAAGAAGTGAGGGGCGCCTGGGTGGCTCAGTCGTTAAGCGTCTGCCTTCGGCTCAGGTCATGATCCCAGGGTCCTGGGATCGAGCCCCGCATCGGGCTCCCTCCTCTGTGGGGAAGCCTGCTATTCCCTCTCCTACTCCCCCTGCTTGGGTGCCCTCTCTCGCTGTCTCTCTCTCTGTTGAATAAATAAATAAAATCTTAAAAAAAAAAAAAAAGAAGTGAGATATAGATATATCTATAGATATATAGATCTATCTATCTGTCTATAATCTAACTATCTATCTATCTATAATGGAATATTACTCAGCCATAAAAAAGAATGAAACCTTGTCATTTGCAATGACATTACTGGAGCTAGAGAGGATTATGTCACGTGAAATAAGAGAAAGACAAATACAATATGATTTCACTCATATGTGGAATTTAAGAAACAAAACAAATGAATAGGGAGGAAAAAGAGAGAGAGAAGCAATCCAAGAAACAGATTCTTAATTCTAGAGAACAAACTGATGGTTACCAAAGGAAAGGTAGGTGGGGGGATGGGTTAAATAGGTGGTGGGGATTAAGGAGTGCACTTATTGTGATAAGACTGGGTGTTATAGTCAAGTGTTGAATCACTAAACTGTACACTTGAAACTAATATTGCTGTATGGCAACTAACTGAAATTTAAATATAAACTTAAAAAAAATTATTGGGGCGCCTGGGTGGCTCAGTCGTTAAGCATCTGCCTTCGGCTCAGGTCATGATCCCAGGGTCCTGGGATCGAGCCCCGCATCAGGCTCCCTGCTCTGCGGGAAGCCTGCCTCTCCCACTCCCCCTGCTTGTGTTCCCTCTCTCGCTGTGTCTCTCTCTGTCAAATAAATAAATAAAATCTTAAAAAAAAAAAAAATTATTTGGGTCCTTTGACCCAGCTGTGCCTAAAGGTCATTCTTCAGACATCTTAGTCACATAAGCCAATGTATTACTCTTTTTCCTCATCTTAGTATGAGTTTCTATAACTTGCAACCAAAACGACTTCATTTATATATCCATCCTTATAATTTTTAAGCTCAGTTCCTCCTAAAATCTTAATAGTATATTGGTAGAACCAGATATTGCAGGAAGTGCCTCCTGATGCTAAACAAATGGTCCTGCCTCTTTATTTTTATTGTATAAATCTTATTCCTCTTGCTAGTTCTTAATTCTATGAATGTGCTCAACCTTTACTGTTTTATTTGCTGCTTTGGTGAGTGAGGGTCCAAGGGATATTCTGCTAGGCTCTCTAGACAGGCAGAAAGTGTAAAGAAGAGTTAAAGTGTAATTTAACTCTTCACACTCTTGAAGAATGTGGAAATGCATGGCCAGAGGCCCTTGAACATATTGAATGTAAAATAAAATTTTTAGAAAAAAAGCAATATTTTGATATTATTAACATTTTTGTAATTGCTGCAATATTTACACTAAAATTGCCTTTACTCTACATCCTTTTAATTATTCAACCATAATCCTCTTCAAAGAAAAACTTGAGTCATTAAAAAGTTTTCTCTCTAAGGAAGGAAACTATTCCTTGCAAGATGCCTGTGCAATTAAATACGTCTGCTTCACCTGGGTATTTAACAGTCCACTCCATTGCTGTATAGTACTAATCACCGGGGAGTAACATGATACATAAAGCTTCCACTTTAATCTAAATTTCCATAACCCATTTGTGAACTTACCTTCTGGTAAAATAGAGCCCTTGATCAGAGGCACCAAAGACTTTGTTAGCCCATGACTTTTATTCTAGTTGTTTAGTGGAATGATGATAAATATAAAGCAAAATGCCAAGTAAGCACCACTCTCTAAGAAAAATGCCCTAAATAGGTAGTTTGCTACCAGATATTGTAGACACTCTCTATTTCTCTTCGAATTTTTTTTTTTATTATTCTTAGGATTTAAGACAGTGTCTGTGTATTACTTGAACTAGAGCCATTGATATCCATGGAAAATGTCATTTATGTTCAGTTGGTTTTAATAATATTGGACCCACACATATTCTCTATCACATTCCCCATCCCTTCTTCTTTCATAAACACACTGCTTAAGAGCCAATAAGTGTGATTTAGATCTTTTGGTCAAAAGCCCATGTTCACTTTCACATCCCCAGGTATTTAAATCAGGCATGGGTTCACCATTATTTAGCACTCGAGGCTGAATCCAACATCTTGTTCTCAATGAGTCAGATTTGACATGAGGAGGGCACCTGGGTGGCTCAGTCAGTTAAGCATCTGCCTTCGGCTCAGGTCATGATCCCAGGTCCTGGGATCGAGTCCCATGTCAGGTTCCCTGCTCAGCGGGGAGTCTGTTTCTCTCTCTCTCTGCCCTTCTCTCCTGCTCATTCTCTTTCTCTCTTAAATAAATAAATAAAATCTTAAAAAAAAAAAAAAAAAAAGATTTGACATGAAGACTCTTTTCTCCTGATCTGTATCAGTTAATTTCCTATATTTTGAGTTCTGGGTAAAACCCAACCAACCTCAGCCTATTTTTACATAAGATAAGGGGTTTATTGAACCAAGAATTATATACAGTGCAATGTCATACAAGTAACCATCAAGACTAGACTGAACTCCAGTCTGATGAATCCTTATGAAATCCTACCTGAAAGACAGTTTCCAAGATGATAGTAGATTTTCAATTTGCACCCTAGCCTTCTGTTACCAAATGTTCTGCTTCTGCTTATGCCATAGAAATGGCAAACCCAGATCTTTTTTCCCATTTATGGGGGTTTTCCTGACCAGCTGGACTAAAAGAGAGATCCGACATAGAAAGAACAAGTTTGCCTTAATATTTCTGTTAGATGAAGTAGTCACCAGACAAACTCTTCATCACCTGTCTAATCTTAATCCAATACTGAAAAAAAAACTTTAAATAATTACTAATAATTATATTAATCTTTGGTAAGAATATGAAAAAAGTGATCTTAAAAATTGACAGCTAAAAGCTTTCAATTTAGCTGTCATGTTTCCAACTAAACATATAATCATTTGTAGACTATAAACAAAACTCCAGAAAGGTCACTCTGCAACCAAGGCAGAACAAGACAGAGGGAAGCACACTAAGCAACCAAAACAAAAAACAATAACAACTAGTCATTCTCCTCCTCTGGCTAACTTCAGTGATTATTGTTTCTGTATTCTTCATAAATCTATTCCTTCTTTAATTTTTAGGTCTCCTCAATAAAAAATTACCAAGATACCCAAAGACCAAACTAACCTCACTTCCTGATGCCACCCAACACCAAACTGACATCCATTTCCCTAACCTTGCTGTAAAATCACCCAGAACGAGCACAAAGACTAAGATATCCCTTTAAACTTTCTCGCACTGAGACTGCCATAGTTCCTCTGGTACATGCTCTCATTTATTGCTGAAAGCGGAATAAACATAGCTCTATGTGACTACAGACATATTTCTAGTACTCTCTGGCAGGCTGACTTCAACGTTGGAAATACGGCAAAATTGGACCTTCTAAACCATCTTTGTAAAGTATAGCTCGGAGTGTAGACAGAGCGTAGACTGATTGGCCAAAGCTATGATCTGATTCCAAGTTGCTTATTAAAAATGAAGTTGAGGTGGTAGGAGGTGCTTAGGGGTGTTGATTTAAGTTTCTATGCAGCAAAAGAAATCAGAAACTGGAAATCCCCCCAGTTTTCTCTAATTGACACCAATAATGGAGTCGATTTTGCTATAATGAAAATATTTTCTCACTTTTGCTACAAATCTGAGCATTGATTTTTTTTTTTTTTTTTTAATCAGTGTGAAAACATGAAACCACTAGAGCAGCAAGAATGAAAAAGGCTGGTCTTTTTAACTTTCCCCTTCCCCTAATGCCACACCTTATTAATTTAGTTTCATTTTAATCCTGTCAGGCAATTCA
This sequence comes from Halichoerus grypus, assembly GCF_964656455.1. Classification (NCBI taxonomy): domain Eukaryota; kingdom Metazoa; phylum Chordata; class Mammalia; order Carnivora; family Phocidae; genus Halichoerus; species Halichoerus grypus. Next base: position 39,425,348 of record NC_135725.1, on the reverse strand, counting down.
AGTCAGCAAATGCATAACAAATGACTACTATGTGTCTGGTGCTATACTAGGGCATGAAGGGTATTCCATGATGAGCAAACACCACTTCATGGCTTCAGAGTTTACAGGTTAATGGGAGGTGAGAAAAGGGCTAAATTAAATGTAGATGATTTTGCACATAGATTCAGTGAAATTTTAAACCCTGAGCTAGTCTGATTTTCATAGAGCCTACAAGCATTGGCACCTGGCAAAATAATTATATAATTGTAGCTTTCACATTTTTCTCTTAAATGTCATTTTTGTGAAATGAATAACACAATTACACATAAGGAAAGGAAATAATTATTAAACGTTGTCAGGTGTTTTATATTTTACATGCCAAGAGCCTAGATTGTTTCTAAAGAGAATAAAAAGAGAAAATCAGTGTTTTGACCATTATCCACAATTCAGGGGTATAATTATAGAAGATTGTAGGGTATTTTATTCTAAGATTCGCCTGAAGACACTGTTTGCAAAACTGTATTTGAATGTTTTTACTTGCAGCCTTACAACATAACACACACACACACACACACACAAAAGTTTGTAAGCTTGGTTTCTTTAGAGGGAAATCAAAAAATCTATCAGCCCTCTCAATATATTAAGCTTGCGTACTAGGAGACACTGAATGCTAAGTCCTCCACAGCAATCTCTCGCTGATATCTACTAAATACAAATTGCTGGGGAGGAGATTCATCTGGTTCATTCATGGGAAGAAGCAGCACACAATCCAAGATGGAGAATTGTAAAGTGGGTCATCCTTACATGTTAATTTCTGTGAAATGAGTAAACAAAACATATAGGGAATGCATATGTTCATGTTGTAGAAATATATTTTAACTTCGTCCCTTGGCAGGTCCTTTAGAAAATGCATATTATAGTTCCAAACTATTACGTGTTAGATTTTCTTTTAATCACCTTTTAATAGAATTGGCATTATCATCTAATACAGCTAGGCATAAATACTCACAGATATATGTCAAATGTTTAGTAGGAAACCTGGACCATTACAAACATATCTCTCACAAAAAAAGTAATTTTCATTTTCTTCCCAAATGACAGTGCGTTATTAGACTCCATCTCTAAAATGCCTACAAGCAAATTTAATTAGTCAGTTAAATGAAACTGTCAGAAATTTAAGAAACATTTTTGTAGTAAATTATAGCCCTAGGTATTTCTTAATTTGCTTTGTGTAACTTCAACAAGAAAGTGTGTTTATAATATTCTATTTGTTCAGCATGGATGAAGGTCACTTCACATTTACTTTCATCTTCAAATCGCCTGGTCATTTCACAGCTGTTTGAATTTTGATAAGAGCGAATCAGTTTGGAGGATTCAGAGAAAGGAAAAAAGAAAAATAATAATAACATTTGGCATTTATAAGGTTTATAATAATTCTGCTCTTGGAAATTATGGAACAAGACTGATGTTTTTGTTTCAAGTCATAAGTTATGGAAATTAATTCTACAGACAAAATTAATAGGTGTAAAATTATGGTAATTACAGTCATGGTAACCAGATATCTTTATGCATTAAAAACCAGGTCCTGTACTGTGGGTCAAGAATGGTATCGCAAAACCATAGCTCATGATTAAATAAAACTTTTTATGTAGTATATTTAAGCGTTGTACTAAAATTATTCAGAATGTCCTTCAATAAAGAATGATACTCTCCCTCCAACCAGAGAAAAGCCAGAAATAAAATGAATGAAAAGCTAGGAGTCCAGTAGGCAGTCATACATGCGATTATAAAGACCTATTCATAGACATGGCTTTTCATCACCTTTAATCATTTTTTTTTCTTTTTAATACAGTTAGGAACCTGAAAATCTTCCATCATTTCCTTTGAAGTTTTATTTTAAGATAACAAATATAGAATTCACTTGAATATTTCTCAGTGTGATACTTTGCTTTGACATCAGATCTCTTTGTGCCTTTTATCATCTTCTTTTAAGTAAAATCCCTAATTAGAAAATTTGAGATGGAAGAAGAAACTGTGAGAAAACAATATATGTAAGGAGTGCAGCAATAAAAATTAATTATTCCCATAGAGAAAACAGTAGTTGATATAGAAGTCAGCACATGAACATCTAAGTTTCAATAGGAATAGCATATGTTTTTAAGCAGCAGATATGTAACATAAACAAAACATTAGAGTAAAATATAAAATGTGGTTAATTTTTTTTTTACTGTTTTCATTTAAAGTAAGCTGAAGTTAAAACTATATATTCCTAACAGAAAGTGAGATCCTCGCTATTTTTTTTTCTTTCTAAAAAGTTAATGGAGTTTATTTGGATTTTAGAGGTACAGCAAGATGTAGTTTTTGTTAATGACTTTGCAGCCTAGTAAAAAGATGTACATTATAGCATCCCCCCCACTCATTTCTTGTTTTACTCACAAAGGAACCCTGGCAACTTAAAACTCATTATCAGAAATTCTAATGCTTAGGAAAAAAGAAAAGAAAAAGAAAAAAAGTATCTCTGGATTTGCATTTTTAAGACCTAGGTTCAAGAATCAAATTCCCTATTTCCTAATTGTGGCACCAACTCCATATCTATCTCTTGGCTTCTTTGATCTTTAGGTTTCTCATTTATGGAAGGTGTATGCTAATACTTATGTTACAGACTTGTGAAGTTTGGATCAACTAAACAGTAATGTGTAGCAGTGAAAATATTCTGGACTGATTTTATAATTTTTAGGGTTATTTGTCTAATAGAAGACACAGGGTAAGACTGCACCTTAGAAATTAGAGGAAGTAGCCACCCTTGAAAAGCTGTTAGTACTACCAATGTTAAAATTAGGGATTAATGACTAGGACTTCTGGCATTTGGCATACAGGGTAATAAAAGGTAGACCTTACTGTCTATGCTCTGGACTTTGAGTGATCCAGCTTTGCTTGAGTATAATCTAGAGTTAGAGCAGACAGTTTTGTCACGTGGTGAAATGCTAGAAACTAGGCAGAGAAACATCTCTGTAGAGACCATATTCTGGTCATGTTGATAATATTAATAATTATTATGATAGTTAATCTTTATTAAACACCACCTGCTGGTTGCTGTTAAGTATGTTGCATATATTAAATTAAATCTTCACACCACTATATGGTGGACACTATTGTTATCCCCATTTTACTGATGAGGAAACAGAGGATGGGGAAACATCCACCCCATATGAATATTCTTTCTTCATTGTGGAATTTGAAGAATCAAGATATGATTTTATTGAGTTGTGCTTGTGTTGGGAAAGCTGAATATCCACATGCAAAAGCATAAAATTCAACCTCTATCTTATGCTATATACAAACATAAATTAAAAAAAATTAAAGACTTAAACAAAAGACCTGAAACCATAAAACCTCTTGAAAAAGTGTAAGAGAAAACTTCTTGACATCGGTCTTGGCAATGATTTCTTGGATTTGAAACCAAAAGCATGGTCAGCAAAACCAAAAATAGACAAGTGGAATTGTAACAGGCTAAAAAGCTTCTGCACAGCAAAGGAAACAATCAATAGAATGAAAAGGCAACCTGTGGAATGGGAGAAAATATTTGCAAACCATCTACCTGATAAGTAGTTATTATCCAAAATATTTAAGGAATTCCTACAAGTCAATAACAAAAGACAACATCATTTTTAAAATGCACAAAGGAATTGAATAGACATTTCTCCAAAGAAGACAAACAAATGGTCAACTAGTATATGAAAAAATGCCCAAGATCACTAATTTTCAAAGAAATGTAGGTCTAAATCACAAAGAAATATCACCTTATACCTGTTAGAATGGCTGTTATCAAAAAGCCAAAAGATATTAAGTGTTGGTGAGGCTGTAGAGAAATTGGAATCGCTATAAACTGCTGGTGGGATAGTAGAGTAGTGTGGCCAACAGTGGAAAACAGCATGGAAGAGTAATCTTCCATGGAAGATTGAGTAATCTTCATGGAAAACAGCATGAAGATTACTCAAAAAATTTTAAAAAATAGAACTACTATAGGATCCAACAATTCTACTTCTGGGTATATATCCAAAAGAATTGAAATCAGGATCTCAAAGAGATATTTGTGCTGCCATGTACATTATAGCAGTATTCACTATATCCAAGATATGTAAGCAACCCAAAGGTCTATTGACAGATGAATGGATAAAGAAAATGTGGTATGTACAATATAATATTATTCAGCCTTAAAAAAGAAATCCTACCATTTGCTACAATATGAATGAACGTAGAGAAAATTGTGCTAAATGAAATAAGCCAGTCACAGAAGGACACATACTAAATGATTTCACTCATATGAGGTATCTAAAATAATCGAACTCATAGGATCAGAGAATCAAACTCATAGGATCAGAGAATAAAATGGTGGTGGCCAGGGCTGGGGGGTGGAGAGAAATGGAGAGTTGTTGATCAAAGGGTATCAGGTTTCAGTTATGTAAGGTGAATAGATTCTAGAGATTGGCTGTACTACACAGTGCCTATAGTTTTCAATTCAATATTTTTCTTAAAATATGTTAAGAGGATAGATCTCACGATAGGTATTCTGAACGTGTACGCACACACACTCTCAAAACATAAAAGAATGTAGGGAAATTTTAGAGGTGATGACTATGTTTAATGCCTCAATTGTGGTGATTGTATTACAGGTGTATGCATATGTCCAAACTCATAATTATACACTAAATATGTGCAATTTTTGTATAGAAAATATACCTCAATAAAGCTTATAAAAGAGAGTAGTGGCAGTGTATTATTATATTCTGTTAGAATATTTTGTTGACTTGAGGCTACTCAATTCATAGATTATAATGGACTGGAGTCTTTCACTGTCTACCACAATGCTCTGGACATCTGGGAAATACCCTGTAGTATTAGGTTAGATGTGAAACATCTTTGCAAAGATACTTATATAAAGTACTTAAAGAACTTAGCACAGTGCCTGGTTTATAGGAAATGCCTGAAAAATGTTGGCTATTGGTGTCATTGTCAACAACAGCACAATTAGATGCCTGCCACTCTCTAGAAACTGTACTGCATGGGGATATAACCATGAATAGCAGAGACCTCATGCAGTTTATTGTCTAGAGATGTTTTGTCCAATATATAGCCCATGGAGCTATTTAAATTTAAATTAACTAAAATTAAACAAAATTAAGTTAGTTTCCTAATCATACTACTTATATTTCAAGTATTTAATAGCCCCATGTGTTCTGTGGCTACTATGCTGGATAGTACAGACTAGAAAAGATTTCCATCATCACACAAAGTTCTACTAGACAAGGCTGCTCTAGGGATTTCTTCCCCTTGGTTTCCCTGGATGTATCGCTCTAAGATCAAAATTTACCATGGTGCCAGGTTTGAGGCACCATTCCCATTTTGTAAAGCTTTGAAAGGAACATTTGTATTAAGATGAATTGCTCTAGAAGCCCACAGTAGTGTAGAAATATCCTACCAGATTCATACATAAGATGCTTTTCCCTTAGGTTTGCTATGATTCAGGGAAAATTCTTGTCCACAAAATGATGGTACATTTAACAATCAAAAATAACAATATTTTTCTTTGTGCAGCCATCATGGCTGAAAGAAAATAAACTATAACCCAACATATGATGGAACTGAGAATACTGATGAAAAAGAAATACAGGGGCACCTGGGTGGCTCAGTTGTTAAACATCTGCCTTCGGCTCAGGTCATGATCCCAGGGTCCTGGGATCGAGCCCCGCATCGGGCTCCCTGCTCCGCGGGAAGCCTGCTTCTCCCTCTCCCACTCCCCCTGCTTGTGTTCCCTCTCTCGCTATATCTCGCTGTCAAATAAATAAAACCTTAAAAAAAAAGAAGAAAAAGAAATACAAATTGATCATTCATTCAAAAATTTTCTGTGCAGGGCCAGCTATGAACCAGATGCTGAGAGCCAGTGTCTCAATATTCCTTTGTGGAGATGCCTGTTGCCACTAAGCCAAGACATTGGTACATAACCCAGAGCTTGCTAAGTCATGTAGTTATTACCACTGTCCATAGTGATACATTCAAGGATGGACATGAAGGGAATGAAATTTAATTCTAGGAATTTTGTTGGAACTTTTGGAAAATAGGTAGATGGGAGGATGATGCAGGAGTAGAGTTGCCTGAAGCCATCACAAAGAGAAACAGCCTGAGAATAAAGGAAAGAAAAGGCAGTGAGTCTTCGATCTAGCCCGAGTGTCTGGCAGTACCCTAAACCAATATTCTCTACTTTTCACAGGCTATTTTCTTCTTAAGAAAGTATTCGTTACATGTCCATCATCTGAAACCAAAACATCCTGATTTTAAAAACTAATAAAGTTTGAAGCTAGATATGCCCTTAGAGGTCATCTAAATATGCTTATCTTTTTTTTTTTTTTTTCCTATTAAGGAATACCCACTGGACTATAAGGAAATAGACACCCTTTAGGTTCTTGGAAGTGTTGGTTAAAGCAAACAAGCATAAGCACAAATTTCTTTGAAGTTTTATGATTTACTTCAATATAGCATAAACATTTTCCATTTCACTCCATAATGTTGTTTTTGGTATATTTGTTCCTTTGGTAATATGAATATTTTTACAGGGGCTTAACAATCAAATAAAAATGAAAATAACATTATATTGGAATAAAAGGTTTAAATGTGCCAATTTTCTCATTAATCTAAGTATCATTGAAGAGTCATTTCAAATGTTTTTAAATGTTCCCTTCCCCTTCCCTTTCCCCTCCTTTCCCTTCCCTCCCCCCTCCCCTCCCCTCCCCTCCCCTGTCCCTTTCCTTTTCCCTTCCCTTTCCTTTCCTTCCTTCTTTCGTAATTTTTTCTTTTGCCTAACTAATTACTTTGGGATACTACTATTATTTTTCCCCATCTACATTATAAGTATCAGTCCATTTTGGTATATAATATTCAATTAATGTGGGGGTTTTAAACCCTAAGGGGGGTTTTTAAGTTATTTTAAATAAACTGGATACTCAAAGTATATAACTTCTACAATAAGGAGAAAGTTGCTGGTAGCCATAATAATATTTATCGTTATTAATCATTATTAAGACTAATGCTAAGGGAAAATAGTAATTATTCTGCAGCTTTGGATAAACTCTACCTCACCTCTAACTCAACAGCTGTATGTTCTCTGACACAAACTTAAATGTCAACATGTAATGACTTAAATGGTAGTCATACATCTTATGAGTCAGAATACCAGCAATTAGACCAGAGACCAATGGAAAGGTTTTAACACATATAAATGAACAGTCACAAGAGTTGATGAATGAAAATCAAGAAAAAGAGAGTCAGAGAGGATAATAGTGTTAACAATCTAAATATATATATACACATAATACACATATACATATGTATAAGGTATATAATACATACATAAGGTATGTATAAGGTATATAATATGTATATATAAAAAGAAGACTATGTCTATAGATTTCAGGTATTACTACTCCTTTACTGATGCCATCCTAATTGTAAAAGTTGTGTTTAGGCATTTATCAATAACACTTGAATATTATGGACTCAATGTCAACAGCAACCCAATTATGAATATATATGTGCACATTAGGTATCTTAGACCTGTTGTTAGTAAATTTTATTTATTTATGTTATTACTCTTATTTTGATTCTCATCAAGCCATCTGCTAATTATGTACTTGGCTTTCCTTGTCACAGTGCATGCAGGAAGAGAATGTGCTGGTTCTATAAATGCAAATATTCTGATTCCCATGGTAGTTCTGTTGCCTGTATAAATCTATGCATTTTCTTATTGCTTTTAGTTATGAGTGTTGGAAACTTCTTAGTTGACCCTCAAAGAAATAACTGAGATTGTGTTTGCACAATCAAGTTTGTAAGCTTGAAAATATGGGGCTAGTATTTGGGCTACACTTAATTTATCAAAGTAAATCCTTTTAAACGGTATTGGGAAAGGTTTCTGCTAGTGGTTCCATAGCCTTGCTGATTGTTGTCCCTTAAATACCTATATTATTATTATTATTTTTTTTAATTTTATTTATTTATTTGACACAGAGAGAGACAGTGAGAGAGGGAACACAAGCACGGGGAGTGAGAGAGGGAGAAGCAGGCTTCCCGCCGAGCAGGAAGCCCGATGCGGGGCTCGATCCCAGGACTCTGGATCATGACCTGAGCCGAAGGCAGATGCTTAACGACTGAGCCACCCAGGCGCCCCTAAATACCTATATTAAAAATGAAAAAACAACAACAACAACAACACACTAGACTCAGGAGAGTAAGATAGTTTATTATCATTGGCCAAAAATTGCTTTAATAAATATATAAATTTATAATGCCTGAGAGAACAGTGCTCCCTCAGATGTGGCATCAATGTACAGAGTGCAAATTAAAAACTATTTATAATGGTCACATGAATCTCTCATTGTTGTCCTCCTTGCTGGACGGTGAGTACCTAGATATAAGGAAGTTAAGCTGATCTGTTGTATGCTTGCAGTAATTAGCAGATTGCTTGCGTATAATGCTATTTAATATATAAATGGTAGATTCATTAAAGCAAATTGAAAGTGAAAAGCACTATGGGTATGTGAATTCAAGCAGAAAACCTAACTTCAAAGTTGGACATTTCTTTTGTGTACTTTGATCCAGACTAAAGAACATCTATAATGAATGACCCTGTTTTTAACTTACTAGTATCCCTTTTAAACTACAAGATAGGTTTGTTTCAGTGAAGATTATTCTTTATTTCTTTCATGTTATGCCTCCAACATTTTCTTTTCTCCAGGTCTCTAGTCCTGTCCATTTTCCATAACTTCAAACTGGTAGTGATGGAGGAAGTTAACTAATTAATTCCCTTTAGACTCAGCAATAACTGGACAACTTCAGTTGCTATTGAAAGGTAGACATTTGTTTTGCATTTTTCAGTTCTTGTACATAAGGTTATCCTATGTTTACTAAGGTACAACTGAAGAATGCTTTTTGAAAATTGTTTTGGGGTACTGATGTAATACAAATCATAGCCAATTGTGCCTTCTGTGATTCCTAATGGATTGTTGTTAAGTTTTTTCTTCTTTTGAAATATCCATGAAAATCTTTATTCTTCTTAATACCTGTGTTTTAAAAGTTTTCTTTATGCATTTTGATAATTATCTAAATCCTCTAAGACTACATTAGCAATTAAAAAAAAAATCTGGTTTGAAAAGAAAGCTTTGATTGTGATGTCTTAATGAGGACATTTAGTAATGCTTTAGCTTTTACCAAAGGCTATTTTCAATGTCCTTGACATTGAAAATTTCTTTAGGTTTTCAGGATGATACAAAGTAATGCATTATTTCTGTGCTCTAGCTTTTACAAGAGCAAGATTTTACTACATCATTCAAAGGAAGTGTTCAACCTGACTCAGGGGCTAAAAACTGATTCTGGGGACCAGTGATGTGTCGCCAATGTGGTCACAACTCATTTAAATAAATGCTGTTGTGACTTGTAGTTCCCTTTTTATTTTTGGCTTGTGAGATATCAATTTTTTTTTTCTTGTAAGATTTGTCTTGTCAAGAAAAGTTAATTTGTATCTATTTAAAATTTAGTTTTATTTAAATTTTCTGAATTAATACCTTATTGCATTATATATGCATTATAGTTGCATGTATTTGGAAGTGCTATTATGGCATACATGAGATACAAGTCATGCTATGAGGAAAACAGGAATTGAAATTTTAGAATATTAAAATTAGATATAAGGTTAGTCTTCTAGGAGAAGGGATTAACTAATAGTCTAATGTGAAGCATACAATGAAAATTTAAGTTGGATGGATACCAGTGTCATATTTCCAAATGAGCAGTATGCTCTAAATAATTCTTGCATATAGAGAATAGTCTTGAAGCAAGGGAGGAAAGGGATAAAATAAATGTAAATAAGTCTTTAAATTTTTTTTTTTTTTGTACTTACAGAGTGTTGCCCTCTTTCTAGGGACTTTGCATGCACTTTGTATTACTATTGAAATAGTAAATACAATTATTTAAGCTCATGAATGAATGTATATAGATAATCCTTTCAGAACTATATATTTTTGCCAGGCTCTGTCACAAATCTATGACACTAATCAAAGGAAAGTTTGAAGTCACAGAAATTTTACTCCCAATGATAAAAAAATTCCATACCTTTGAAGGGCTCATATTTAGCCCCCAAAATATTAGCCCCCAAAATAGTTTCCTTGCTTTAGCTCTTATAATGAAGACCATTTATGACACCACAACAACCAGTTTTCATTGCACAGCTCGTGATTCCCAAGGTCTAATCACATAAAATTTATTGATATTTCTTTAAGACTTCACACATGGACAGACTTCTAAACTTTTATTCATGCTATAAAGTTTGTGTGGAATGCTCTACAAATCTTTCCTTTCACACGTGATAAAATGCTAGTCATTCTTCAAGATAAATGGTAAAATGAACTAATTCATATTTAAGATTGAATCTAGTACTTTCCAAATTTGAATTATATGGTCTTAAATTTAATTTATCCACCATGTGTGTTTACACATTTTAATATAAATACTTGATGATTTATGTTAAAAACTGTTTAGTCAATTTGGGATACTTCCACATGTTTAATTCAGTCCAGCCAGATGCAAAGAAAGCATCTGTTAATAGCTCATATTAAAAATACATAATTTGGGAGGGGCAGAGCTAGATGGTGGAGGTGTAGGAGACCTGGATTTCTTCTCTCCCAGGAATTCAGCTGGATAGGGATCAAACCATTCTGAACACCTACAAACTCAAAAGGAAATCGAAGAAAAGAATAGCAGCAACTCTCTGAACACAAAAGCAACCACTTTCTGGAAGGTAGGACTTGTGGAGAAGTGAATCCGAGGCGATATTCGGGAGGATAGACGGCGGGGGAGTGGGCCTCCGGTGGCGGCTTCTGGCAAGTGATAGAGCCGCAGAGCATAAAATCGGAACTTTTTTAGAAGTTGGCTCCACTGAGGGACGTTGCTCCAGTGGCTAAGCGGGGGGTGAAACACTTGCGGGACAGTGTGGTCTCAGGACCCTCCGGGTCACAGAAAGACCAGGGGTGCCTGAGTGCGGAGAGCTCCCAGGTATCGGAGCGGGGAAGCCGGCTGCAGAGACGGAGCCGAGGCGCGGGATCTCAGCTCAGGGTTGCCATAAACCGTGATCCGCGGCACAGTCGGGCCACTGCTCCTCCAGCAGGGACCCAACAAGCACCAGATCCGGGGAGACTCTCCTTCCTTCCCCGGGAGGAGAGGTGCAGGAGCGCACCGCAGGGATCTGCTGGGTTTGGAGACTCCACCCGGGGTCGGGTGCCAGAGACAGAAATGCTGGGTCACAGGCCGGGGGAGCACGGAGTGCGGCCAGAGACCGGGGAGATGGGAGTGACTGACTGCTTTTCTCTGGGGGCTCACTGAGGAGCGGGGCCCCGAGTTCTCGGCTCCTCCGAGGCAGAGATTGGGAGGCCGCCATTTTCACTCTCAGCCTCCAAAGCTGTACGGAAAGCTTGAAGGGAACAAAGCTCCCGAGAGCAAACCCGAGCAGATGACTTAGCCCGGACCGGCAAGGGCGGGGCAATTCTGCCTCCGGCAAAGACATTTGGGGACCACAGCAACAGGCCCCTCCCCCAGAAGATCAGTGAGAACAGCCAGCCAAGACCAAGTTTACCGATCAATGAGACCAGCAGAACGCCAGCGCTAGGGGAATACTGTACATAGAATTCATGGCTTTTTTACCATGATTCTTTAGTTTTTCAAAGTTAATTTTTTTTAACAGTCTTTTTTTTTTTTTAATTTTTCTTTTCCGCTTTTTCAACCAACATCTTATCAATCCCTTTTTAAAATATATATATATTTTTTATTTTTCATTTTTAGAGCCATATTCTATCCCTTCTTAGTAGTTACCCTTATTTTTGGTATATATATATGTAAGTTGTTTTCACTTTAAATTTTGAGATACAGTTTCTTCTAACAGATCAAAATATACCCTAAATCTCTAGTGTATGGCTTTGTTCTAGTCTCCTGCCTGATCACATTCGTTCCCCCCCCTTTTTTTTAAATCCTCTTGTTTCATTTTTCAACCAACTCCTTATCAATTCCCTTTATAAAATCTTTTATAATTTTCATCTTTACAGTCATATTCCATCCCTTCATTGTATTAACCCTTATTTTTGTACATATATAAGTTTTCTTTCTTTAAAATTTTGGGAGGCACTTTCTTCTAACAGACCAAAATACACCCAAAATCTAGTGTGTAGCACTGCTCTATGAACAAACCTGATCACATTTGATCATATTCTGTACTTTTTGTTTTGTTTTTGTTTCTTTTTATCTTTTTCTTTTTTCTTTTTTCTTTTTTTATTATTATTTTATTTTTTATTTTTTTAAAGATTTTATTTATTTATTTGAGAGAGAGAGAATGAGAGACAGAGAGCATGAGAGGGAGGAGGGTCAGAGGGAGAAGCAGACTCCCTGCCGAGCAGGGAGCCCATGCGGGACTCGATCCCAGGACTCCAGGATCATGACCTGAGCCGAAGGCAGTCGCTTAACCAACTGAGCCACCCAGGCGCCCTCTTTTTCTTTTTTCTTTCTTTTTCTTTCTTTTCCCCAGTTTCAGGTCTTTTCTGATTTGTTTAGTGTATATTTTCTGGGGATGCTGTTGCCCTGTTATCATTTTGTTCTCTCATTCATCTATTCTTCTCTGGACAAAATGACAAGATGGAAAAAATCACCTCAGCAAAAAAAACAAGAAGCAGTACTGACTGCCAGGGACCTAATCAATACAGACATTAGTATGATGTCAGACCTAGAGTTCAGAATCATGATTTTAAAGATACTAGCTGGGCTTGAAAAAAGCATGGAAGTTATTAGAGAAACCCTTTCTGGAGAAATAAAAGAACTAAAATCTAACCAAGTCAAAATCAAAAAGGCTATTAATGAGGAGCAATCAAAAATGGAGGCTCTAACTGCTAGGATAAATAAGGCAGAAGAGAGAATTAGTGATAAAGAAGACAAAATGAAGGAAAATAAAGAAGCTGAGAAAAAGAGAGATAAACAACTACTGAATAACAAGGACAGAATTCAAGAGATAAGCGATACCATAAGATGAAACATTAGAATAATTGGGATCTCAGAAGAAGAAGGAGAGAGGGGGCAGAAGGTATATTGGAGCAAATTATAGCAGAGAACTTCCCTAATTTGGGGAAGGAAACAATCATCAAAATCCAGGAGGCACAGAGAACCCCTCTCAAAATCAATAAAAATAGGTCAACAGCCCGACATCTAATAGTAAAACTTATGAGTCTCAGAGACAAAGAGAAAATCCTGAAAGCAGCTCGGGAGAAGAGATATGTAACCTACAATGGTAGAAGCATTAGATTGGCAACAGACCTATCCACAGAGACCTGGCAGGCCAGAAAGGACTGGCATGATATATTCAGACCACTAAATAAGAAAAATATGCAGCCAAGAATACTATATCCAGCTAGGCTGTCATTGAAAATAGAAGGAGAGATACAAAGCTTCCAGGACAAACAAAAACTAAAGGAATTTGCAAACACGAAACCAGCCCTACAAGAAATCTTGAAAGGGGTCCTCTAAGCAAAGAGAGAGCCTAAAAGCAACATAGACCAGAAAGGAACACAGACAATATAGAGTAACAGTCACCTTACAAGCAATACAATGGCACTAAATTCCTATCTTTCAATAATTACCCTGAATGTAAATGGGCTAAATGCCCCAATCAAAAGACATAGGCTATCAGATTGGATAAAAAAACAAGACCCATCAATATGCTGTCTGCAAGTTACTCATTTTAGACCCAAAGTCACCCCCAGATTGAAAGTGAGGGGGTGGAAAACCATTTACCATGCTAATGGACACCAAAAGAAAGCTGGGGTGGCAATCCTTATATCAGACAAATTAGATTTTAAACCAAAGACTGTAATAAGAGATGAGAAAGGACACTATATCCTCCTTAAAGGGTCTATCCAACAAGAAGATCTAACAATTGTAAATATCTATGCCCCTAACATGGGAGCAGCCAATTATATAAGGCAATTAATAACAAAAGCAAAGAAACACATCAACAACAATACAATAATAATGGGGGACTTTAACACCCCCCTCACGGAAATGGACAGATCATCTAAGCAAAAGATCAACAAGGAAATAAAGACTTTAAATGACACACTGGACGAAATGGACTTCACAGATATATTCAGAACATTCCATCCCAAAGCAACGGAATACACATTCTTCTCTAGTGCCCATGGAACATTCTCCAGAATCGATCACATCCTAGGTCACAAATCAGGTCTCAACCAGTACCAAAAGATTGGGATCGTTCCCTGCATATTTTCAGACCACAATGCTTTGAAACTTGAACTCAATCACAAGAGGAAAGTCGGAAAGAACTCAAATACATGGAGGCTAAAGAGCATCCTACTAAAGAATGAATGGGTCAACCAGGAAATTAAAGAAGAATTAAAAAATTTCATGGAAAAAAAAAATTCATGGAAACCAATGAAAATGAAAACACAACTGTTCAAAATCTTTGGGATACAGCAAAGATGGTCCTATGAGGAAAGTATATAGCAATACAAGCCTTTCTCAAGAAACAAGAAAGGTCTCAAATATAAACCTAACCCTACACCTAAAGGAGCTGAAGAAAGAACAGCAAATAAAGCCTAAACCCAGCAGGTGAAGAGAAATCATAAAGATCAGAGCAGAAATCAATGAAACAGAAACCAAAAGAACAGTAGAACAGATCAAGGAAACAAGGAGCTGGTTCTTTGAAAGAATTAACAAGATTTGTAAACCCTTGGCCAGACATCAAAAAGAAAAGAGAAATGACCCAAATCAACAAAATCATGAATGAAAGAGGAGAGATCACACCCAACACCAAAGAAATACAAACAATTATAAGAACATATTATGAGCAACTCTATGCCAGCAAATTCGATAACCTGGAAGAAATGGATGCATTCCTAGAGATGTATCAACTACCAAAACTGAACCAGGAAGAAATAGAAAACCCTAACAGACCTATAACCACTAAGGAAATTGAAGCAGTCATCAAAAATCTCCCAACAAACAAAAGCCCAGGGGTAGATGGCTTCCCAGGGGAATTCTACCAAACATTTCAAGAATTAATACCTGTTCTTCTGAAACTGTTCCAAAAAATAGAAATGCAAAGAAAACTTCCAAACTCGTTTTATGAGGCCACCATTACCTTGATCCCAAAACCAATCAAGGACCCCAACAAAAAGGAGAATTACAGACCAATATCCTTGATGAACACGGATGCAAAAATTCTCACCAAAATACTAGCCAATAGGATCCAACAGTACATTAAAAGGATTATTCACCACGACCAAGTGGGATTTATCCCTGGGCTGCAAGGTTGGTTCGACATCAAAAAATCAATCAACGTGATACACTACAGTAAGGAAAGAAAGAACAAGAATCATATGATTCTCTCAATAGATGCAGAAAAAGCATTTGACAAAGTACAGCATCCTTTCTTGATCAAAACTCTTCAGAATATAGGCATAGCAGGTACATACCTCAATATCATAAAAGCCGTCTATAAAAAACCCACAGCTAATATCACTCTCAATGGGGAAAAACTGAGAGCTTTCCGCCTAAGGTCAGGAACGCGGCAGGGATGTCCGCTATCACCACTGCTATTCAACATAGTATTAGAAGTCCTAGCCACAGCAATCAGACAACAAAAAGAAATCAAAGACATCCAAATTGGCAAAGAAGAAGTCAAACTCTCACTGTTTGCAGATGATATGATACTTTATGTGGAAAACCCAAAAGACTCTACCCCCAAAGTTGATGGTATTTTGATGGGGATTGCATTGAATGTGTAGATTGCTCTAGGTAGACTAGACATTGGAGGTTCCTCAAAAAGTTCAAAATAGAGCTACTGTATGACCCAGCAATTGCACTACTGAGTATTTATCCCAAAGATACAAATGTAGTGATTAGAAGGGGCACCTGCACCCCAATGTTTATAGCAGCAATGTCCATAATAGCCAAACTATGGAAAGAGTCCAGATGTCCATCGACAGATGAATGGATAAAGAAGATGTGGAATTTATGTACAATAGAATATTACACAGATATCAAAAAAAATGAAATCTTGCCAAATGCAATGATGTGGATGGAACTAGAGGGTACTATGCTAAGTGAAATATGTCAATCAGAGAAAGATATGTATCATATGATCTCACTGATATGTGGAATTTAAGAAACAAGGCAGAGGATCATAGGGGAAGAGAGGAAAAAATGAAACAAGACAAAACCAGAGAGGAGATAAACCATAAAAGACTCTTAATCTTAGGAAACAAACTGAGGGTTGCTGGAGGTGAAAAGGGCAGAGGAATGGGGTAATGAGGTGATGGACATTGTGGAGGGTATGCGTTGTAATGAGCACAGGGTATTATATAAGACTGATGAATCACAGAACTGTACCCCTGAAACAAATAATACACTATATGTTAATTAATTGAATTTAAAATTAAAAAAAAAAGAAATTAAAAAAAAAGAATAATGCAATCTGGCTAACATGTTGGTTTCATCCTCCTGGGAACCCAAACAGAGAACTCAGCTAAGCCATGCCTACATCTCTGACCTAAAGAAGCTATAACATAATCAGTGTTGTTTCCAGTCACTAGGACTAGCAATCTGTTATACAGCAATAGAAAATAAACACAGCAAGCAATTTCTTACTAATGTAAATCAGTTGTGCGTATGTGGAGAAATATTGCCTGCTAAATTAAAATTTTACTTCCAAAACTTTTTAGATAATTTATACTTGCACAGTTATTATTTGGTATTGTTATTTTTCTTAACTTTAACTTTTTTGGTTACGTAATTTTTGTTACTATTTCAGCTGACACAAAAGAGTAATGGTTGGGGGAAAGAAAGCAAAATATGCCATTTACAGTCAGTACTGAACGTTTCAGCAATCTGTGCCTGGAGAGATAATGTACTTTTTAGTTGACCATTATCTAAACAATAACATTGACATGTGATAAGAACTACCTCAGAATATAGACACAAGGTTCCTTAAGGCCCTTGCAAAGCATTATGGAATATTATTTAGACATTATCAAAATTTCATTTGATTTTCAGATGATTTTCACATCTGTGTTTAATGGTATGTATGTGATAATGTACATAATTAATTATACAGTTTAAAATAGTCCCAATGTGTTACGATGTCTTCATATCAATTTTGAAAATCTTTCTGAATCCTTGCTAATTTTTCATTACAAAATTTGATTTAGTTATTATATATTTTAATTGTGTGATTTTTTTTTCTGAAGAATTATGTATATAGAATTAGGGGTATAAATTTTCAGAAATAAGGAATATTATCTAAAAATAAATTTTTTTCATAAATATCCACTAGATACTGACACACAGGTATGAGCCACGGTTTGACATTGTGCCTTTTTCTTTTTTTCTTCCTGTTCTAAATAACTTGTAAATATATTTAAAGTCATAATTTTAATTTTTATTCTTTTCCATGTATCTAGCTAGTAGGTTATATAAATTAAATGAGGAAACATTATTTATGGAAAGGAATCCAAACTTACCTACACCTTTCCATATGATTGCAGAGGAAATTTTAGGGCAGCAAAGGGTCCCACACCATTTCCTTAACACGATTGGTTGGCCTCCTGTATTAATTACCTCTTTTTTCCTTTATGCCAGAATTGTATTGATCTAATCTTCGATTCTCTCTCAGGGGCTCCTGAACTCATTCTTGATTCTGTCAAGCCATCTTCAATCTGTGTAATTGGTCCCTGTGTGGTTGTAGGTGGATAAACCCACTGTAGGAAGTTCCAAGTACTTTTCACCCTTCTTCAGGGACTTGTAGTCATGTAAGACTTTCTTACATTCTGTCATGTTCATGCTGCATTAGATAACTAATATTTTTCCAGGTCAAATTTGAAAAGAAACACTTACTTTATTATTGAAGCAAATGAAAATATTCATGTGCATTATTGTTGTTATCACTTTACAGAAAAAGCAAGAGACCAAGAGGGAGAATGTGGATGCTGCTAACATTTGAAATATGTAATGAAAACCCAATAATAAACAAAAACTCTTGGAAATCTGTGTAGAATATAACTGGTAAATTATGTAGTTCACCATATTTATTAGAAGTTTAATCAATATGATTTTATAACATAGTCATGTGGTTACAATTTATTTGACAAGCTGTATTAGAATCTGACTCTTGTTCCTGACTCCAAGTGACTAATACTTTGGACAGATTAATTTCTCTCACTGAGAATATCTGAACTCACAGCCCAGGTCATCTATTTATACAAGGGGCAATTAAACCTGAGAGTCAGCATAAGGACATGCTTTCTGCTTCGAAATTCAGTTAATCATTTTAGTAACAAGAATACCGATTGACCAAATAACATTTGTTGGCTGACAACCAACAGTGCTCAGTGAGGAAGAGTTTTGTTGCTTCTGCAGCTGTTGTTGTATTTTACTAACGTTCTCTGTTTGCCCCTGAACTCCAGAGCCAAAAATCGTGTAATAAGGTGCGATGAATTTGAACATACATAGTTAGAACCCTCGGGGGAAAAAACTGTCAATACGGAGATAGTTCAAAGATCAACCTGCTCTGAAGAAGCAGTTTTCTTAGGAAAATTACATGTTGGCTTCAATGTACCTCACCTTATGGCAGGAGGAAAAAAATCAAACGCTCCTTTTATTCATAAGGGTTCACATTCAAAATTCTAGTCCTTTGACTGAACTAAATTGTCCCGAGGCATAAACTTAGTGGATACTATAAAATCAGAATATTTTTAAATCTAATTTCTTGAGAAGAGTAAAACATTGTATATATTATATATACATGCTCAAATGATACAAAGGTACCATCCAGATCTTGGCATAATGGCTTTCTTTTTTAATTCCCTGCACTAATCACTTATAAATATATTTAGAGACAATCTCAATTTTCATCCTCTTGATTATATCTGGCTAGAAGATCACTTTGTAAATTGAGTAAAGAAACAGCTTATTAATGCAAACCTAAAGATTTTCATTCTACTTAGAAGTGACCTATTCTGGTCTTTGTGAAGCTGAAGACTTTGGTTTGGAAAACTTCCCACAAATGTTATTCTCAGAATTATTTAATATAAAGCCCGAGAAGCCTCTTTAGACCTTTTGCTGACTTGAGTACTTTCAATTAGAGAACTTCAGGGACTAGCAAGGTTTGATCTTGGCTGCAATAGTGCTGATCTGTGTGGGAATGTACGTTCATGTGTATGTGAGGTGCAGGAAGGTGTGTATAAACTGTTGTGGTTTGGTTCTGCCAGATAGGGGTGGTGGTGGTATGGCAGTGAGAGGCTGTAAGCCATTCATTCTGTCTTTTCGGTTTCTTTCTTGTACACCAGAAAAAAAGGTGTTCTTTCTGAAAAAAGTATTTTTATAATTATTTTTGAGCTTTGAAAAGCTGTTAAAAATGATGTTGCAAATCAATTAATAATATCTTAATAGGAGATTGTGGTATCCTTGTTGACATTCCTATTACTTAAAAACATCTAATTAGTCAATAACTTATTGTTTGTTCTTATACTTTGTAAAGTAAAATTGTCACTGTCTATAGAGTATAAACAAATGAAAATACATTCACTATAGCAGTTTGTCTCAGATGGTGGATACACTATAACAAAATAGCAAGATTTGCAGTGAGCCAAACTTGGATTGCGTCAATGTTCCCACAAACATTAATTACGTAGCTTTGGGCAATTTATTTAATTCTGTGATCTTCGGTGTTTTCATTTGAAAATTTGGCATAATAGTAATAAGATCACATAAATCCTTACGATAGAGTGTTTTAAACATAGCAGTTAAATGGAAGCTATTACTTTGAATTTGGATCTGCAAATGCATTGCCTTTTTCTTCTTTTAATATTTATTTGTATTGATAGTACGTAGGTAAATATGATTGAATAAACTATGTAGTTGTTATATGTTGATATAGCCGACTGGGAAAAAAATGGAAAAGTGTTCTTAAAATATCAACACTCTTTTAGGAAAAAAAGAGTGTCAAAATATAGAAAGGAAATCTTCCAGCAATGTTATCTGTAGGACAATTTTTATATTTTCAAATTGCTAACCAAATTAAATCAAATTCTTTCAGAGTACAAGTGTGAAATTTTTGTAGACATTTGTGTTTACTTAGGTAACTTCAATTAGCATTCTTATTTGTAAAATGTGTGTGCTGAAGGCATCTTCTTTGGTTTTATATATAAGAAATTATTATATTAATTAAATTGTATCACCCCCAAATTCATAAAGGTAATAATTCACATCAACTGATTATTGTAAGTCAGAGGAAATCTCACCCATTCTTCTCTAGTTTAATCCCCTGCAGTTATTTCATCTGAACTCCAAAAATCCTTAAGGGCTAAATTTATTCATAATTGGTTTTGAAATTGTTTAACAATTGATACTGAACAAGTAGGCCTTAACCATTTCCTCAACTTGAGAAACCTTAGGCAGGCTGTCTTGCCTCTAGGTCCTGACTTCCCTCTCACATTGATCCTTAAAGAACCGGATGGCCTGACCACCGAGGTTCCTCTTCCTCGCTTTTCCTAGAACATTTACTTTTAAGAAAACGTGGCAGGTTACATCTTTCTAAAGCTCTTGCCGGTTTTACCTCCTAGGCCTGTCTTTCTCAAGGACCCGGGATCAACTTCTTTGAAAATAGATCAAAGGAAATAAAGACCGGGAGACAGTTTATGTGGGAGGGTAGGATCCTAACCGAGGTGGGTTCCTTGCTCCAAGTTGTACACAATGTCCTATCATGAAGGAATGAGAAAATTTACTTTTTCTCTGGCTTTGGCTAGTTGGCAAACACAGTAGGCCTATCATGCTTCTCACCCCAGCTCTTAAAAACTCTCTTGTGTTTCAAAGCACTGGGTTCAGAGTTCATTCTGGTCTCTCGTCCCTGTTGTGTTGAATAGCGTTTGCCTCTGAACATTGACCGGTGCATTTTTTTCTTTGGAAATGTCTATTTCATTTAGTTTTAACTTCCATATTATAAAATATGTGAAGAGTGATAGAACTATCTTCAGTGAAGACCACTTAAATAAAATTTGCATAAATAATTTTATTTATATTGGTGTGCCTTTAATGAAAAACAGGACAAAAAGGATGGTGAGTAAAAAATGCAAGATATTCCCAAAAGTGGTTGAAAGTAAATCATACAATAACAAAGAACTAAGAGTTAAAATATTTATAAAATACAAATTTTGTATGTGTTCACAAGACTGTTTTTTATATAATTAGCAAAATTTAGAAACCATTTTAGTATCTAGTATTGAGCTATTATCTATACATATTAGCTATTATCATTTTATAGAGAGGGACTTCAGACTTTAAATGAAGCACAAGCTCTGTTTTTTAAAGGGGGCATCTTATAAAAGGTTTATAGTTTTGTTTTCAGACCAACAGCAGGACTGTAATGAGGATCTGATGAGGCTGTGAGAGAGAAATTGGTCCTCTCTCTGTATCTTGGCTCTGACTGACCCTGAGGCCTAAATTTTAGACTACTTAGAATAAACAACTATATTGTGAATCTGCATCATTCTCCACTTATGTGGAGATGTGGTACTTAAAAATGAGTCCCCTTTCCTTGTCACTTTTGGGTATGGCTGAGCAGACAACTTGGGCTATATTAGAACATAATTTGTACAAAAATTTATACAAATAGGGGCACCTGGGTGGCTCAGTCAGTTAAGCGTCTGCCTTCAGCTCAGGTCATGATCCCAGAGTCCTGGGATCGAGCCCCGCATCGGGCTCCCTGCTCAGCAGGAAGCCTGCTTCTCCCTCTCCCACTCCCCCTGCTTGTGTTCCTGCTCTCGCTATCTCTCTCTCTGTCAAATAAATAAATAAAATCTTTAAAAAAATTATACAAATAATAAAACTGGAGATAACACAATCAAAAGACATTAGCTGTCATTTAATATATTTGATGCATAGCTATTAAAATTTAATTTTCAGGTATTTGAGGCTTTCCCTTGATATTGCTTTCTTTTTAAAAACTTTGTCTAATTGTCATTTATTTTATTTTATTTTTTTGCAGCTTTATTGAGACATAATTGACATGTAATGCTGCATATGTTTAAAGGGCACAAAATGTTGATTTGATACATTTATAAACTGCAAAATCATTACTACCATCTCTATTAGCTCACACCTCCATCCTATTAAATAATTATCATTTCTTTTGGGGATGAGAACATTTAAGATGTACTCTCAGCAAATTTCAAGTATATAATAAAGTATTAATAACTATAAACACTGTACTATAAAGTCCCCAGAATTTGTTAATCTTATATGAAGTTTGTACACTTTGACCATTATCTCCCCATTTCCCCAACCCCCTTAAGCTTTCTAATTTAACTCTGATATAGAACATTCTTTATAATTTTAAATCCATTTACATTATATTAAGACTTGTTTTATGACCCCGCATGTGGTCTGTCCTATTAACTGTAGCACGCACAATTGAAAATAATGTATATTCTGCAGTTCTAGGTTGTAGTGTTCTACAAATGTCAGTTAGATTCAGCTGGTTGATTCAGAGCTTCTGTGTCTTTACTGATATTTTATCTAAGTGTTACATCAAATACCGAGGCAGAGATCTTAACTAATAGTGTATTTGTGGAACCTATTTCTCCCCTAATGCTCTCAATTTTCTTCATGTGTTTTTAGGCAGTCGTTAAATGTGTATGCATTTATAATTGTCATGTCTTCCAGATGAATTGTTTCTTTAATCATTATGTGAGATCTTTTTTTTTCCCCCCTCTGGCAATCAGATTTGTCCTGAAGTCAATTGATAATGAAATCATTAGCTCAAGTTTTTTCATGTTTACTGTTTTCATGGTGTATATTTGTCCATCCAGTTGTTTTCAGCCTATTTGTGTCTTATTAAAATTTTTCTTCTAAAAGCAGCATATGATAGGGCATGATTTTTAGACATACTATCAATATACTTTTTTAACTAGAGGGCTCAGGGTATTAACATTTGATGTAATGATTAATATGGTTGGAATAGATCTATCAACTTATCATTTGTTCTTTGTTCCCTTCCTTGTTGTTCCTCTGTCTCCCTGCACATGCCCTCTTTTAGATTATTTGTTGTTGTTTTTATTTAATTTAAGTTTATCTTGATTTTTTGGCTGTATTTCAGATGTGTGTGTGTGTGCTTGCTCTAGGGATTGTGTTATAACACAAACTTTCACGGTTAACTTAGAACTAATATTGCTAAACTTAAAATGTAAAAACATTTACATTTATAGATACCTTTAATATCCTCTCCAATGACCTTTATGCTAGAGGAATGATATATATTACACCTGCATATATTCAGAATCATACAATGTTATAATATTTACTGTAAGAAATCACATATATTTTAAAGAATTTAACAGGCAATCATTTTTTGATAAATATTTTCCTCAAGTATTTAGCATTCCTCTTATTATATTGTTTCATCCTCACAGATCTGTATTTCCATCTGGTGTCATTTCTCTTCTGTCTGAAGGACTTACCATTTCCTGTAGAGCAGTTATGCTCTCGCCAAATTTTCTTAGTTTCCCTTCATGTTAGAATGCTTTATCCTTGAAGGATATTTTTACTGGTCATTTTTCTCTACCTCAGTTCTTTTCCCTTTTGTTCTAGTACTCCAAGGACACATTTGACAGATCTTCAGGTAATACTTTGCTCTGGCTGCCTGCATCTGAGTTCATTTTATTGCAATTGTTTTTTTTTTCTCTTTTCTTCAGATTATATCATTTCTGTGGACTCGTCTTCAAGTTTGCTGTACATTTGTTCTGATATCTATATCTGCTATGGAACACCAAGCACCCTAGATAGATAGATAGGTAGATAGAGAGAGATATATAGACAGATTTTTTTTTTAATTTCAGAAATTGTAATTTTCAGTTCTAAATTTTCCTTCTGGTTCCTTTTTAAAGTTTCTATTTCTCTACTGTACTGAGTAATCCAATAACTTCAAGTGTGTCTTTCTTTGCTTTATGTAGCTGAATTATAATAACTAATTTAAAATATTATTTGATAATTTCCATATTTGCATCATCTGTTTTAGTCATTTTGGGCTGTTAGAAGATAGAGTCATCAACTGGGTTATTTAAAGAAACATTTGTTTCTCATGGTTCTGGAGGATGAGAATTGCACCTTTCAGGTGCCAGCATATTTAGTGTCTGGTGAGAGCCCACTTCCTGGTTTATGGAAGGTCATCTTCACCTGTGGTCTCATAAGGTGGAGAGAGAGAGCAGAAGCAAGGTCGCTTATGACTCTTAAAGGACACTAATCCCATTGATGAAGGTGATACCTTGGTAACCTCATTTAATTCTAATTACCTTCAACAGACCCACCTTCTAAAATCATCATAATTGGGATAGGATTTAAACATAAGAATTTTAGAGGGACACATTAGCCAACAGCAACATCTCCTAATTGTCTTTTTCTTGAGAACGGGTCACATTTTCCTAAATTATTGTATGTTGAGTAATTTGGGGTTATTTACTGGATATTTTGAATATTAGGTTGTGTAGACTCTGCGTCCAGTTATAATCTTTTATGTATTTATTTATTTGACACAGAGAGAGAGAGCACATAAGCAGGCCCGCTAAGCAGAGAGCTGGACATGGGATTCAATCCATAGACCCTCGGATCATGACCTGAGCGGACTGAGCCGCCCAGGCGCACCCAGTTATACTCTTCTAATGAATTTCGGTTTTGTTTTAGTAAGCTATCCAATTAGTTTCAGACTGTAAATTTTGTCTCGTGTACAGCAGTTCAAATTATACATTGTCCTTTATTGTCTTTGCTACACTGTTAGCAAACTAACTACAGGTTAGTCTGAACAGTGCTTCAAATTTCAATTCAGCTATCAATGCTTCTGTTATGCTGACTTAGGTTTATTCAACCTGTGTGTAGTTCAGGGGTGAATAAACTGCCGTAACCATCTTTGTGTAGGTTTTTGTGTGGGTGTACATTTTAAACACATTTGGGTAAGTACCAAGAAGTGTGATTATTGGCTCATGTAGAAAGAATATGCTCAGTTTTCTACAAAACTGCCAAACTATCTTCCAAAGAGGCTGTACCATTTTGCATTCCCACCAGCAAATATAATGGAAGTTCCTGTTGCTCCACATCCTTGCCAGCATTTGGTATTGTCAGTGCTTTAGTTTTGGTCATTCTTTTTTTATCTTTTTTTTTTATTATGTTCAATTAGCCAACATGTAATGGTATCTCATTGTTCTTTTAATTTTCACTTCCTCAATGGCATATGATGAGCATCTTTTCATATGCTTATTTGCCATTTGCCTATCTTCCTTGGTAAGATGTCTGTTCAGGACTTTTGCCCATTTTTTAATTGGGTTTAATTTTCTTATTGTTGAGTCTGCCTCTTTTTTATAATTATCTTTCCCTGAACTCATTCCCACTCCCCTTAAAAATGGAAGATAAGCTTACATTTTATAATCATTTCAGAAAACTACCTTATTGATGTACTGAAATTAGTAGCATAAGTGTTGAAACCCAGAAGAAAAATAAAGGTTTCAAATCATCATAATTATCTAACCACTCTATTCATGCATCTTTGAAGTAAGTGCAAAATACATTCCAATTAAGATGTGCTGCAAGCCCTAGAATATTCATTATTTTAAAAGAGACAAAAGCAAACATAATGAATTTTATTAGTAATAGTTAGAAATTTATTTCCTTTTTTATCCTGCTTTGCCCAAATAGATTTTCTTTTTTTAATTTTTCAGTTTTATTTAATTTTTTTAAGATTTTGTTTTAATTCCAGTTAGTTAACATACAGTGTTATATTGGTTTCAGGTATATAATATAGTGATTCAACAATTTCTCACATCACCCAGTGCTCATCACAACAAATGCCCTCCATAGAACCCCATCACCTATTTAACCCAAACTCCCACTCCCCTCTGATAACCATCATTTTGTTCTCTATAATTAAGAGACTGTTTCTTGGTTTCTCTCTCTCTCGTTTTTCCTTTTGCTCATTTGTTTTGTTTCTTAAATTAAATCAGAGAAGCATAAATATGCTATTTGTGTTTCTCTGATTGATTATTTCCTTTAGCATTATACTCTTTAGTTCCATCCATGTTGTTGCAAATGGAAAGATTTCATTTTTTATGGCTGAATACTATTCCATTTTACACACACACACACACACACACACACACACATCCTCTTTATCCATCAATGGATACTTGGGCTGCTTCCATATCTTGGTTAGTGTAAATAATGCTACTACAAACATAGGGGTGCATCTATCACTTTGAATTAGTGTTTTAGTATTTTGGTAAATACCCGGTAGTGTGATTGTTGGATCATAGAGTGGTTATATTTTTAACTTTTTGAGGAACTTCCAAGTGTTTCCCAGAGTGGCTACACCAGTTTGCATTCCCACTAATAGTGTATGAGTGTTCCTCTTTCTCTATATCCTCTTGTATTTTTGATTTTAGCTATTCTGACAGGTGTGAGGTGATATCTCATTGTAGTTTTGATTTGCATTTCCCTGAAGGTAAGTGATGATGAACATCTTTTCATATGTCATTGGCCATCTGGATGTCTTCTGTATTCTGAAAACTATAAAACACTGATGAGAGAGATTGAAGACAACACAAAGAAATTGAAAGATATTCCATGCTCATGGGTTGGAAGAACGAATATTATTAAAATGTCTATACTACCCAGAGTAATCTACACATGAATGCAATCCTTATCAAAATACCACCAGCATTTTTTATAGAACTAGAACAGTCCTAAAGTTTGTATGGAACCACAAAAGACCCTGAATGGCCAAAACAATGTTGAAAAAGAAAAGCAAAACTGGTGGCATCAGAACTCTGGACTTCAAATTATATTACAACACAGTAGTAATCAAGATAGTATGATACTGGCACCAAAAACACACACTTAGATCAATAGAACAGAATGGAAAACCCAGATATAAACCCACAACTATATGGTCTATTAATCTTCAACAAAGCAGGAAAGAATAGCCAATAAGAAAAGGGCAGTCTCTTCAAAAAATGGTGTTGGGAAAACTGGAGAGCAACATGCAAAGGAAAGAAACTAGACCATTTTCTTACAGTATACACAAAAATAAATTCAAAATGGATGAAAGACCTAAATGTGAGACCTAAAACCATAAAAATCCTAGACGAGAACACAGGCAGTAACCTCTTTAACATTGGTCATAACAACATTTTTCTAGATATGTCTCCTGAGACAAGGGAAACAAACAAACAAAAAAACTATTGGGACTACATCAAAATAAAAGGTTCTGTACAGTGAAGGAAACAATCAGGGGTGCCTGGGTGGCTCAGTCGGTTGGGTGTCTGCCTTCGGCTCAGGTCGTGATCCCAGGTTCCTGGGATCGAGCCCAGCATTGGACTCCTTGTTCTGCAGGGAGTGCTCTTCTCCCTCTCCTCCCCTCTTGTACTCTCTCACTGTCTCTCCTTTTCTCTCTCTCAAATAAATAAATAAATAAATAATGTTTAAAAAACAACCTAAAAGGCAATGTACAGAATGGGAGAAGATATCTATAAATGACATATCCGATAAAGGGTTAGTATTCAAAATATATAAAGAACTTATAAAACTCAACACCCAAAAACAAAACAAATAACCCAATTAAAAAATGGGCAGAAGACATGAACAGACATTTCTCCAAAGAAGACATCCATACGCACTAACAGATATTCTTTTGAGTGATGCAGTAAAGCAATAAGAAAGAAAACAATTCATTTATTTTTATTTATGCCAAATTTTAATCCTGTCTCTCTTGCTCAAAATCTCTAAGCCTCAGTTTGCTCATTTTTAAAGATGGAAATAATAAGTTTGTCTCCTGTTAGATTCATGTGTAGATTAAAATAAGACAACATTTTTAATGGTCTGTCTGCCACTTAGTAATATATAATAAATGTTAACTGGCCTAACCATTAGAATAATTGTATATGTGATTTGAATAAAACCTTAAAAAACTAGATTCCACTATGATTGATCCACTTCCACATGCTTAAACTTCTTTTGTTTTCTATTACAGCACTAACTAAAAGGACACTGCTGTGTAACTCTGAAACATTTGTTTCTAAGGTTCTTTTCCTCAGGTGAAAATGACATTTGTTTGACGTGTTCAGAGCATCTCTGAATATATTTGAGGCTCCAACTGCCTTTAGATTTCCCTTCCCTTTATTTCTCTTTGGGAGGATATAAATTGATCATGTTGCCTTGAACAAATTGGACTGGGGACACTTTCATTTGGTTCAGAGATTACATTATATTTCGGAATTGGAGAGGACCCAGAGGTTTTCCTGCTTGTTATTTTTGGCGTGCGTTATATTATGCTCGTCAGCTCTCTCTGAGCACATGTGCACGTTGATTAAAACAGCAAAATGATTAAAGCAATACATCAAGCGACAATCTCCAAACAACTTGAAAACCCCAAAGAACTTCCTTTCCTAAGCTAGACAAGTACAAACATTTAGTATTCATTTTACAGTGTTAGCAAGAAAATTTGAAAAACTTAGGAAGTATAGTTTCACATGGCCAAGGTTGATACTCAGTGAGCTATTTGAGAAATAGCTAATTTGTTTCTTTTTCATTAAGAGTGATGTTCACATAAATTGGGTACAAGTCCCCACCACAATTCCTAAAATTTTCATTACTAGATTTATTTCATGATCCTATATAGTAATAAATAGCTTAGGGCTTATTAGGATTAAAAAAGATAAAAAGAAAAAGCAAAAAAAGCCCCACAATTTCTTATCAAAATGGTTAATAGTTATAACAACATACGTAAATTTTATACATTATAATTATCTTCATATTTAGAAAAATAAAAATACATTAAAGAACATTTTTAAAAATACTTTCATATTTATAGTAATATTCTACAGTATATATTCAAAAATGTATAATACCACAGAATAAAAGGAAAATAAATAAAAACAAAGCATCGGGGCACCTGGGTGGCTCAGTCGTTAAGCGTCTGCCTTCGGCTCAGGTCATGATCCCAGGATCCTGGGATCGAGCCCCGCATCGGGCTCCCTGCTCAGCAGGGATCCTGCTTCTCCGTCTCGCTCTGCCTCTCCCATACGCTTGTTCTCTCTCTCAATAAAATCTTAAAAAAAAAAAAAAAAAAATAATAAAAATAAAAACAAAGCGTCAAGCTACTGATAAATGTTACTAGTAATTAATTTAAAATGAAGTTATATTGAAGAGAGCAAGCCTGATTTTGGACACAAAAGGTAGATTTCGATGGGAAACTTCATTCTATAATCATTTCTCAAAGGAAAAAAATTCCTTGAAACAAACATTATCTAGAGTGGATGTATCAAACTGCTTTGAGTAGAATATTTAAAGTGCTCAAGAAAGCTTTGATGATCTGATTACCTTGATGATCTATGATCCGGAATGTGCCCCTGGATGGGACGATAGGTATTGGTTACTGGGCATCTAGGGATAGGAAAGAAGGTATTTAGTGACTGAGGAAGAATTTCAGTAATGCTTCAGCATATGTGAGCAAAAAATAAAATAATACTTTTTAATGTTTGCTGCATATACTCCTGAGCAAATAAAAAATAAAAATAAATGAAGAGGTATCAAATAATCTTGCATAGGAAGCTAAAGGTCATGTTAATTTTAATAACAGACTGAAGGTAACTATCATCACTCTCAAAATCACTTAGCCTTCTTCTTTTATGACAATTACCTCCTGACCATAGGTTCTTTCTATTCTGCTTGCAATATGCTAAGTCTCTGCCTGGCTGGCTGCATCTTGTCTATCTCAGCTTCTCGTTTTATTTTCATCATTCAGCTTTTACTATTAATCTTTTCTTTTTTTACAGATCTGTTTATTTTTTATCTCCCTTCCCTAGAATATAAGCTCACTGAAAAAAGGGTCTTAAGCCAATCACTCTCTCACCAGTGCCTAGGACAGTGTTAAGCACAAAGCAAATGATTAATATGCTTTCTTTTTAATGGCTGACTTATGGGATATTTTTGTGTGGAACAAACTTTATCAATGAAAATACCTGGCCCTCTTGGGGGCAGTGTTGATTAAAAAGCTGATAGAACAACTTGTTTATGTAAATATATGATAAGATTTCTTCTTATAGCTGGAAGAAATTAAGTCCATCTTCCACTAAACACCCCCAATTCATAAAAAGAAAACAAATATTCCTACAATCCCAGTTTATTATTTTCAGAAAACATTATGCACTTGTTTGTGTTCATGGCTTGCTTTGTCATGTTCCCTGGCTCAGGAATGTCCTTCAACCTTCTCTACCTCTATCCAAATGCTCTTTCTCATTGGGGTGTCAACTCTAAAGGCATCTCCACATGGAAGCTTCTGTAACCACTTCAATCAAAATTAATGACATGACTTTCTCTTCACCTCCCTGCAATATAATAATACACTGCTTGAATTATAGCTAGCAAGGCCTTTACTCTGACTTATGCTTTAACTTTTTACATGGAAAATTTCTCTCTTATATAGCAAGCTAATTAAG
Organism: Halichoerus grypus; assembly: GCF_964656455.1. Lineage (NCBI taxonomy): Eukaryota > Metazoa > Chordata > Mammalia > Carnivora > Phocidae > Halichoerus > Halichoerus grypus. The sequence goes on along the minus strand of NC_135725.1, from coordinate 39,394,740 downwards.
AAAAGGAACAGCATTATTTCTCTTTGCATCATTGACTATACCTAGCAAAGGAGCCTATACTTACTACAGTGTCTTGAATTAATAAAACTAATGAAAGTAAACTCAGGTGAATTTAGGAGTTCTTTTCAAAGTCCTGTGAAAAATAACTAGAAAATGAACAAGCTTTTCTAAATAGTATCTTCTGACAAATACGGAAAAAATGTCTTGCAATTATATTTATAATAGATCTTGTCTTAGTCTAAATTTTCAGATACAGTTGTGGTAGGGGTGGAGTAGAAAACAATCTATAATGAGGAGGCAAAAATGAAGGGTCTTTTTTTACAGTATAAATGGAATAAAACTGATAAAATCTATATTGAGGACAATTTGACAATATGCATCAAAGTTTTTAAAATGGGCATTCTCTATGTCTAAGCAGTCCTATTCTAGAAATTTAACTTAAAGTGATAAAGAGAAAAATATGCACAAAACTGTAGCTATAATAAGTTCATCATTAAATTGTGTATATTATTGAAATTTGGCAAACCAAATTTCGCAAAATAAGGATTTGGTTAGAAACACCATGTTGTATCAGAACACGGGTGATGAAGCCAAACTGCTTAACTAAAATTGGGCTTGATCACTTACTGTCTGTGATCTTGGACAAATCACTTAACAAAGCTTTCTATGCTTGTTTCCTTGATTGTAAAATACGGATAGGAACAGTGCTCATCATACAGGGCTGTTGTGAGAATTAAATGTACTAATAGCGATATAGTAGAGCAATGTTTGCTTTATTGTACAAGCTAAACATTAAGCTAAGCTAAATATTCTATATATACATGGAAGTAAATTTTACAAAAATGTTAGTAGTGGCTATCACTAAATTGTGGGTTTATAGATTCCTACTTCTTATTTATATGTTTTAAATTTTCTATTACATATCAACATTTGTTTTGCAGTAAGTATAGCAAACATTCTAAAAGAACATATTAATATCAATTTTTGAAACACTGAGTGCCAGTGTTTGGGAAGCAAGAAATAATTATACACATGAATGTTTATAGTGAGAAGATTCTTCATAGTCAGCCTTCTTGCAAACTGCAGTAACTTTGTAGCCTGACTTAAAAGTAACTACCCTTTCCAGAGTTTATTAATTCTTGGCAACCTCTATATAATCCTTCAGTTTGCTTGACTTTGGTGAGAATAGGTAGCTGAGTTCAGGGACCATCATGGTGTTAATTTATCACTGGAAAAATGAAAGAGTCCTTCCAATTCTTCACACATTATTTTCAGTGTGTTTTGACAAAAGGAATGATGATTCTGCCTGGTGAGACAGCAAGGCACAATAACACTCAGGAGGGTGGCTATATTTTTTGACATTTGTACAATTTGGGGATAATACTACCTTCTTTTCATTATTTATTTTTCTAAATATGTCTGGGGAAAAATATGACCACTGGAACATTGAGCATGTCTATTCTCAGCCTGAGCCTCTTAGCAAAAAATTGTAGTATCCTGAGGTACAATAATTTCTGAGAGTGCTTTTACCTCTCCATCTCTGTAACTTCATGGGTAACAGCCAGAGTTTAATGAAAATATTTTTCAACTAGCTTCTACCTACTTTTAAGGCTCTTATTTGATTCCTCCACTACATACTTTATCTTTCTGCTTCTTTTCCTTATACATATTAAAACATTTCAGAAAGGACAGATTTTGGTAATAAATTTTAGTTGGCGCTGTCAAAGCAAATATTGCACCAGACAAAGTCAAACAGGAAAGGAAAACTTTATTCAAAGCTATTGCAATAAGAAGAGACCAGAATTCAATCTGTACGCACCTCTACCGAACAAAGGTGGGAAGCTTTTTAAATATTGGCAAGAGAGAGACAGATGAAGGGCTATCTGTGTTTGCTAATTAGCATTACCCTAAACAAAAGTAAACTTTCTCATTTGTTCATGACAAGATACAGTTTTACAACTTGGAGCAAGGCATCCATCTCAGTTGTGCTCCAATCCTCCCACAGAGACAGGGAGACAGGCGCCCTCGCTTCCTTGATGATTACGTTTCAAAGAAATGGCTGCCAGGTCCTTGAGAGAGGCAGTTCTGGGTTATAAAACTGGCAAGAGGATTTTTGAAAGATGTACATCTCAAAGAGGAAGAGAAAGAATTTACAAGTTTTTCTAAAGTAAATGCTCTAAGAAAAGGGAGGGAAGGGACCTAGAATCACAAAGAAGCCTGTCTAGCTGAGGGGAATGTTAAGGCTCTCATGGTGAGCATTTAATAGACAACGTAGCATTTTATTCTATGTCAAAAGAATAAGACAAAAATGAATCCAAAATGTATATTGTTATTTATTGTTTATATTAATTTTTGCACACACTGTCTCATTGAAGTCTCATCACACATGTTATGATGCATCTGCTATTACCTTCAGCCTTAATTTACATTTAACCATTCTTAAGAGCAGAAAGTTTAAGGGAAATTTCTACAACACATACGTATGACAGAACTAGCAATTAAGTTTAGGTGTCATTATCCCAAGTGCTGTCATTACTCATTTTTGCATGAAAAACCAGTTTTCAATGGCCTGTGATCTTCCAGGCATTAGGCTAACTCTTGGGATTGCAATAATAAACAAAACCAGTGCCAATCATGGTCTCCAGCATAAGAAGTCTTTAATAAACCTCTGTCACAGTAGGGACAAATGATACAACACAATCTCTTCCTATAAAAAGCTTAAAGTAATTTTGGCATAGTGAGTCAGTATCTTGGCAATTTAAAAAAAAAATGTTATAATGTATAAGATGTCTCATTGATTATTGCCCTATATATGCTTAATGTGTTTTTTTTTCTTCAATAAAGGTTAGACAGTTGATTTTGTATTTTTCTTAGATTTCCTGGATAAATAAATCTATAAAGCTATAACCAAATTTCACAAAAACATTCTTGTCCTTACTACTTGGGAAGACCATTGACATTCTTAATTTTCTTGCTACTTTAAAAAACATTAGTAGTGACTAACTAAAATGATTTTATTATCTTCAATTTTGAAAACACATCTCTCTACTGTTTGAAGGGAAGAAATATCCTCTTACTTATTTTGTCTGATTACTTAATACTTGGACAATGCTAAAAAGAGTAACTATTACTCTTGTAGGTTAGATGCTCTTGAGAAGGCAAAGGGGGAATCAGATTGGGCAAAGTGAGAATTTGGCCTGAGATGCAAGAGCTGTGAAGCTGGGCTGGTTCCTGAAAGTTGTCCGGCATTGTGGTGAGGGAAATGGGTTTATACATTAGAGTTGATTAGTTATTGGATGTTAGCTTTCCTGGGGACATAGATATAACATAGAGTTGGACGGCTCTCTCAAGTCATTTTGAAAAGAGGTAACTGCTGGAGGCTGTTATTTGGAAGCACTGTTAGCCATTTGCAGAATACATACTTCAATCATGAATAGGGATTGGCTTGGAAGTTTAAGTAACATTATCAGTGTTATATAGCAAATACTTGGTGGAGCCAGCCTTCAATCGAGGCAGTTTATTTTCATAGCTTCTGCTGTTAACCATTCTCTCAGGGTATGTGACCCAACAACAACAATAATAGTAAGAATAAAAATAACAAATTTTATTCTTATTAATATAAATTTTAAATAAATATTAATATTAACTTTAAATTATCTAAATAAAGTGGGAGGGATATTAGAGAGGCAAGACCAATGTGCTTTGAGATAAAGTATTCTAGAAGTATAAGAAATACAGGTACAAAGAAAAGTTCCTGGTACATGAATGACAGGTATCTGGGAAACAGTCAAAAGTTCACAGAAGTCTTGTTTCAACATAATAGTAGCCAAGAAGATCAGACTGAGCAGTGGAAGGAGTGGTTATAGTAATGTGAGTTTCTATGCTGCTAAAGAGGTAACAAAGCTGACTGATAATAGTGTTAGCCTCATAGGCAGTTGGGCATCATTATCTGTGTAGAACAAGAGTGTCCCCTGAGAAGGGACAACCCACCTTCTCCAATCCAAGAGAGATATTCTTTAAAACTAAACATAATGAAATAAAGAAGGTTTTCTGTTTATAAATCAAGGATATTGTTTTAGGGTTTAGGTTGTAATTTATTTCAGGATGTGAGCTGGAAACACAATGCCAAACTCACTCAAAAAAGCAAAGCTGGAAAAATAGAGCTTCTTTAGAATCAGAAAAACACAAGAGCCCCAGTTGGTTTTCTGTCTCTTCCCAAGGGATTTGTTTAGATATATTGTGATCAATACCATAAAACAATTCAGAGCTTGCTGAAGAGGATTGATTAAACTATACATGGTTTTTAATGAAAATCTACCTATCTAAATGGACAACACAATATGGTAACATTAAGGTTGTAAAGATACTTCAAAGGTAAAGAATAAACGTTTAATTCCATGTAGTAAATTAAAACACAACAATGAATGTTGTCTGCTAGATGGAACCCAGGTTTTTCAATTAAGAGTCTATAGTAGTTAATAACCTACAGTTATTTTGGCTTATTGGACACAATGCTCTGCACTCACAAAATGTAATCTTAGGAGCCCAAAGTTCTTTGTACTTAGAAATTCAAGAATGTAATCTATCAAACAATACGCACATTTTTATTTGTCCTTACAAAAAAGTACCAAAAGGTCAAGTGGCTTGTTAAAAGTCACATGGAGAATAGGGGCACTTGGGTGGCTCAGTCATTAAAGCCTCTGCCTTCGGCTCAGGTCATGATCCCAGGGTCCTGGGATCGAGTCCCACATTGGACTCCCTGTTCCGCGGGAGGCCTGCTTCTCCCTCTCCCACTCCCCCTGCTTGTGTTCCTGCTCTCACTGCCTCTCTCTCTGTCAAATAAATAAAATCTTTAAAAAAAAAAGGTCACATGAAGGATCTTTTAATTTGGATTAGAAGAAAGGCAACTTTACAGAAAAGTCGCAAGTAGGAAGCTAAAAGTTGTGATCAAATACTGAACAATTACTGAAGGCCATATAATGACAGGTTCTAAATGGCAATTTAAGTTGGATAGACTTTAATAGTCAACAAAAAATCTTTAAAAATTGATTAGCAGTGAGATGGCATGTTTAAAATGGTGCTTTATGAAGAGTATAATATCAGAAATGCATGACAGGTCAAGGTGTCAAGAAGACCAATCAAGAAAATAGTAGTGGCGGGGCACCTGGGTGGCTCAGTTGGTTAAGTGACTGCCTTCGGCTCAGGTCATGATCCTGGAGTCCCAGGATCGAGTCCCACATCGGGCTCCCTGCTCAGCAGGGGGTCTGCTTCTCCCTCTGCCCTCTTCCCTCTTGTGCTGTCTCTCATTCTCTCTCTCTAAAATAAATAAATAAAATCTTAAAAAAAAAAAAAAGAAAAGAAAATAGTAGTGGCGCCTGGGTGGCTCAGTCATTAAGCATCTGTCTTTGGCTCAGGTCATGATCCCAGGGTCCTGGGATCGAGCCCCACATTGGGCTCCCTGCTCAGCCCGAGGCTTGTGCTTCTGCCTGTTCCTGCCGCTCCCTCTGCTTGTGCTCTCTCTCTCTCTCTCACTGTCAAATAAATAAATAAAATCTTAAAAAACAAAAAAGAAAATAGTATACAGTGTTCCTGATAAGAATTATGGAACCTGGAGTAGGATAATGAGAATGGAATAAAAGCAATATATTGCTATTTTGTATATATTTATATAATTATTCTCTATATATGAAATATAGAATATAAAATTATATACAGCATATATATGGTATGCATCCTTTTTTTTTTTAAAGATTTTATTTGTTTATTTGTCAGAGAGAGAGAGAAAGCAGAAGCAGGGGTTGCAGCAGGCAGAGGGAGAGGGAGAAGCAGGCTCCCCAATGAGCAAGGACCCCGATGCGGGACTTGATCCCAGGACACTGGGATCATGAACTGAGCCAAAGGCAGACACTTAACTGACTGAGCCACCCAGGTGTCCCTATGGTATGTATCTTGAGAAATATATATATTCATCAAAGCTTGTGAATCAATAGTCAGGCATCATGATTGCTTTAGAGATATGCATGTGAATAAAAGCAGGCCAACAAGAACCTTAGGGAAATTTGATGGAGTAACAGGGAGAGAGACTCTTTTGTTCTGGAACTGCTGTGCGGATAAAATGTAAGCATGGAGCTGCTGCTGGACAATTTACCACCACAAGAAAAGATCCCCCTTGAATGGAGCCAACAGAAAAAGTGAGAGGAAGACATTTGCAACAACATGGATGGAGCTAGAAAGTAAAATACTAAGTGAAATAAGTCAGTCAGAGAAAGACAAATACAATATGATTTCACTCATATGTGGAATTTAAGAAACAAAACAAGCAAGCAAATGGGGGAAAAAAAAGATGAGAGAGAGAGAAATCAAGAAACAGACTCTTAACTATAGAGAACAAAGGATGGTGACCAGAGGAGAGGTGGGTGGGGGGATGGGTGAAAAGTGATGGGGATTAAGGAGGACACTTGTCCTGATGAGTAGAGAATGAGGTGTGGAATTGTTGAATCACTATATTGTATACCTGAAACTAATATAATACTGTAGGTTAACTAACTTGAATTAAAAGAAAAACTTAAAAAACAAGTGAGAGGAAGAATCCTCTTAGTACTTGAGCCCTGTGTTCAACAATACCTCAAGCTGAATAATCTAAATGTTTAAGTCATATGCACATGTCACTTTTTAGTCAAACCATCTTTAGTTGATTTCAATCACTGACAAGTAAAAAAAAAAATCATTTTTAAGAAAGTCATAAATCCTAGGGAACAGAATTTCTAGAGAGAGGTGGTAGGGTTTTAAGCAGCAATTTTATGTGCTACAGAGTTGAGAATGCCATCAATTTTGTATTCATGATGTTTAACAGCAGTTTTACTGGACTAGCACTGTTCAGAGTAAGGTCTCAAGAGTCTGTGTAAGACTCTGTGAAGTAGATGAGTGATGTGAATAAGCAGCATGTGTTGGCAATTGTTTTGAGATATTAGGTGATACCAGTGAGGAGAAAGAGTATCCAGAGAACTAGGATAGTTGAAAAAGTGTTTATTTAGGAACGAGGGCACTGGAATATGTTTGGAGGTAGAGACATTGCTGAAGTCAGAGCCAGCCAAAGTAGAAAAAAAGGTCTTTGAGCAAAAACGGAAGTATGTACATAAATCTTAAGGGCATTTATTACAGCATTATTTATAATAGAAAACTCTTAAAACAAGGTAGGTAATATTAAATAATTATCACAAAATAAATTTAAATATTTAATATATGAAATACTTGCAATAAAATGTTATGTGAAAAGGCATGATGGATCACATTCTATATGGAATTGATTAGTCTTGTAAAAATAAGAATGCATTTTCTCAATTTTCTATAATAATTTCTGTAGTAAAATATTTTTTCTCTTAATTACCACAGTTTATTTTCTCCTTTAATATTTTTTTAAAATTTTTTTATTGTTATGTTAATCCCCATACATTACATCATTAGTTTTAGATGTAGTGTTCCATGATTCATTGTTTGTGCATAACACCCAGTGCTCCATGCAGAACGTGCCCTCCTCAATACCCATCACCAGGCTAACCCATCCTCCCACCCCCCTCCCCTCTAGAACCCTCAGTTTGTTTTTCAGAGTCCATCGTCTCTCATGGTTCTTCTCCCCCTCCGATTTCCCCCCCTTCATTCTTCCCCTCCTGCTACATTCTTCTTCTTCTACTTTTTTTTTTCTTTCTTAGCATATATTGCATTTGTTTCAGAGGTACAGATCTGAGATTCAACAGTCTTGCACAATTCACAGCGCTTACCAGAGCACATACCCTCCCCAGTGTCCATCACCCAGTCACCCCATCCCTCCCACCCCACCCCCCACTCCAGCAACCCTCAGTTTGTTTCCTGAGATTAAGAATTCCTCATATCAGTGAGGTCATATGATGCATGTCTTTCTCTGTTTGACTTATTTCGCTCAGCACAATACCCTCCAGTTCCATCCACGTCGTTGCAAAAGGCAAGATCTCATTCCTTTTGATGGCTGCATAATATTCCATTGTATATATATACCACATCTTCTTTATCCATTCATCTGTTGATGGACATCTTGGCTCTTTCCACAGTTAGTTTTTTAAGCAAATGATGCATAAAAGGCAAAAAAGGGAAATGAGGTAAAAATTTATAAAAAATGTAGCATTCAAGAGGGAAAACAGGAAAATTAAATAGGATGTCAAGTCATCTACTTGTCATTTTAATGAACTATGCATTGGTTAACATGAGCCAGATACTATTTTGTTTTATAAATATAAGCTCTTTCAATCCTTATATCAACTTAGTAAGGTAGACAACTTTATTATCTACTTAAAGATGAAGAAAAAGTTTCAACAGAAAGAGTAATTAACTTAGTTAACAGCTAGCAAGTGGAGGAGCTGAGATTGGAATTCAGAAAAATCTGGCCTCAGAGTCCATGAACTTAAAAACTATTGTAGGTTGCCTGGGGGCGCCTGGGTGGCTCAGTCGTTAAGCATCTGCCTTCGGCTCAGATCATGATCCCGGGGTCCTGGGATCGAGCCCCGCGTCAAGCTCCCGACTCTGCGGGAAGCCTGCTTCTCCCTCTCCCACTCCCCCTGCTTGTGTTCCCTCTCTTGCTGTGTCTCTCTCTGTCAAATAAATAAATAAAATTAAAAAAAAAAAAACTATTGTAGTTTGCCTGAAAGATTTTTGTTTGTTTTTGTTTTTTGAATGATTCCAGCTATCTATCTATTATCTACCTATCTATCTATCTATCTATCTATCTATCTATCTATCTATCATCTATCAATCTATATCTATCTATCATCATCTATCATCTATCATCTATCTATCATCTATCTCTATCATCTATCAATCTATCTATATCTATCTACCTATCTATCATCTATCATCTATCTATCATCTATCATCTATCTATCTCTCTCTCTATCTATCATCTATCTATCATCATCTATCTATCATCATCTATCTGTCATCTATCTGTCTATCATCTATCATCTATCATCTATCTATCTATCATCTATCTATATTTATAATATTTATTTCTCACTTAAATTCTTTCACAGGAAAACATCATATGGATTTCTCTAACTCATTATTTTTTTTATATAGAAGCTATCATTTTCCCATCTAGACTTTTTTTAAAATTTTTAAATTAGGTAGAATTGAGTAACAAATACACAGAGATTAAATCTGGTTCATATGAAGGTTAATCTGATGTGACACAACACTGATATTAAGGAATAATGATATGATGTGATGGAAATTTTCTGGACTAGTAGACATGTTTCTGGATATTATCCTTAATCTCCCACTGGCCATCTAGGGATGTTAAGAGAAGAGTCTCTCAATAACTCCAAACCTTTAAAATAAGGGGGTTGGATCTGTGAGTTTATATTTTTCCTCAGATTTAGAAAAATGTTGGCTATTATTCCTTCAAAACTTTTTCTGACTCTCTTCACACTTTTCCAGCTTCCTTTCACTATCCAATTATACTTATGTGAGGTTTCTTGATGGTTTTCCCACAGGATTCTGATGCCCTCTTAATTTTTTTTTTCATTTTTTTCCCTTTTGTGTTTACTTTGGCTATTTTCTATTGTTTTTCTTCTTATTTACTAATCTCTGAAATTATAGTTTCTAGCTCTAAAAATTCAAATGTTTGTTCTATTCCATGTCTATCCCTATTTAATATGAGCAACCTTTCTTCTAGCTTTTGAACATATGGATTACATACTGAAGTCCAGTGTAATGATAGTTTAAATGTACTTTTCTGCTAATTCTAACATTGATATCAGTTCTAGGTCAATTTTTTTGTTGATTTTTCTCTTCAGTGTAGGTTATAGCTTCCTGATTTTTTGAATGTCTATTAAATTTTGGTTGGATGCTTGACATGTTTGTGTAGTAACTATTATAATTTTTTTTTTATCTTAATCTGGGTTGTAACTAGGTTACTTAAAAATAATTTCATTCTTTCTGGTCTTGCTTTTAAGTTTCAGTATGTGGTACCAGAGCACCACCTAATTTAAGACTAATTTTGTCCAACCACCTGGCAAAACCCTTGTTAATATTCAACAAAATGCCCTGAGAATTATAAGATTTTTCCATTATGATGGGTAAGAACAAGAACTACTTCTGTGTAGATGTGAAGATCTTTGGGGGTAGAGATGTTCTCCTTTTAGGAAGTTTTGTTTTTGTTTTGTTTTTTTTTATCTTGTCATCCACTTTTCATTTACTAGGAAACTAGGTAGTTTCTTCCTCTGCATGATTTGATCAGTAGTCAGCTAAAAACAAGAGGGCTGTCCTCTCCAGATCTTTGGGAAAAAAAAAAAAAAATTTTAACATGTGTCTCTCCTCTCTGGTGCTCTGTGCTATAAATTGTAGCCTCTTTTTCCTCCCTTGGAAACCTAGCCATCTCTTCAACTCAAGGAACTATTAGGTTTAGTTTGCCCCTTTCATCCCCCAACCTATTCTGATGCCTGGAAATTCTTTGTAGGCAATAAGCTGGGGCAATGATAGAGATCACTTTAATTTATTTCCCACATCTTAGAGTCACTCTCCATTTTAGCCCATGTTCAGCATCTTGTAAGAACATTGTTTCCTATATTTTGTCTGGTTATTAATTTTCTCAGGTGGTAATGGTAAATCTGGTTTATGGTGTTTCATTTTAATCCCAAAAAGAAGTCTAAAATGAGCATTGGGATAGGAAATCCCCAAAGTCCCATTTATCTTAACATGCTATTATTTCATGAGCAGTAAGAACACCAAAAAAACTTGGAAACATTTAGTTACTTAAAAACTTCTGAAATTTCCAAAGAGAGGCTAGATAAAAGAATGAATATTTATGTTTAGGAAAGATGTAATGTTTTGGTAAGACTAGAAAATAAAACTTGTTTTTCTAAGATTTTTTTAAAATAATAACAATCATGATAATAAAAAAGGATCAAGAAATGGCAAAATAGAAGCAGAAGTAGGATATTTTCAGATCTTATCTAAAATCTTGATTCCTATAATAATTATATTTTGTCAATTTTAGCAATGTTTGTATTGCATATATTTTGCATCAGCTTAGGATTTTACCACTAGAATAGACCTCTAGAGGTGTACCTTACCACTTACCCTGCACCACTATTGTAAACAAACTGATATTGAGGAACAGGGGCTCCCAAACTTCTGTGTTGTTCAAATAAAGATTCTTTAGCCCCACTGCTTCAAACCCCTATTCCATTATAGCCTATTTACCTTACTTACCTAACCATATATATTACTTTAGGTTTCTTTTTTCTTTTTCTTATTTTTTCTTATTTTTAATTTTTTTTTTTTTAAGATTTTATTTATTTATTTGACAGAGAGAGACACAGCGAGAGAGGGAACACAAGCAGGGGAAGTGGGAGAGGGAGAAGCAGGCTTCCCGCGGAGCAGGGAGCCCGACACGGGGGTCAATCCCAGGACCCTGGGATCATGACCTGAGCCGAAGGCAGACGCTTAACGACTGAGCCACCCGGGCACTCCTATTTTTTCTTTTTTTTAAACTTAGAATGAAATATAACTTTAATACAGTTTTGGTTTTCTTTTAAAAATAGTATTTATATATGCCTTTAATGCAGACCCAGGGATATATGTTTGTAACAAGTGTCCAAATGATTTTGATGCAAGTAGGCAGTTGACCACACATTGAGAAACACTGACTTTCTGGAGTTGTATAATGATAGGGCAGAGTTGGATTATAGAAGTGTATTGCTCAATAAGTGTTAGTCACATCATTTCCAGTCCTCTATACCTTTCTGCATTATTATTATTATTATTAAGTGGATTAATATGGAAGAGAGAAAGCATCCAGAAAATTTATGTTTATCCAACATTTTAACATTTAAACTCATTTTATACACAGAATAACATGGATTAATATATCAAGATATTATCACAAAGATTTGTGCAAATTCCATCTTAAAATCCATTCTTGAACTCAGTAATCACACTCTCCTTTCTTTCATAGTCAGTGTTCTAAAAATAGTATCTGCTTTTACTATTTGCTTTTATGTCCTCACCTTCCTATTATGCCTCATGAATGTATTGTGTGCTTTCACTTTTCAGAGAAATCACTCTTGCTGAAGTCAACTAAAAAAAAAAGATCTCTTAGTCATTTATTCGTTACATTATATTGTACATAGCATAAAGTCTTAGTTGACTTTTCCAGCATTGAACATTATTGAAAAGATTTTTAAATTATCCTTCTCCTTTCTTGGCCTTCCAAACCATATTATTCTCCCATTTCTATTTATACATTATTGGCATTTCCTATACAGCCCTTAAATGTACATTTCCATTTCTTAATCTCTACTCAGTTTGGCCTATTTATTTTTATCCATAAATATGATAGCCCATTCTCCAGTGCAGACAACTTTCCTGAATTTCCTGCTGAATTTTTCCATATGGTTATATCAGAACTACCCAAATCTTATTAAACTCACATCATATTTCCACCTCTGCCAGAGACTACTTCTGTCACAACTATTGCCTATTTTGGTGAATAACTAAAATTACCAAAAGTCTATTTATCTAACATAGAAATTTTGGAATTTTTTTTCCTATAAGCTTATTCAAATCACAGCATTCACACATTCAGTTTCCACTGGACACTACAACAGCATTTAAAATTTGCTCCACTCAACTATTTGGACACTTCTTTATTTTTCTGCCATGCAAGTAACAGCAAAGATTCTTAAAATCTTAATTAAATTTGGTTGTAATCATATTTATTCAAAGTTATGATTTAAAAATATAAAACATTATGTGATTATAAAACTATTGATTTTAGAAACAAATAGAACTCTTTTGCAATAGTACAATTATCACATATCTCTTCAATAGCACATAACTAGCTTTTCACATCTACACATTGAATTCATTTTTATTCCCTTACTGAATTGTTTTCTTTACACCTTGTACAGAGATTTTTACAGATTTTTTTTATTTCAAAACATGTATACGCTCGTTTAGTTTGACTAGAATTCTAACTTCACTTTATATTAAAATAAACTTTTAAAACAGAAACTTGACACATTAACTTCTGTCAGGCTTTCTAGGATGGAATTTAGAGTTCTTTGATGTCTCACACTGTGCTTTTCTTTCTTTATCATTTTCTAGTGAGTTTCTGTATTTCCTGTCTTGTTATATAACCAATTCACATACACTTGTCAGATTTTTTCTTAACACATATCAGTAAGAAGGACCCAGCAAAATGAAATACATAAAGGTGTATTATCAAAAACACAAATTTCATGGCATTTAAAAAAATAACTATTAAAACTTTGTATTTCTTAAATATGTCCTTCACTCCACTATTACATTTATTTTTCTCTCAAATGGAAAAAAAAAGTGCATTGTTACAAATAACAAAATAAAGTCTATGTTTATAAGAAAAGAAGACATGAAACACTGTGTACTTTTTTTTACTACTCCTAATTCAAGAAACTTAGTAGCATGAGTCCCAGAAGTGCTTTAACCAAATGTTGAATTTTTGTTCAGAAATGGAAACACACATAATGAATGAACACTTTATGTCTAAAGGGAAGAAGGACACTCTAAACAACTTCTGACAGGAAAAAATTCAACAGCGAATGTAGATGTTTATGGTGCTAAATAGTCTATTGAGAGTAAATTACAGACTGTTGAAGGTCAGTGTTCCTCCTCTGAGAACGATTGGAAGGAGGAATCAAATGTCTACTCTATCTCTATTCATGGAATAAAGCTATTCAATGTTTTCTTAATGTACTTTTCTCTATCATAGCCTTAAGCTTGAAAAAATATTTTCACCTATTCAGCTATAAAAAACACAAGTTTATAAATTAATATCAAGCATGGTGCTTTTAAAATGACAAATATACAAGGTAGGAAAGATTAAACATAATGGCATTGCTTGTGAGCTACTTATGTTTCAGAGCTGCATTAAAACAGAACAGAACAAAGCAAAGCAAAATGGTAAACTACTAGTGTAAGGACTAAGAATCATAACCACACTCCTGAGTCTGGCATTATTTAAGAGAAATACAACTCACTGTGTAGAGAACAGTAGAGAACATTTAGAAAGAACAACCAGAATAGGAAAAAAAATCTCAAAGCCATAGTTTTCAGAAATGGATTAATGTATTACTTGTAAAAATTCGCTAACATGTATGTATTCATCCATATTAAAGAGAATAAGTAATCTCACAGACACCAGGAATTAAACTTTGGTTTCTATTATGTTACCTGAGTAAAATATAAAAGTATGGTTTATCATTTTTATATAGCTAAATCCTCAAACTTGGCAGAAAAATAATATACTTTTATTGTCCTAAAACAACTTTTTTTTTTTTTTACCTAAAGACATTATTTCTGAGAAATAGATGAAAGCTTATCTAGCAGTTCAAGAATAACTTGGTCAAATTAATTATTAACCAACAATTTCATGTTGAAATGCAATCAAAACCTACATTTCTCTCTTCCTTGTTCTCCATGTTCCAAATGAGGGTCTCTCTTTCAAGATTCTGTCAGTTAAATAATTTTTGCCTTATTGTTTGTTGTTCTAACATACTAAGGACCATCAATATGGGGAGGTAAAGAATTCAGGCTGGGAGAAGGAGCATGTTAAAAATGTTAGCCACATTTCTTTGCTGTAGGAATAGTAGTCACTCCACTACACAAAAATTTCAGAAAATATTCCATCTATCCATCTATATCTATCATCTGTTTATGTATCTATTTCTGTGTTAGCTTTGTGTAAGTGGTGTTTAGGAGAAATCTGATATTTCAAAAGATATATTTGATATTTTAAATTTTACTAAATGGATTCTTTAAATTTTATAGGCATGCTTAAGGTCTTTATTTTCATCCACTATTTTTTTTTAAATTTATTATTATTTTTTTTAGAGAGAGAGAGAGCACAAGCAGGGGAGAGAGGCAAAGGGAGAGGGAGAGAGAATCATAAGCAGGCTCCACGCCCAGTGCAGAACCCAGTGCAGAGCTCAATCTCAAGACCCTGAAATCATGACCTGAGCCCAAATCAAGAGTCAGACACTTAACCGCCTGAGCCACCCAGGAGCCCCTCACCCACTATTTTTTCTGGTAATTCAATAATTTCCATTAACAAATGGTCATAATACTATTATTTATTATTACTATTAACACATTATCTTTGTGGTAGTACATATTTCACTAGAAAATTCCATTTTTATTTTATATTCAAATTTTAACTATATTAACATCATTTAGATTAAATTCAGATGTCTAACCGAAACATTACCAACCACAAGCTCATTCAGTTGACTCCCGTGTCTTCTTGACATCCCCCTTGGTTTTTATAAACATTGCTTTAATTTCTGGCACTACAAAGTGCACAGGGTCATTTCACTTATTTACTGCCTCAGTCCTAGAATCAGTCATTTCTCCAAGAAGCCCTAGTTCCTTTTACTGAAGAACAGTATTAGAAAAAAGGATGCAGGTATTAGGATGCTCGTTATTGCTGGAGTATTGTTGCTTATAAATAATCTCAGCTGCTAGAAATATATGTATGTATGGTAACCTGCGTATATACATGTCTATAAATATTTTTATATGTATCTATCTATATCTATATTAAGTTAATCATGAGTTCATATTGATTTATCTGACTCTAATCCATTATCACATGGATAATTTTTAGCCTTCTTTGCTTGCTCTAATCTCTGAGGCCTACAGTAAGAAACCTGGCTGATCTGTTTACTTAACTGTTCAATTCCATTATGCATATCTAGTGATTTCAGAATTGTTCATGCTGACCTCCTTGGGAAACAACTTTATCAACTCAACTAGAGTACAATGCTTATATACCATTCCTTTTGCATTTAATCTTACAGACTCCACTTATTTCCAAAGTTACTTAGGTCAGCTTCTTTCCCCCTACCTTCTTCAGTGAGGTTGTTTCATATACTTGTAATACAGTTAAATCTTCTGCTGCATCCTACATTCCATCCTGTGACCCCCTCACCTCCAAAATGATTTTTTAAATTTGCAAACATTTAGGTCTAATCTTTGTACTATAAAGTTCCATGACTTTTAATAAATACATGATGTCATGTGTACCACCATTACAGTATCATTCAGAAAAATTTCAATGCCATAAAATTACAGTATGCTTCACCTAATCAATACCATTCTTCTCCTAATCAATCCCGTTCCAAATCCTTGGCAAGCATCGATATGTTTACCATCTCTATAGTTTTGACTTTTTCAGAATGTAATATAAAGGGACTCATACATTAAGTAACCTTTCACTGAGCAATATACATAGAAGATTCATCCATCTTTCATGGCATATTAGGTAATTTCTTTTTTTACTGCTGAATAATATTCTATTATGTGAATATACCATACTTGTTTATCCATTCACCTATTGAAGGAAATATCAATTGCTTCCATTTTTGAGCAATTTTGAATAAAGCTGCTATAGATATTGGTGTGCATGTTTTATTGTACATTTAAGTATTCAAAGCATTTGGGGAAATATCTAGGAGTACAACCATCAGATTGTATGGTAGTGCTATGTTTAACTTTGTAAGAAATTTCCAACTTTCTTCCAAAGTAGCTGTACTTTTTTGCATTTCCACCAACAATAAATGAAAGTTTCTGTTTCTCAGTATTCTTGAAAACTAATAGTATTCTTTTTTTTTTTAACCATTTACCAAGTGTGCAGTGGCATCTTGTTGTATTAATTTGCATTTCTCTAAAGACAGTGATGATTAGCATCTGTTCCTAAACTTATTTGCTATTTGTATATCTTCTTTGTTGAGGTGTTTATTCAGCTCTTTGGCCCATTTTTTAATTGGGTTGTTTGTTTTCTCACTGAGTTTTTAAGAGTTCTTTGTAATATTTTTGATACATGTCTTTTATGAAATATGTGTTTACAAATATTTTCTCCCAGGCTTGGCCCATCTTTCATTCTCTAACAGTGTGTTTCATAGAGCAGAAGTTTTTAATTTTGGGGCACCTGGGTGGCTCAGTCGTTAAGCGTCTGCCTTCGGCTCAGGTTATGATCCCAGGGTCCTGGGATCGAGCCCCGCATCGGGCTCCTTGCTCCGCGGGAAGCCTGCTTCTCCCTCTCACACTCCCCTTGCTTGTGTTCCCTCTCTCGCTGTCTCTCTCTCTGTCAAATAAATAAATAAAAATCTTTAAAAAAAAAAAAAGAAGTTTTTAATTTTACTAAGTCTGGCTTAGTATATACACAAAAGCTCTTGCTTTTGATGTTATATCTAAGAACACATCACCATACCCGGGGTTACATAGATATTCTCTTGTTTTCTTTTAGAAATTTTATAGTTTTGATTTTGCATTTAATCTATGATCCATTTTCATTCATTTTTATGAAAATGTGAGGTCTGTGTCTAGATTCATTTTTTTGCATGTAGATGCCAGTTTTTCCAGCACCATTCATTGAATAAACTATTCCCTAAATTGCGTTTGTGCAGTTGTCAAAGGCTAGTTGGCAATATTTGAATGGGATTATTTCGGGACTCTCAATTTTTTTCCTTTGATGTATGTATCCCTTCTTTTACCAATACCACACTGTCTTGGTTCCTACAGTTTTATTGTGGTAAGTGTGAAAATTGGTTAGTATAAGTCCTTCAACTTTTTCTTTCTAGGTCTTCACATTTTCACCTGAACTTTAGAATCAGTTTTGTTGTTGTTATTTGTTTTGTTTTAATATCTGCAAAATAGTGTGCTGCAGTTTTTGTTTGTTGTTTCTTTGGTTTTTAACCACAAGTGGGTATTGAGTTTCACCAAATGCTTCTTTTAGCATCAATTGATATGGCCCTATAATTTTATTCTTTAGCCTTGTGGTGTGGTTTACAGAGAATAATTTTCAGGTATGAAATCCATTTTCAAACTAGGAATAAATCAGCTTAATTGGGATGGCATTGAATCTATAGATAAAATTGGGAAGAACTGTTATCTTAACAAAAGTGAGTCTTCCAATCCACGAACATCGACTATCCATTTATCATTTAGATACTCTTTGATTTCTTTCATTAGTATTTTATTTTTTATATGCATATTCTGTACATATTTTGTTAGATTTATACCTTTGTATTTCATTATTTTGGTTCTATTATAAATGACATTTTTAAATTTCAGACCTCAGTTTGCTGATTGTTATGGATAGAATGTGTTTCTCCAAAAATTCATATGTTGATGTCCCAACCCTCAATGTGACATTATTTGGAGATAGGGCCTTTATGGAGACAATTTCAGTCAAATGAGGTCAGAAGGGTGGAACCCTAATCCAGTAGGATTAGTGTCCTTGAAGAAGAAATACTAGGGAGTGCTCTTTCTCTCTCTCCATCTCTCCCATGTAAGAACATAGCAAGAAGGGAGTCACCTGCAAACCAGAAAGGGAGCTCTCACCAGAACCTGACCATGCTAATCTCAGACGTCTAGCCTCCAGAACTGTGAGAAATAAATTTCTGTTGTTTAAGCCATCCAGTCTGTGGTATTTTGTTATGGCAGCCTAAGTGGACTAAAACACTGATGTGTAGAAAAAGAAGTAACTTTTGTATATTGACCTCGTATCTTGAGAACTTGAGACCTTGCTATACTCATTTGATAGTTCCAGGTATTTTTTTATAGATTCTTTGGGATTTTTACATATATAAGCATGGTATTTGACAATAAATAGTTGCAAATAAATAGTCCATTTCCAAACTGTATACTTTATTTCTGTTTCTTATTTATTGCACTAGTTAAGATTCCAGTATATTGTTGAAATGAAAGTGGTGGGAACAGACATCCTTTTCTTGTTCCTGATCTCAGGGGGAAAACAGTTTCTCACATTAAATATGTTGTTAATTGTAGGGGTTTTTATTGTAGATGTTCTTTATGAAATTAAGGAAGCTCTCCTACATTCCTAGTTTGCTGAATTTTTAATCACAAAGGGATGTTGGGTTTTGTCAAATGTTTACTGAATTGATTATTAGGATCATATGATTTTTCTTCTTTAGCTTGATGATGTAGTGGTTTACATTGATTTTCAAATGTGAAACCAGGTTTGCATACCTGTAATACATGTTTGCTTGTGTTTTGTGACTCTTCCTGTACATTGTTGGATTAAATTTGCTGCTATTCTGTTAAGAATTTTGTATGCAGTATTCATAAAAGATATTGGGGTGTAGTTTCTTTTGTAATATATTTAACTGGTGTTGATTTTAGGGTAATGCTGCCTTAGGATATCTTCTTGGAGAATTGATTCATTTATCATTATGGAAAGCCCTCTTATCTCTGATAATCTTTGCTCTGAAGCAGTTTTGTGTGAACTTAATAAAGCTACTTCAGCTTTTTTTTTGAATGAGTTAGGAAGTGTTTCCTCTGTTTCTAATTTCTGAAAAAATCAGAAAATTGCTATAATTTTTTCTTTAAGTATTTGGCAGCATTCATCATGAAACCATTGACTTTGTTGCTTTCTTATTTGGAAGGTGATTGTTAATTCAATTTGTTTAATAAATGCAAGTCTGTTAGGATTATCTATTTCTCTTTGTGTTTTTGGTAGTTTTGTGTTTCTAGCAATTGGTCCATTTCAAACAAATTATCAAATTTGGGGGCATTTTTTGTAACCCTTTTAATGTCCATGGCATCACCAGGAGTGACCCTTTTTCTTTTCTGATATTACTAATTTTTATCTTCTCTTTCTTCTTGTTTAGCCTGGGTAGAAGGATATTGACTTTATTGATTTTATAAATGAAACAGTTTTTGGTTTCTTCAATTTTTCCATTGTTTTCAATTTTATCGAATCCTGCTCTAATTTTTATTATATTTTCTTTTGCTTGCTTCAGGTTAAAATTGCTCTTCTTTCTCTAGTTTTCTAAATTGGAAGTTTAAGTTATTTATATTAGATCTAGGGTAGATTCCTCCAAGGCTATGAGTTTCCCTCTAAGCAATGCTTTCACTGTATCCTACAAACTTTAATAAGTTGTATGTTTATTGATTCAAAACTTTAAAAAACTTTCTCTTGCGACCTTTCTCAGACTTGTGTTTTTTTATAATATTTTTATTTAAAGTCTTTAAAAAAGATTTTTATCAGGGGCACCTGGGTGGCTCAGTCATTAAGTGTCTGTCTTCAGCTCAGGTCATGATCCCAGGGTCCTGGGATTGAGCCCCTCATTGGGCTCCCCACTCCGCGGGAAGCCTGTTCTACCTCTCCCACTCCCTCTGCTTATGTTCCCTCTCTCACTGTGCCTCTTTCTGTCAAAAAATAAATAAAAATCTTTATAAAATAAATAAATAAATTAAATAAATAAATAAATAAAAAGATTTTTATTTAATTTCCAAGTATTTGATGATTTTCCAGATATCTGTTAGTGATATATAGATAAATTCTGTTGTGGCCCAGAATTGGCTTACCTTCTCATGTTCCAAGGAAATGTGAGAAGAATGTATATTCTGCTGTTGTTGGATGGGTTATTCTGTAAATGTCAGTTCAACCATTATTATTAGAACTGTTCAGTTCATCTATATCCTTACATATTTTCTTCTTGTTTGATTTGTCAATTATAGAAGGGTGTTGCTATATACCAGTATAATAGTGAATTTTTCTTTTATCTTTTTTTTCTTTGAAGTTCTATCAGTTTTTGTCTCATATTTTGATGCTCTGTCATTAGGTGCTACATCTTTAGGATCGTTGTCTTCCTGGAGAATTGACACATTTATTATTTAATGCTCCTTTTATTCCTGTAATCTTCCTTATTCTGAAGTCTGCTTTGTGTAAATGTAATATAGCCACTCCATCTTTCTTTTTTTATTGAAGTATAGTTGGCATACAATATTGTATTAGTTGTAGGTATACAACATAGTGATTCAACAACTCTAAACATTACACTATGCTCACCCCAAGAAGTGTAGTTACTGTCACCATACAATGGTATTACAATATTATTATACCCCCAACTTTCTTTTGATTACTGTTAGCAGTGAGAATGGCGTATCTCTCTCCATTCCTTTTGCTTAAATTTTTGAGCATTTTATATTTAAAATTGGATTATTTTAGTTAATATAAATTGGATGCTTTAAAATCTATTCTTATAATAACTAACTTTAATTGTTATATTTGGATTATTCACATTTAAAGTGATTATTAGTTTAATTAGGTTAATTTCCACAATGTCTGTAACTGTTTTCTACTTGCTGCATTTGTTTTCCTGGTATCCTTTTTAAAATCTTTTCTGTCAGATCTGATTTTTTTAAATTTTTAAAATTTTAAGAGATTGTCCTAGAATTTAAAATATATATATTAAACCATTGGAAGTCCACCTTCAAATAATAGTATATGTGTAAAGCAGATGCCCTATAACAAAGTATTCCCAATTCCTCCCTCACACTACTCATGACACCATTCTATTATCTTTATTTACACATATGCTATTACCCTCCACTGTATTGCTACTATTATTATTTTAACAAATATTTGTTTTTAATTCAATAAGAATGAGAAAAATAAAATATTTTGTCTTCATTTATTCCTTCCTGATGTTCTTTCTTCATTCACATAGATTCAAGTTTCTGACCTATATCATTTTTTTTTCTTCTCCTGAAGAACTTATTTTAACACTTCTTACAACTTCTGCTGACAATGAATTCTTTCAGTTTTGTTTGTCTGAGAAAGTCATTTTGTCCTTTACTTTTGAAGGGTAATTTCATTGGATACAGAATTTCAGAATTTGAGGTTAATAGTTTTTCTTTCAGTACTTTAAATGTTTCACTGCATTTTTGCTCTATAATCTTCAGATTAAATTTCAGTGTTTTAATAGGCCTGTGTCTTGGGCCTATGATCATCATAAGTGTTTCCCCAGTGGCATAGCATCATCCCCTTCTAACTCCCCATACTTTCTTCTTTTAAATCTTGACAATAGCTGACCCCATTAGGTAAAACAAATGTTAGAGCAGGCTTGGATAGGAGAAATGCCCTTGCCCCAGCTGAGATTAGGCTGTGGTAAAGTCTTTTTCTCTGAGGAGTTCCCTTCTGTTGCAGAGAAAGCTCTTGCTGTGTTTTACAATGATTACTCTTTCCCTTCCTCTACCAGATCTAGGAGGGGACTTTTTCAGCTCTTCAAAGTGAGAACCTGGTGGGCTTCCTGAAGATGTACAACCCATAAAAATATGGTTAGCCTGCTTAATATTTTGGTTTGAAGGACTTTCTTACTTTCATGCTACTCAATACTCAATGATTCATCAAAATCATCATAATATTATTATTTAAATGTTCCTCTCTTCTTCTGCCTCAGCGGTTTCTACTTCAGACCAGCCTATTTTGACTACACCTCTGGATGCAGAGGTGTCTCTAGATTTTGAGGTAGCAGTTTGGCCTGAAACCTGAGCTCTTTGATAAGCCTCAAAACATCATTGAATTTCAGTTTGTCCAGTTTTTTCTTGTTATTAGGATATAAGTGGTATTTAGATAATGGAACTGAACTAGAAGTCCTCTGCTTATAATTTTCATATTTACTTTGCAAAAAAATATTGGTAGATCATTTTAGCAACTGTTAGAAAACAGACCTTACAACACAATAGAGTTTAAAAATAATTTATAATACATTTAAAAATTTTTTTGAAGTTGCACAACTATGTATTTAGCATCTATCAATTCAGAAGAATCCACTTCGAGGTAGAATGTTCTGTTTAGCTTTTATTTTGTATGTAACAATTCTTATGTAAAAATAATAATTTGAAATCATTTTTGTGTGACTTGAATAAATTAATGTAAGATTTTGAGTCTACAGAAGGAAATAAACATGGTTTAGGACCAGATTAAGAAAAGTTAATTTAAGATGTATTAATGGTAAATTAATCTCTAGTTTTCAAATATGTTCATACAAACCCCATTTCTTGTCTTGTCACACTAATTTCCCATAGCTCATATAGCTTTAGAATCAATAGAATTTTTACTAAGGAAATTAGAAATAGTAACAAGACATCCTGCAATTCAGCTACCTATTTAAAGAGGAATCATCTTGAACTACTATAATCTTTCAACTTTTAAAAATTATCAGAAGGGGTGCCTGGGTGGCTCAATTGGTTGAGCATCCAACTCTTGATTTCAGCTCAGATCATGGTCTCAGGGTTATGGGATCAATCCCCAAGTCAGGCTCCACTCTCATCTTGTAGTCCACTTGTCCCTCTCCCTCTGCTCCTCCCCCTGCTCCCTGCTCACTCATTATCTCTCTTTCAAATAAATAAATAAATAAAATCTTTTAAAAAATAAATAGAGATTATCAGGAAAGTATTAGAGGAGCAAGCATAAATGGAATGTTTGAGTTATCCTCCTCTGTTTTTTGAACAGTTTCTTGAAGATCTCCAGTTTTTCTTATATTTGAAAGAAAAAGTAGAATAGTGGAAGTTCAAGTATAATATGGCCTAAGGGAATATGGATATGAAATAATTTGAAATGGTAAACTCATCTCTTTCCCAGCTCCTAAGGAGATGTTTAATGGATTTTCAATAGAAGCTTCATAACACTGCACAGTGGGGAATCAGTTTTCATCTGAATTCAAAGGAGAAAATGACTCTTTGATCCCAGAGAGGTTAAAATGCCCTTCCCTTTACTACTATAGAGATAAAAAATATATTGTTAATAAGGAAAAGGGATTGTGGGAGAGAGAATAAAGTTGTAAAACCACACAGAGATGTAAGACAAAGCATGCAGTTGAGAGAGAGAGAAAGGGAGAGAGAGAGAGAATGGAAGTATGAATAAGTGAATATAAATCCTACTATCATTCCCATTGAAAAGTTATACAGGAAACAAACATTTTACACAATAATTTGGAAGGAAACAAGTTTTCCCTATATTTCAGTAAATAATAATATCATTAAAAAGACTGCACTTTAGGGCGCCTGGGTGGCTCAGTTGGTTAAGCAACTGCATTCGGCTCAGGTCATGATCCTGGAGTCCCGGGATCGAGTCCGGCATCGGGCTCCCTGCTCAGCAGGGAGTCTGCTTCTCCCTCTGACCCTCCCCCCTCTCATACTCTATCTCATTCTCTCTCTCTCAAATAAATAAATAAAATCTTTAAAAAAAAAAAAAAGACTGCACTTTAGGCAAGTTTTGTATATAAAAATTAAGAACTTTTTTTATTGTGTGTGTATAGAGTACAAAGGTAAAGGGGAAATGCAATATGGAAATCCTGCTAGGTTTTGAGAATATTCGGGAAAAAAAAAATTCGGGTCAAAGCAGAAATATACTCCTGACCACACTCTTTATAATTCACCTTCTTGTGTACAGTGAGGAGAAATAAGTTTGATATTAGAACTCACTTCAAAGCATTGAAGCTTACAGCCTCTAGGTGTGTGTAGTAAAAATATATGTTCTTGTTTGAGAGTAAGGTTTCAATCATTTTCTAAAAAATCGTTTCATTTTAAAAATTTTATTTAATTTCTATCAACAGGTTTGACTTACACAAATAATTTGGTTGTGTGAAAGTCTCATGATATTTGAGTCACAATTTTGGTATTTGGTAGTGACTAGGATATGTATTTCAACAAGATTTTTTTCCCCCTGTATATTATGAATTTCAGTATGAATATAGAAGACAATGGAAATATAAAGAACCACAAGCACCACCAAATTTTAAATGGTATACCAGCAAATTCACTGGAAAATAAATATAATAATAGATCTTTTGAGTTCATGATTTGGCAAATCTTTTCACATTATCTGGATAATATTTTCCATTATGTTTTTATATTACTAAACTGTTCCTTCTATAATTCTAGGCTCTGGAATAAAAGAGAACAGAATCTATCAATAACTTCAGAGATGACTTCTTCCTTTTGTGATTAAAATAAATATTTTTAAAGCAGTGTTATTTATGTTGACAACCATCCCATCATTCCATAGTTATACATTTATTTTAGATTAAAATTCATATTCAATTTACTTTGATTAATTTCTAGCATATAAGAACTTATTATTTGCTTATTATATATGATATAATTACCATTATTACAGAAGTGACTGTAGTTGATTTGACTATATTATGACAACTATATTAAACAAACAAGCCAAATAAAGATACAAACTTGTTAGCAAATATTCCTGTAATCTATTTGTTTATGAGGAAAATGTGCCCATCGGAACCTTGAGACACATTCTTTTAAAACTCCATTTCTTAAATAATCAAGAAGTCCATTTCCCACATATACAGCTAAAATCAGCAAAGCTAAAATTATCTTGTCTAAGTGTAACATACAGATGAATTATCAAACAGATCATAGGTGGGGCGCCTGGGTGGCTCAGTTGGTTAAGCGACTGCCTTCGGCTCAGGTCATGATCCTGGAGTCCCTGGATCGAGTCCCCGCATCGGGCTCCCTGCTCGGCGGGGAGTCTGCTTCTCCCTCTGACCCTCCCCCCCTCTCATGTGCTTGCTCTCTCTCATTCTCTCTCTCAAATAAATAAATAAAAAATCTTCAAACAGATCATAGGTGTGGAAAGAATAGAAATAGGTCAAAATAGAGAAAGTGTTCTCTAAAATAAATGCAAACGTTTCACCTTTACCAATATTTGAGGAGAGAAGACAATGTGTCTGTCGTCTCAAGAGTTATCATGTCCCTATTTTCTTTGAAATACACAATCTGAGAAGAACTTAAAGGAAAAGACACAACCCATTAGCCATATTCATTTTAAATTTAAAATCATTTTGCACAGAAATTCTTAAACATTTCAATTTTATCCAAGACCTATCTGTAAGGCTCCACAGAATTAATCAATAGTTCTAAGTAAATTGTACTCAGATGTCTGATTTTAGTGTGTGCTATATCTTGTCAGTATAAAACTCTGACACTTTAAACCACTTTCTCAAAAACAAGCATTGTATATACAAATGGCAACAGTCAAATATTGTGTATTTGAAAATAGTCATTTGCTATACATATTCAACTACCCTATTTGTACTAACATTTTTAAAGAAACTGAGTAAGTTTCTATGATACTGACTTAACTTTTATCATTATCCAGCCATAGATATAATATCAGTAAAATTGAAACATATTTGAAACTAAACATACTCAGACTAACTAGTAACTAATCAGATTATAGTCCCTATGCTATTTAAGTTGATATTTAGTTTACATATAGACTTTCTGGTTAAATCCAAAAATAGGCAATAAATAGCTTAAAGTACATTTTTTGCTTACATGTGAAAATCTAGTTAGATAATAAGTAATCAGCATCAAGGGGAGACCAAAAATTTCCATTGTGAATCCTCACAAATAAATTAACATTTGACTTCATTCATTGGTATTACTAAACTTTCTTAGAGTAATTTACCATATATTTGTATTAGGACCACTGAATGAGGGCTAAGATGGAAAAAGGGAGGAAACTAGAACATGATCAGTACTGTCCAGATGATTAGCTATTTTCACATAAGTTAACATACAGCGTGCACACTTCTAACAATTTTACTTTGGGCCCCACCTGCACCAAGATTTCCTTTCCAAAGTTTCTGTTCTTTTGTTTCCAGAGTGTATCCATTAAGCAGTTACTCCCCAATCTCTTCTCTCCCTAGTCCCTAGCACCCACCAAGCTGCTTTCTGTCTCTAGGGATTTACCTCTCCTGGATATTTCATATATACGGAACCATGCAATTTATGACTTTTTGTGTCTGTCTTATTTAATTTAGCATACTGTTTTTGAGGTTTATTAAGGTTGTAGTATGTATCAAGAATTTATTCCTTTTTATGGCTGATTGATATTATATGCATATTCCATAATTTGCTTATCTATTGATTAGTTGGATATTGGATTGTTTCCACCTTTTAACTATTGGTTGAGTACCTGTTTTCAATTCTTTTGGATATATATGAGAATTGGAATTGCTGGATTGGAATTGGTAGCTACTCTACCAATTCTATGTTTAACTTTTGAAGAACTACCAAATTGCTTTCCACAGACCATTGTACATTCCCACCAGCAATGTGTGGACACTCGCATTCTTAAAATCATGCCAAAAAGTATCATGGAGAATTTTGAAACAATACCTAGAATTATAGTTCTTCTTGAAATGGTTCTTAAAATATTTGTTTATTGAAAATTCAAAGAGTTATAATCACCCTCAAGAATACTAGTCAAGTTTTCAGATGTGTGGTTAGAGGCAACTACATCATGACTACCTAGTGACCATCAATTAAGAAATGTTAAATTGAGTGTCAAAACGTGTCTCAGAATTAATGAAATAAGAAGTTCTAAACATCATCCTTTATTTAAATGTACTTAAGATAGTTTTTTTTTATTAAGGATTTGAAAATAACCAATACTTAATAATTATTATTGTGAAAACATAAAAAAATTAGTATTTACAAAAAAATTACCCTGATCAAGCTAAATTGCACTCTAAACAATACCACTTAATGCAAAAATGTTTCAGGTTTTATATCCAATATGTTTATTTTATTTTAACTCTTAAATTTTATTATGAATTTAAATATTAACATATATATTAGTAGGCCATGGATTTGTATCTTCTGCACTTCTCTATATTCTTAATAATATATTTCAAGAAAGAGTCCCATGTTGGCAGGGCCCTACATAGACAGGACAGATCCAAGTTCTGGTGGGCCTAGAACTTTTAAAATTTGTATAGTTCTTTTTAGGAAAAATAATAAGAAATTAAAAATAAAAATATTTTAATATTTTAATATTTATCCAGAAATTTTTTAAAAAGCACAGTGAATTACAAATTTTGGAATCTGTTGATTTGCATAAGCATCAGACACTCCTAGGAACTTGGTTACAATCTACAAAAGGGAGAAGTCTTCAAGTTTGAGTTTTCTTGGCTTCACAGAAAATCTGCTCATATCTGTACCAAGGACTACTTACCATTGTCTTCTATCTATTTGCAGTCTAGAATAAAACCCAGAAGCATGATAAAAGCTGTGAAAATGACTTTGGCATCCAAGAGGTCACATATGTTTCATAATGGAATAATTTTGCTTATGGAAAATACCTGTGAGAATGTCATGAATTGCCACAGCTGGGAAGTTTAAATGTATCTAATCTAATATTCTTACTTTAGAGTTGAAGAAAATGAGTGACAGAGAAGTAAATTAACTTGCATCAGATCATAATTCTAGCTAAAAGAAGACCGGAATGCAGGTTTTTCCTAATTTCAACATAGTTATCTTTCTACTTTGGAAGAAAAAGAACACTCCTGGGGTGCCTGGATGGCTCAGTCGGTTAAGCGTCTGCCTTTGGCTCAACTCATGATGAATACTCCAGAATTATTTTAACTCTTAGCACTACTGAATCATACAAATTGATCCAGTTAAGGAAACAGGGAAGATGATGGAGGAAAACAACAAAAACCAGAAGCTAATGGGCACTGACTACATGTTAGTAACTATGCTCTGTTCTTTATAATATAGTCTCATATTTAATAATCACTGTATTGCTGTCCTCATTTTATAATTGAGATACTAAAAAGCTCAAAGATGATATCTGGCTTGATTAATTTTCTTTCTACTGCCAGTTGCCTCATGAAAACAAGGAGCCCTGGGCACTGCTGCATATACGTGTTTTTGGCATTTATGCCCATGCATCCCTTCTTGAGCTTCCCTAATATGTCTTATTCATCTGACAAATTATTAATTTCCCTTTGAAAACAAGATAACTGTCAACATTCTTCCCAAACATACCAGAAGGATGTGTCAGTGCATTCACATACAAAAAGCTACAGCAAAAATACTATGTGACAAGTGTTATATTAGTGGTAATACCAAGTGGCTTAAGGGAATCATCAAAAAGGTAAGTCTTTCCAGGATGGTGTGACCTCTGAAACAGCATCTAAGAAGACATTGCATTGAAGTGCATTCTGAGTAACTGATGATAAAAAGACATATATTCCAAGTAAACCATGTGAAGTTTGAAAAGCGTATCCCAGCTTGGCTAAAGTAAAAGGCTTTAGTTGCAAACTGACGCAGAGGAATGCCGATGAAATGGTTAGGACTCATCTAATGAAGGGTCTTGCTTGTTAATGCAAGCAGTTGGGGTTTCAATTAATACCTAATTGGAAATGTGCTAGAGATTTTTATTATGGTGATGTTAATAAAGAAATAACTTTCAAAAGATTACTTTACCCTTGATACAGAGGATGAATATGACAAGAAAAAAAATGGATGGCAGGAAGACCAGCAAAGAAGTTATTAAAAGCAAGATGTGAGCAACTGGAAATGGAAGTGATGTATATCCTATCTATAATATCAGTATGGCCTTTTTTGAAGGCAGAAATATGGTTCTTGGGGCGCCTGGGTGGCTCAGTCGTTAAGTGTCTGCCTTCGGTTCCAGTCATGATCCCAGGGTCCAGGGATTGAGCCCCACATTGGGCTCCCTGCTCAGCAGGAAGCCTGCTTTTCCCTCTCCCACTCCCCCTGCTTGTGTTCCCTCTCTCACTATGTCTCTCTCTCTGTCAAATAAATAAATAAAATCTTAAAAAAAAAAAAGAAATATGGTTCTTTCTTCATGGTAGCTACTCTACATTTTGTCTCAGTTCTACAAATACAGAAGCTGCTCCATTAGAATATACAAGTGAATGTTTATTTTCCAGATTCTCTTGCTTCTCACTAGTACATCACTCTCTCCTCTGGTCTGACCTTTACTCCCCCAGTCAATAGACCATGAGACAGTGACATCTTTTGATTCCTCAATCAATAAGTAGGTGGCTTAGGAAAGATTAACAGTGATGATCTTCATCCTTTATAAGTCTGACATTGTCATTCAGACAGATGAGAAGACGGATAATTAGATTACAGTCACATTCAAAGTAGTGAAACAAGAGTTTCATGAAAATAGTAAAATAGAACTTTTTAATTAGGTTCAAATACTTGTATTTTATACTATACAAAACACAACTTGTTAGCTATGGATCCAGTTGCATTTTATTCCTTTACTTATCAGCCAAACCAAAATAAGACAAATGTAGTATTCTCCAGGTATTATGTTAATGTAGAAATAGTTGATTGGTGATTTGCGTTTTGGCTCATTATGGAGATATATAAGGATTTAAACCTATTTTATGGTGATTGAAATAATTAAAGTGATCTCTATTTCTATAATATTTGGATTGATATATGTTAAGCTTCTCTAAATACTAGCCATTTAGAAAGAAATCTTTCAGAGAGATCATGAATCAGTTATTCAGCCACATTCTGAAATTTCAGGATCTAGTTAGGTAGAGTAAGTGGATTAAGTTAAAGTTAGGAGAAAATCATATATTTGGTATCCTAATATAGATTTTTAGGTCTCTGAGGATGGGTCTGTGGGTGTTAAAGATCCTGGCTGGAACACCCGCTAAGTCTGGTTTTTTACCTTCAGATCCTATTTGCTGCAAGAGGTAGTTGGAGAGGGCAATGCAGATGCTTATAGAAGCAGCATGTCTCAAAGTTTTATGAAAAGAAACTAGAAGTTAGTCAGAAGCTTCTAAAGGATAGATTTTTAAACTCCAAGCACAAACCCATTGAATTAGAATTCCTGGTAGCAGAGTGGCAAATCTGCATTTTTAACAATGATTTTTATGCACTTGAATGCTTAAACAATGGTCTTCAAACTTTGGCTCCTGTTACTCTTAAAAGAAATTTAAAAACCTATATCTTACACATTTAATGTTTTCTTCAAAAAATTTAACAATTTTTTTGTGATGAAAATGCTGAAGATTTACTCTCAGAAAATATCAAGTATACACTACAGTGTTATTAACTATAGTGAGATGATTGATGTATTAATTAGTTGTGGTAACTATTCTACAATGTATCTATCAAATCATCACATATGCACTTTAAATATGTACAACTTGATCAGTCAATTATACCTCAATAAAGCTGAAAAATAATATTTAAAATTTTTAATAGGTAATAAAGTGATTAACAAGTTTTAGCAATTTTACATATTGTTACTTCTCGTATATTATTTACACTAGCATATTAGGTAAAACAGTATATAATTCTTATACATATATCCAGAGTGCTTAGATAACTTGTGATTTGATATCCACTGTCATCATTTGAAAACCTCACTTTTATAGTTATAAATTATTGCATTTTCTCACTGAATGCGTATTTATAATCTGGTTAATTAATTTTATCCTAATGTAATAGTATTTAAAACAATATTTTGTTATGGACAATTTAAAGCCAGCGTAAAAGAATATATAATATTGTAATTAACCCTCATTGCATAATATCTAGTTTCAATAATTAACGGTATATGGGCAAGCATGTTTCATATATACCCCCATTCAGTTTTGTCTTATTGTATTGGTTTTAAAGCAAACCCAAGACATAATGTTATTTTATGTGTAAATATATATGTATTTATTTCTGAAAAAATAAGGATTGCTTTTTAAATACACCATAGTCCATTCCAAAGCACTAAAAATAAGAATAATTCCTTAATGCAATCAAATATCAGGTCATTGTTAAAATTTTCTTGCTTTTCTTATAAATGTATGTGTATATATATATTTTTTAAAGATTTTCGGGCGCCTGGGTGGCTCAGTTGGTTAAGCGACTGCCTTCGGCTCAGGTCATGATCCTGGAGTCCCTGGATCGAGTCCTGCATCAGGCTCCCTGCTCGGCAGGGAGTCTGCTTCTCCCTCTGACCCTCCCCCCTCTCATGTGCTCTCTCTCTCAAATAAATAAATAAAATCTTTAAAAAAAAAAAAAAAGATTTTATTTATTTATTTGAGAGAGAGAGAGCAGAAGAGGGGGGAGTGGGAGAGGGAGAAGCAGACTCCCCGTTGAGCAGGTAGCCCGATGCAGGACTCGATCCCGGGAGTCCAGGATCATGACCTGAGCCGAAGGCAGTCGCTTAACCAACTGAGCCACCCAGGCGCCCTTGTATGTGTATATTTTAAGTTTGTTTGTTGAAATAGGATCCAAATAAAATCCACACATTTTATTTGGTTGATAAAGGTCTGAATTTTCTTTCAATTTGTAGCATTGCTGTTTAATAGAACTTACTGTAAACATGAAAAATCTTCTGTATGTATGGTTTCCATCTGTGACTATTGTGCCCTTGAAGTATACTAGATGAACCGAATTTTTGACCTAATTTTTATGATTTAAATTTAAATAGCCATATGTGGCAAGTAGCTACAGTACTAGAAAGTGAAGGTCAAAGAAATGACTCTCTGTCTTTTTTTACTTACAATTTATCTGTTTTAACAATTTATCTGTTAAAAAATATCAGATTTTTTTGTCTATTCAGTATCCCATAATCTGGATTCTATTGGCTGTATTTTTGAGATGGCATTTGATATCTTCCTCTGTCTCATATATTGTCTGTAAACTGATATTCAGATCTAGGAATCTGATCAATTTAAGACTGATTTTCAGCAAGAATATGGCATAGATAGTTGCTATTGTATTCTTCCATTAGGAGGCCTCTTGCCTAATTGCTTCCTGTTAGTGATCATTGCCTAGATCCATAGCTTCATTTGTGGTTACAAATGGTGATATTCTAATTCTGTCCTTATTTTCAGTAAGACTGGAATGCTTATATAAAGAGAAATGCCTTTCTTAATTATTTAGTTATCCAGAAATGTAGTTTGAACAGAAAGGTGAAATAAATTCTTGATTCTTACTTTTCAAAATAGACAAATACCACAAATACCATATAATTTCAGTCATGTGGAATTTAAGAAATAACTGGGTTCTTTAAAATTTTATGATCTTAATCAATTATCATTATTTTTAATGCCATTATGATAGCATAGAGTTACATAAATATGATGTATCTCAATCTATTTAAATAATATTTCTTCTTGATGAAAAACTTTTTTATTATTGAGTCAAATGAGAGTGTCTTCAAGTTGGCTCCTGAGATCATTTATATGATACTAGGGAGTGTGTGAAAGCTTTTTTGCTTTATTATGTAAGATATTCCAGGCTGATCTAGTGTATTTCTTGTTCTAGATCTGCAATCAGCCATCTCTAAACTGTGGTTTACTTTAGTTGAAGAGTTTTAGAGACCCCAATTTGGTCACTGAGTTGGCAATTTTCTTTCTTGACACTTTCAAGGGACAAAGAGAACAACAACAAAAACAACAAATTTAAAAATGCCATTGCGACTTCATACTAATACTTCCAAATCAAATTTCAGTATTTCACAGTTGTTACTTAAGCTTGTTGAACTTATATCTCTTTACCCTTTGTCCATTTCAGAAAATCTATTTTTTAAAAGATGTCAATATAAATTAGTCCTGTTCTTTACCCCACAATACATACATAATATTTTCTGGATGAAAAAATGAAATAATGTATAAAGCATTGAATTTTCAATAATATAAAGAAACCTTCTACAGAGCAATGTTAACTGTAAAAACAAACAAACAAACAAAAAAAAACAAAAAAAATTCAACTGAGTAAATTTTAAAGATCTTATTGGCTTTATTCAATGATTCATGAATTGGGCAGCATCCAATCTAGCAGACAGAAAAGAAGCTCCAGGGAGCTGTACAAAATAAAAGACTTTTATTAGCAGAAGGGGACAGGAGCAAAGAAGTTATACTAGGCAAAAACCAGATTGGTTATGGCAAAACCACTTTTCTTTAGGGGATCGCAAGAGTTTATCAGGGAGATTACCTAACTATCGCTGATCAGAAGATATCTGATTGACTATTGCTCTGAAGAACAGATTCACGGCAGCCTTACTCTCAGTTTCAAAGGGGAAAAAAACACTTTACTGATGTTATAAAAATCTAATAGAAACAGAAAGAAAAGGGAAATCTGTGCACTGACCTTGAGGCCACTAATGTCAACTAATCTCAAGCATAATGAGTCTCACAAATTCTTCAGCCTGCCTGTGTCCTTGCAGGTTGGGGTGGTCAGTTAAGTAGCACAAATCACAGGAACCTCCATCCTTATAGTACAACTGTGAAGGAGTTTGGGCAAGGTCCCCCCAAAATGTGCCACTTTAGCATGCAGACTATTTTGAGCTAAAGGCAATCAAGGCCGGATGAGCTCATGAAAAACTTTTGCCCCTCACTTAACTATATAGAAGAATCCAAATTGGGGAGTCCATCCCAAAAGAAGGATTATTACCAGAGACAAATTTTGTATGAGTGACCCATCTGTATCTCAAGACAAACATCTAATTACCAAATATCTACAATTCTCCTTATTGCCCTGTGAATGGCATTCCTTCCCTTTGAAGTACTAGCCAC
This sequence comes from Halichoerus grypus, assembly GCF_964656455.1. Taxonomy (NCBI): domain Eukaryota; kingdom Metazoa; phylum Chordata; class Mammalia; order Carnivora; family Phocidae; genus Halichoerus; species Halichoerus grypus. Next base: position 39,360,538 of record NC_135725.1, on the reverse strand, counting down.
CTACCCTGTTATCCTTAGTTTAGGATGACTTATACATGTCTCATTTTCCCTGACTGTCCTTGGAGTTTCATGTCTGTGTGAATTTCCCATATGTAGGAAATTAAATTTGGTTTTCTCCTGTTTGTTAATCTGCCTCATTGTCAGTTGGATTATTAGTCCGGCTATAGAGACCTTGAAGGGATCAGGAAATTCTTCCTCCCCTACAGTTGGTTTAAGATACCGTCTCTGGGAAAACTGAAATTAGTTAAGTTTTGTTTTGATGATGTGGGGCTTAGTATAAGTGACTCCGTTTTGGCCTTGTCTTGTTTTAAACAACTGGAATAAATCTTATCTTCTAATACTACTTTTTACAATGAAGTCCACACTTTTTTTTTTTTTTTGTAATCTGGATATATATCTGTACTTAACGCATTAGAATAATCTAGGCCCTATCAGCAAAAAATAATATTGGAGAAGAAAAATTTTCCCTTCTTCCCTTCTAGGTTCTTCAGCTGGCCTACTAATTACATTGACATAAAACAGATTAACAGGGAAAAAAATAATTACATACTTACAGGAACCTCACAAACACATGGGACTCCAAGGCAGTCAGGCCATTGAGGCTTATATACCAACCTAAGTTAAGGAGATGGTAGTAGGGTTCTGGGGCTTTAAAGGGAAGGAAGATAAATCACAGAAAGATGAGAAGAGCAAATGTTTTTTAACAATTGTTTATGCCATGCAGGTAAGTTTTTCTGGTATAAAAACTTATCTCTGGTAATAGCTCTCTTCCTGGTACAGGCTTCCTATCTAAATTCTTTTAGACAGTTAAGGGAGAGATACAAAACTTTTTCTGAATCTGGTGGTTCTTAAATATTTTTATCTGAAAACAATCCTCATGCCAAAGTAGTACATTTTGGAATGGCCTAATCTATTCCTTCTCAATAGGACATAAATCTATTGTGATAAAACATGTCTTTGAAATTGTAGTTTATATTCATGAAAATAAAAACTGTGAGCACAATTTATCTAACAAATACAAAATGCTTGAAGTTTAAGAAATTAAGAAAAGTCATATATTCCCTTAGATTTAATATGGATCAATGGCTGGTTTTTGAGCTGAGTCATTTAAAATATACTTTTCAGGTGAATGGTATGAATATTTATAAAATGGACTGTGAGGTTTAGGTTTACTTATTTGGAAATAGTATTTGTACACAATAAATTAGAATTTCAGGTCTTCGAATGTTTCTTTTCATTGATTCAAAATGAGAGAACCTATTAATACATAAAAAAGCAATCCTCAATCTCATTTTTAATAAAGGTAGGATTAATAAGAGTACAGGTGAGTTGATTCTGTTCTGTTATACCTATATTTGGGTGTCCAATACAACATTATATGTCTGAATGAGACTTTAAAAATGATATTAGATTTCAAAATTGTGTTTCTATAAGCAGAAAGAGTTAGGAGTTCCCAGAAGAAGAAAGATGAGACATAGTTTTGTGACACAGAAATCATTTTAGGTCCCCAGCTCTTTTCTATTTTCCATGTTCTATGTCCTATGGACTCTACTTGCCTAAGCACACTTCTTACAGAACTTCCTAGGAGGTGTCAGAATTATAAAGAAATGCAAAAACCTCACTAGTTAAGGATTTTAAGGGAACTCAAGGATACAAAAACTAACTCAAGGAATACAGGAAATAGCCTAACATATCAGATACAATAAGTGAGTGGTAAAACTCCCAGCGCTGTTGCATTGCTTACCGCAATAAAGCAAAAATTTCGTCTGGCTTAAACCGGCTCTCAGAAGCATGCTCATAGCCCCTTCTCCTTGTCCAACAGTTACCTTTGCATCATTATAATGTTAAAGACTCTATCCTATGAGGAGCATAATCTTCATTTTTTTAAGATTTTATTTATTTATTTGACACAGAAAGAGTGAGAGAGACAGAGACAGAGAGCAAGCACAAGCAGGGGGAATGGCAGGCAGGGGAGAAGCAGGGTCCCTGCTGAGCAAGGAGTCCGATGTGGGACTCAAACCCACGACCACAGGATCATGACCTGAGCCAAAGGCAGATGCTTAACTGACTGAGAGACCCAGGCACCCCAAGAAAGCCAACCTTAAAGTAGGTTAGTAAATGCTTTATTCATTTTATTCATTTTATTCATTTCCTTACTGAGGACTATAGCTGGGAGACAGTTTTTCAGATTGCTCTGAAGAACTGCTCTGAAGCTTGTTAGCTAAAGGGGATTACATTTACAAAAGGGAAAAGGGTTTTCCAGATACTTGCATATCACAAGGTATAATTTGTTATGGTTGTAAAAATTAAGGTTTTCTGATTTCCACCTAGACATGAGAAAAACGTTTAGGTCATCCTAATACATTATGTTTCTATCATATCTGATTTATTTAAAAATATGGCCTGCATGCCTCTGCTTACCTGGTTTTCCAGTTCTTCCTGTTTTTGATGTCTCCTTGTCTCCCTGAGGTCACTTGAGAGGATCACAGAAGGTTGATATCTGTCACCTATTGCAGTTTTAGTGTGCTAGATTAACAGGAGCAAACAAACAGAAGTTAAATAACATGTATATACCTCTGTGTATATAAGAGATACTCATGAAAGCTCCCTGAAATGGCCCAAGCCATCACCTTAAATACCTTTTTCAACTAAAAACAAAAGAAGATGTTGGAGGGTGAAGAGCCAATTCTCAGAGGTTGTCAGGCAAAGCACAGTAAAGTGTATGATTATCATGAAGATTTAAGTCCATGCCTTCTCCACTGATGATAAGTATTTCTAGAGATCTAGTCCTCCTCCTTTTCCTGGTACAGAGGAAGACTCTCTTACAAATGAGATTCCCCTTACAAATGTAAATGTTTCTTAGAAAATGTTAACATCTATTAGGTTTTCAGTTTATCCTAAGTTTGCTATTTCTTAAAAATAACATGTTCAAGATAATATGGATTCCAAAGAGGCCTATTTTGGGGTGCCTAATTCTGCTCCCCTTAAAAAGTCCCACATGTGACAATTCTGAATACTCTGATTAAATAAATTTGGAGTCCTACTCACCCTTTTAGGCTACAGGCAGTCTGATGCCTAGCTTGGATAAAGAATTCCAGAAGAATCTACACTGCTGTGGAACATGAGGTTTTCTTGTTATTGTATTTTTTAAAATGAAAAAATAATGGATTATAGAATGACTTAGAGGAAAAAAAAAAACAACCTGTCTTAATGGACTACTTCTAGTCTTTATGCTGAAAAAACTTAATGCATGGCTGTTCTAAATACTCTAAAATAAAAATACTAAATGTAAATAGATTGCATTTGAAAGAAGAATTAAGTTCTTCTTAGGAAACTTGATTTTGTATTACTTAGAGGCTAAATATACACAAATATTAGTGGAAGTGAGTAGCAGATTATTTTCACCAGCATTCTAAAATGATTCAGGAACAAATGGAATTCAGATATCTATTTTGCTTTTTATGGAGAGACAGAGAGAGAGATGACAAAGTGAGATGGAAGGTTGGAGGGTATATATGACTTTTCATGCATTTTACATTTTTATTCTTAGATGTAGACACTTTTAGTTTTTTCATATGTTCATAATTAATTGATCCTTTTATCATTATGAAATTTTTTTTAATCACTGGTTGTGATATGTGATTTATAATAAGTGATGAAGGAACAGAAGGCAAGCTGAGGACAAAGCAGAAGCTGACACCCCTCAACCCCCCCCACCATGTGATATATGTGACATTCCTCAGGCACTCTTGGTTGCCCTAAGCTAAGGAAAGGAAAAACAATAGTTAGTCTATAGAGATCACAATCCTGAAAGACCTGAGTCTCCCTCAGTTTACAAATGTCTTAGCAATCTACAAGAACAAAGCATTTCTATTAATAACCTAGCTTCCAGAAGGAAATGTAGATACAATTAAATGTCCTTATAACCTCCAGCCCATCGACAGATATTGAAGCAGGCAGAGTATAATGTTCCTCCAGGAAGCTCCCAGCTGTCTTCAAGTTAATGCCTTGCTGGAGGGAAAAACAACCTTGACTTGACAATGGCCAGGCCTCTGGTATCCTGTGAGTCTTCTTTAACATATGAAAATCCTTTTGAAACCTCCCTTTCCTTACCTCCCCCAACCTCATAGTATATAATCAGCTACCCCTCACAACCCCATTGCAGTAGCTCTTTCTGCCCACGGGTCCTGTCCCCATGCTTTAATAAACCACCATTTTGCACCAAGGAAGTCTCAAGAATTCTTTCTTAGCCGTCGGCTCCGGACTTCACCCCATGGAACCTCACTTATATTCCAAAACCTCATCAATAAGAACCATGGGTTTGGGGACACCTGGGTGGCTCAGCCGTTAAGCGTCTGCCTTCGGCTCAGGTCATGATCCCAGGGTCCTGGGATCGAGCCCCACATCGGGCTCCCTACTCAGCGGGAAGGCTGCTTCTCCCTCTCCCACTCCCCCTGCTTGTGTTCCCTCTCTCGCTGTGTCTCTCTCTGTCAAATAAATAAATAAAATCTTAAAAAAACAAAAACAAAAACATGTGTTTGGTCTTTTCCTTGTTTCTAACACAGAGCTCCCCAAATCCTTGGAATTTCCTGTGTGATAAGAGCAATGGGAACATCTTTTGTTATAATATTTGGTTTCTTGTCCTCAGTTCCTGAAATAACTTCAGAGCCTTAAAGATAAAATGGGTGTTTTGCTATACATAAAAAAACCCCTTTCTACCACAACTGGGTGTATGTTAATAAAATGACTTTCTTTATTTTTTAAAGATTTGTTTTTATTTATTCATTTGAGAGAGAGAAAGGAGAGAGAGAGAAAACACAAGTGGGGGGAGGGGCAGAGGGAGAAGAAGGCTCCCCACTGAGCAGGGAGCCAGAAGCAGGCTGGATCCCAGGACCCTGAGATCATGACCTGACTTGAAGGCAGATGTTTAACCAACTGAGCCAACCAGGCGCCCCAATAAGATGACTTTTAGAAGTCCCTTAAAGGTGGGAAATTGGTTTCCATGGGAGCCAACCTTGTGAGTAGTGTTGGAACTTAGTCCCATCCCCTGACCTTGCAGGAAAAAGATAGAGTCTAATCACCAATGGCCATGGATTTAACCATTCATGCCTATATAATGAAGCTTCCACCAAAACCCAAAAAGAAGAGGTTTGGAAGATCTAATGCTGACTTGGATAGATAGCATCAGTTGATAAAATTTAATCCAGTTTGTGTCCAGAGAATCTTTGGTAGTACATGGGAAAACTTCCCTTCCTTAACATTAGAATTTAGGTCCCAGATCCCTTGTACTGGTGAAGAGGAAAATTACCTAGAGCAGGCCCAGGCCCGCAGGCCTCAGAAAATGGAAATTTATTAGAAATGGCAAGAGATAACCAGAAGCCCCACTGGGAGCAAGAGATAAACAGCTGTTCCTGCTTCTGAAAACAGGCTTCCTGCCACAGGCCCCCTAATAGCTGCCCTAACCATTGTTCCTGCCTAAAGCAACCCCTGCCCCCGTTTAAACCCACCCACCAGCAGTCAGCACAGCCCTTGTAACATGACCCCCTGCCTTGCCCTATAAAAAGCTCTATAGCTCCCCTGCCCGGGGCCCAGAATTTCGAGTGGGAGCTCGTCTGGGTCTGCCAATGTAAAATAAGCCCGAGTTCTCCTACCTCTCCAAGTGTCACTTGGTCTCTCACCAGTCTGATTTTTATTTTGCGCAGCACCGGTAATACATTTTTTATCCCAAAATCTAGGTTTGATATTCATACTGTTATGCCAGCTTTCTCATCAATTTTTGCATGTCATATCTTTTTTGATCGCTTTACTTTTAACTTTCATATTACTTTATATATTATATATAAATAGTATTGTTGAGTCGTGCTTTATCCATTTTGATTATCTGTGTCTAGTATTTGGCTTTTAAGAACAATGTTAATTTACTATAATTACCAGTATGAGTAGGAATAAGTGTGCATCCTTGCTGTTCATGTTCTATTGTCTTATATGATTTTTGTTCATTGTATTCTCACCTTCTTGCCTTCTTTTGGATTGCATACACTTTAGTATGCTATTTCATCTTAATTTATCCTAATATTATTTTATCCTAATCTCTTTTTATCCTAATATTCAAATTTATTATCACTTCTTTGATTTCCTTTTTTGGTGCTTGCAATCATGTTTACATCATACAAATCAATCTAGATTTTCCATAAGCAAACTGACTTCAAGGATACAAAGAAAAAGGAGGGTTTCAAGTCATTACAAAATAAGTAATCAGGAGATAAAAGCATAATTCCTTAGACTTTGATATATTTTAAATATATTTTTTTTTACTAAAAATGACTAACCTTTAAATGGACTTCTGTTTGCTGTTTTGATATAAATCTTTTAGTACTTCTTTATAGTAACAAAATCATCTTTAATTAAGAAATGTACTTATTTTACACAGATTTAAAATAGACTAAAATACTATTTACTATAACAAGTACAAAGGGATTGTTAGTTACTCTAACACCATCACGTTTTATCTAATGGAATTCACATGTTCTATGATATAATTTTATATAGGTAAAATTTTAAATAACACAGTATTATATGACTATAGATATCATAAAAACTTGTAGTGAAAGCCATAATGCTATTTCCAGTAGAGAATCACCAAGGTATGTGGTAGTAAAGTATTAAAGCTAGTGGTTTTCAAAAATCACAAAGATGTATTAAAACAAGATAGTCATGAGGTTAATTCTGGTTGAAAAGAAATATGAGTACATTGGAGAAAAAATAATGAATAGAACTCAGTCATGGAATGGTTATGGCAAGGTGTTGGTGGAGGTTAGGGAAGCACCTGGGTTGATGGCCACAGTATCTCAGACAGTTATTTAATGCTTTTAGGATATCTGGGATCTTATATCATTGCTTAATTTCAGGTAAGAAAATCATAGCCTGCACAAATAATAAAGCAGGGACACTATCTCAATTCAATTCTAATTCCAAAGTATGTGTTCCTAATATTGTCATGTCTGTTGGCTGCACGTGTTGGAAGAAGAGGGGTGAATGGGAAGAAGCTATTTTGCAGTTTTGGTATTTTAATTTTAGAAAAGAGATGTTAGGCTATATTATTAAATGGTATTTTTAAATGACCTCAATATTGTGGATTTATCTATATAAATTGTATCAGTAAAAGAAAACCTAAAAATTTAAAGTAATAATTTGAGGCCCAAGGGGGAAAAAATCAGATGAAATTTGCTTTAATGTCAAATTGCAATTAGCAGTTACATAAGAATGCAGGTTTCTGAACTAATAATATCAACAAGATGAACTTTCTAATAGCCAATTAAGCTGAGTTATGGATACTGGCCTTCAGTAGAGTCCTTTGTCTGCTATTACTAAACCATACCCTTTAAAGAATACAAACTGGGGTGACTGGTGGCTCAGTCAGTTAAGTTCTGCCTTTGGCTCAGGTGATGATCCCAGGGTCCTGGGATCAAGCCCTGTGTTGAGCTCCCTGCGCAGCAGGGAGTCTACTTCGCCCTCTTCCCCTGCTCCACCCCCTGCTCATGCTCTCTCTCTCTCTCTCTTAAATAAATAAATAAAATCTTTTTTAAAAAGAATACAAGCTGGTTATCATCTTCAGAAGATGATTTAGTCACTGCTTTAATACAGATTTATGTAAACCATACCTGTGTAATTAGTGAAGACTCAGAAACTTAAGAAGGCCTCACTGAATCTGTTATGAATTTTAAGAATTAAAACTAAAGAAAAAATTAAATGTCTTCATTTTATTCTATTTCATGTAACTTGTAAGAATTTTGAGAACTTTCAAAAATTGAGAGAAACTTATTAGAAATTCATGTCTCCTATATTTGCATGTGTATATATTATGTATATATGTATATTTTTATGAGTATTGGCACATATATGCATATGCATATATTGTGTATATATATGTGTATATGCATATATATTCAAATACTCATGGGTATACAATATATATAATGTATCTACATATTCACCTACATACATACAAAAACTCCTTTTATATGTGTATTAAATAATTGTGTGATTTGTTTAAGGCATTCTTTTTAATAAACTTTTAATTTTATGTTTTTATATTTGCAAGAACATTGCAAAGATAGTTTGGAGAGTTTCATATACTTTCCCCTCTTTTTAACATCTTAAATTACTGCGGTACATTTGTTGCAATTCATGAACCAAAACTGATACATCATTATTAACTAAGCTCCATTCTCTATTCAGAATTCCTTAACTTTTTACCTAATGTCTTTTTGCTGTTCCAGGGTTCCATGTAGGATATCACATTACATTATGTTGTCATGTCTGTGTAAGTGCCTCTTGGCTATGACAGTTAATAGGCACTCTTCTATGGCTTAAGCTTCAAACAAACCTACAGGTTTGAGACCCATTTTATTTTATTTTATTTTAAAAAATTTTTCTTTCTTTCTTTATTTGACAGAGAGTGAGAGCACAAGCGGAGGAGGCATAGAGAGAGAGGGAGAAGCAGACATCCCTCTGAACAAGGAGCCTGATACGGGGCTCGACCCCAGGACTCTGGGATCATGACCTGAGCTGAAGGCAGATGCTTAACCAAGTGAGCCGCCCAGACGCCCCGGGACCCATTTTACAGATGAGGAAAACCATGACTTTCAGGCACATGAAGTAAGAAGACATGGGAATTTAACTCAGGTCTATCATATTTTGATATCAATTATTTTTATACTATAACCTCAGTCACTATTATTTACATAATTTTACCAAAACTAGCTAAGAGTTAATACAATAAAGGGATATTGAACCATATATAACTTTTCAAAAAAGCACAGTATAAAGATATATAAAAATAGAGTAGTGGGTTGCCACATTTTTGTAGCATTTTATTTTGATATATATATTTAACATAATATACATATTATGCATCCAAGATTGTGATGGTTTGTTCCATAAGTTACTGAGATTTCCAGTCTCTCTTGATAAGGGGGCTAGACGCCCAGAACTGCGGCCATGAGTGCTGAAATTGAAGATCCCCTGTCTATTAGCCTAGAGTTAACAGGGCTGTTCATCTCAAGATCCACAGGATTTGGGGCAATGAACACTTTAAGGGTGACTCCAATACTGGTAACTAGAGCTCTTTCCTTGCCTTCTCATGCATTTCTGGATGCTATGTATAACTGTTCATGTGCCCCCCAAATTCATATATTGAAATTCTAATCTTCAAAGATGACGGTATTAGGAGATGGGGCCTTTGGGACATGCTTGTCATGACAGTGGAGCCCTCATGAATGGAATTAGTGCTGTATGAAAAAGAACCCACAGAGATCCCTTGCTCTTCCTACCGTGAAAAGACATAAAGAGAAGGTACTGGCTATGAACCAGGAAGAGAGTTTGCACCGGGACATGACCATGTTGGCACCCTGATCTAGGGCTTCCCAGCATTTACAATAGTGAGAAACAAAGTTCTGTTGTTCACAAGCTACCTAGTCTGTAATATTTTGAAATAGCAGCCCGAATAGAAAGACACTGGGCCTCCAAAGATTCTGACATGATTCTAGAAAGTATTAAGACCTCCAGCATATGACTGAGAAACGATCTTTTCCATCTCTATGTGTCAGTTAAAGTCATATTTAGCTGATTCAAACAATAGAGATGTGAGGTTGTTGTCGTTGTTGTTTTTGGATCATTTTGTTGTGTACTATTGTTTTATTATGATAGAATCATAAGACTGAAAGATTTAAAAGAATATTTATTTCAGTGTTTTTCAAAGTGTCTGTTATGAAATATTAGTAACATGCAAAACTTAATATTTAGGGTCATAACAGTTTTTTTAGTATATATAATTAGTATCAGAATACATCATAAGTATCAATGATAAATATCATTTTATAAATCCTACATGTGTTTGTTAAGGGCAGTGTTAAAGTTATTTTATAATATGAGGCTTAGTCAAAACAAGATTGAAAACCGCGGCTTTAATCCCATATGCTTTGCTTAAATACCCAGAGATGGAAAATTCACTGCCTACTCCAACCAACCAACTAGATGTTGAATGAATTCTAAATAAACATAAGAGTATACTTCTTTTGTTGAATTGAAATACACCTTTTTTAAGTAAAAAAATATTTTTTTAGAGATGAGTGAAATAACAAGTCTCAGATAACAAAACCAGACACTGGAGCCCCAGAAGACACCCCTGTTCCTGTGGGATCCCAGACCAGTCAGGTCTCCAGGGCAGACAGCCCAGCCTCTGGTGCCAGGCTGCTTCGTTGGCCATTCGCATGCTCTGGTCTCTCCTGTCTGGCCTGGCCCATCCCTGCCGGGCCCAGCGCCTGGCACCCATCAAACTGTGTTAGAGATTGATGATGGTTTAGCTGTACCTCTTTTCTAATATGGGCCTGAAAGTCACAGTGGCACTTCTGGGCCTGGGAAGCAGTCATCAGCTCTATCCTTCTTACACTGCCTTTTTAAGCATTAAACGATGTGCCTAACCTTTACGCGCCACCTTGGCTAAGTGTTTGCATTTCATTTGACCATTTATAATAACAAAATATTCCCGACCCTCATATCCCCAGCTTGTCTTGCTTTTCTATCTCCCATAAATATAAATATATTATATTGTAAATATATAATTGCAGAAAAAGTTATAATGATTTATAAAGGCTTTCTGATATTTATCAAAATCTTTTGTAATTGCAGATACATGCACACAGTATTATAATGAGCTATTATCAAATTATTTGTAGCTCTTAATCAGTCCAGATAATTGAAGGAGAAATATACATAGTCTGGAAAGTGGAATAAATGCAGCAACCTATGGAAATCACATTTGTCAACATTTTCTTTTGCTGTCTGGGCCAGGCATTTGATCCTATAGAATTTGCAGGTTAGAGTACTTTTAATGGATACGCTGTATATACCTAAAGGCTGAGTAAAAAGAGAAGCAGGAACAAATAGAAAATTACCATATAAAACTTGACTGTCAGTTCCAATTTAGATCTTTCTACTCTTATTACTCAAGGTTAAGCATGTACACCTTAGAGCTGCTGCTGCAGGCAAGCAAGTCCAGGAGGGGTAAATAGCTTGGTCACTTGATTTCCCAAATATCTTTCTTTTGCTGCAGATGGGCTATGGCCCACTTTCCACAGCCAAGTTTATCTCTGTGGTAAGACATCAATACAATTTAGTGTCATGGGCAATTTGTATTGGATCAGTTACATGCTGGCTTAATAGAGCAGAAGTTTTGACATTATTATGAAACATTTACATCATAAAAGTTATGAAAAATCCTGTCCATTGGCCTAAAATAATTTGACATTTTACCCGGCTCACTAGAAGAAGCCAAATTATAGATTTTCTTTTTAATGTTGAAGGGTTGATTCACTTCTCATTAATTAAATCTCCAAAGTATTTGGAATTAAGCTGTCAAGTTTTATAAATGAAGCAAAAGGCATTCTAATTCGTCATTCTGAGTATCTTAGAATTTAAATTACACCTCTAGGAGAAGGAGAGAACGCTACAATTGTGCTTGCTATTTGGATATCGTTACGGAAAGGAGAGAAGAATGTATTTCTATTACTTTGAGATAAATAATAATGAAGTGGGTATTGACGGAGAAGCATCTTTCAGCTAAAGCAGTGCACTGAACCTGTTTGCAGTATCTAGTCAGAGTACTTTGCAGGGAGAATTTGGGCATGTTCATTAGAAGATTTATGTTGTAAATTCATCCCAAACACAGTATATCTTCATAAATTGCTCTTAGAACTGAGACCTCCTTGATTTTTACAACTTCGTGGTAAAACACTTCGGATAGGGGAACCTGGGGGCCTCAGTCAATAAGTGTATGCCTTTGACTCAGGTCATGATCCCCAGGTCCTGGGATCGAGCCTCACATCAGGATCCTTGCCCGGGGGGGAGCCTGCTTCCCCCTCTCCCACTTCCCTTGCTTGTGTTCTCTCTCTCTCTCAAATAAATAAAAATATTTAACAACAACAACAATAAAAAAAACACTTCAGATACACTAGAACTGCATCCTCAAATTGAATCAAGCTAGCAAACATTTTGTAAGTGTGTGTGGTGTGTGTGTGTGTGTGTGTTTGTATATATATTCACACACACTGAGACCAAAACAGGAGACAGAAGAAATAGAAATGTGCCACTACCCAGAGGTGTAAAATCTACCAAGGCTCCAGGAACGTGATATATGTGAAAGCCAGTTAAAGACACCACAAAAACAAAAACAAAAACAATTAGAGGATATAATTGAACCTCATCTGTGGAAAACATAACATTTTAAGTGGGCCTTGAGGAAAATATAGGATTCAGATTGTTCAAAAGAAGAAAGAATTTTAGAATGGGATTATTAAATATTAGTGGCTTCTCCAAATTTCCTTAATTCTGAGAATGATTTAAGGAGTGTCTTAGTTTGTTCAGGGTATTATGACAGAATATCACAAAGTGGGTGGCTTATAAGACAAATTTATTTCTCACACATATGGAGGCTGGTAAGTTCAAGATCAAGATGCCATCGGATTCAGTGTCTGGAGAGGCCCTGATTCCTTGTCCATAGAGGGCCCTCTTTTTGCTGTGTCCTCACAAAGAGGAAAGGGGGTTTCTTTCATAAGGTTTCTTTCTTTCACTAATCCCAATCTCGAGGTCTCTGTCCTTATAACCTAATCAAATTCCCAAAGGCACCACTTCCAAATAGCATCACACTTGGCATTAGGATTTAACATATGAATTTTGGAGGGACACAAACATTTAGTCTAAAGCAGAAGGAATGTTGTTGTTTTTTTTAAGATTTTATTTATTTATTTGACAGAGAGAGAGACAGTGAGAGAGGGAACACAAGCAGGGGGAGTGGGAGAAGGAGAAGCAGGCTTCCACCGAGCAGGGAGCCTGATGTGGGGCTCGATCCCAGGACCTGGGGATCATGACCTGAGCCGAAGGCAGACTCTTAATGACTGAGCCACCCAGGCGGCCCAGCAGAAGGAATGTTAAAAGGTAGTATATATTCTATACTCATGAATTAAGAAAATCATTGAACGGAAGGAGTGGGGTGGGGATCAATATTTTTAATAAAAACAAAGAAAATAAACTGAAAACCTTGATCTACTTTCCCATTTTCTGTTCTCTTTATAGAAAAACTATGAAAGACTGTGTAATAGTCTTCATGAACCTAATTTCAGTATTTCCTCCTATATTCTCTTGAATACGTAAGAAAATCAGACTTTTCCCCACCACTTTACTCATAGTCTTAGGAAGGTCAAGAAAGGTTTCTGTGTTGCCAATTCCAATATCAGTTTTCAGTCTTCATTAGTGAGTGACCAAATGTCTCAGTGTCAGGGTAAAACCAGGAGATTTCTGAGTAAAATGGGACAGTTGAGTTGGTCACCTCCTCCTTTTTGAACTATTTTCTTACTTGACCTGAGGATCCAAACTCTTGTTCCTTGTCCTGCCACTGTCACAGGCCACTAGTTGGCTGGATGCTGTCTCTCTGACCTCATTGTTTTCATCCTGCATCTCCATCACTCAGCTAATACCACTCTGGTGTCCATGATATTCCTGGGCCACCCGAACTAATACCATCAGGATATTTGCATTTTTCTGTTCTTTGTCTCTAACGCTGTAATACTGTACCTATAAATATCTGCTTAATCCTCTCTGTCATTTGATTCAGGTCTCTGCAGTAATGTCACCTTCACAAAGTTACCACCCATGACCATGTACTTGCATACATCACACACATGTTCTCTGTTGCTTTCAGCTTTATTTTTCTTCATGAATGTTATCACCATCTGATCTTATTATATTTAGATATTATAAATATATATAATATTTTTAACATATTAACATATTTAATGTAATAAAACAAAGGCAATAACATTAAAACATACGTGTTTTTCCCAATAGAATGGAAACTGTGAGGGTGAGGGCTTTTTCTCTGCTTATTCTTTCATCACTATATCTCTAGCACTTAAGATAATGTGAGACGAATAACTGAAGTTCAAAAGTATTTGCTGAGTGAATAAATGAGTCACTGCTGTCTTTCAGGCACTGTTCTAGATGTTTACACAAATTAACTATTTGGTCCTCATAGCAACCCACCGAAGATGGCAATATTATTGACATTTTACGAAGGTCAACTCCAAGTAAAATGGTGAGACAGATTCAAACCTAGATACTCCAGATTTTATAGTTCTGATATTTATTTATTATTTATTTATTTATTGAGAGAAAGAGAGCATGAACAAGTGGTAGGGGAAGAGGTGCAAAGGGAGAAGGAGAGAGCGAATCTTAAGCAGGTTCCACACCTAGTGCAGAGCCCAACTCAGGGCTCAATTTTATGACCCTGAGATCAGGACCTGAGCTGAAATCAAGCGTCAGCCACTTAACCAACTGAGCCACTCAGGCTTCCCCAGAATTTTGGTATTATTTGGAATTATACTACACTATACTGCCTTTTGTGGGCTTATAGAATAACTGCCAGTGAGGGAGTGGCTGGTTACTATGGGTAGGTTGATTATTTGGAAATTGAGTTATAAAAAGGCATAAATTCTAGATCATATGGTAACTCTAAGCTTTTGAGGAACCACTAAACTGTTTTGCACAAGGCTACACCATTTTACTTTTCCACTAGCAAAGTATGAAGGTTGAAATTTTTCTATATCCTGATAACACATTATGCTAAACAAAAGTAGACCAACACAAAAGGTCACATATGATTCCATTTAAATGGAATTTCTAGGTGTCTGGGTGGCTCAGACAGTTGAGCATCAGACTCTTGATTTTGGCTCAGGTCATGATCTCGCAGCCATGAGATAGCGACCCCCGTCAGGCTCCATGCTCAGCACAGAGTCTGTTTGAGATTCTCTCTCTCTCCCTCTGCCCTTACCCTTACCACTCGTACTCTCTCTCTCTCTCAAGTAAGTAAATAAACAAATAAATAAACAAACAAATAAATGAAATTTCCAGAATAGGTTAATTCATAGAGACAGAAATATTGGCTGTCAGACTAGGAAAAGAAGGGAATGGGGGTGACTGCTAATGCATAACAGTTCTTTTTTGGGGTGAGGAAAAGGTTCTGGAATTATATAGGAGTTGTGGTTGCACTACCTTGTGAATATTACTAATAACAACCACTGATGTGTACAATTTAGAAGAGGTAATTTTATGATGAGTTATATGGCAGGTGTATCTCCAAAAAGGGAAAAATGACTAAAGGTTATCAAATGATTGAAATAATTAAATTATTTATTTGCTGTTACTAGGAATTTCTTTATAAATTAATTTTGTCAAAATATGATCACGTCAAAGAAAACTAAGGACAAATACTTCACTTTTTTCCGTACTATTATAAGTTATTCTGGTATTAAATATTTTAATAAAAAAAGAATTTCTAATTATATGTTCTGTTTTCTAATTTCCATGAAGACAAATACTCATCTTATTTCCATTGGTGTATCTTGATATTGATGAAGGTATAAATTACCAATAGCAATGCACTTGATTTTTTCATATTGATGTTGTAGCCAACAATTTTCCTGAAATCTCTTATTCTAATATTGTCTTCATATACTAATGGATTCTTTTATTGATGGTCATATTGTCTATAAATATTTTTCCTCTTTATTACTCTTACAGCTACTACTTATTTTTTTATTTTATTTTAGTGGACAAGATCTCCAAGAAATACTGATTATAAGCCCTGATATCAGATAACCATATAATGGTATGAATTTTAGAGAAGATATTCTAATATTTCACTTTTAAGTATTGTGTTTGGTTTAGAATTTTCCTAGATCCCTTTCATTTGGTTTTGTAAATTACTCTCTATCCATAAGCTGTTGAGAATTTATTTTTTATTATGAGTTTGTGACTTAATATCAGATGTGTATATTTGTATCCCAATAAAATTTACATGCAGTAACTCCTTCAATGTTAATGTGGTAAATTGTATTAAAGAGCTGTCTAGTAGGAAAACATTTTTGCATTCTTGACAATCCCATAAAGAATTAGGATGCACTTTTAAAACTGGTTGATGCTGTCTCCTGTATCTTATTTATGATTTTCTTTTAATCTCTATTTAAACATAAGCTTGAATGTAATTTTCTTTTGTATTGTCCTTGTCTAGTTTTCATCTAGATAAGATTACCTTATTAAATGAACTTAAATGCTTTCCCCATTTTATTAGTTTCTGGAAGTTTATGTAAGAAGAGTTTTTTATTTCTTTCTCTTTTTTTCTACATTTATTATTATTATTATTATTGTTACTTTGGTTCTTGAAGTTTATTCAACTTATTAACTCTGGCTTAATTACTGATATTTTTAAATTTGATTTTATACTATGGGTTACATTTATTAAACAGTAAGAAGTTGAATTAGATTTTCTTTTTTTTTTTTAAGATTTTATTTATTTATTTGAGAGAGAGAATGAGACAGAGAGAGAGAGCATGAGATGAGGGAGGATCAGAGGGAGAAGCAGACTCCCTGCTGAGCAGGGAGCCTGATGCAGGACTCGATCCCGGGACTCCAGGATCATGACCTGAGCCGAAGGCAGTCGCTTAACCAACTGAGCCACCCAGGCACCCTAGATTTTCTTTTTTAATTTATTTTGCTTAAGTATATTTTTCTAGATAATTTTCTGTATGTATTCAATTTTTTTTTAACATTCTTTCACCTTTATTTAGTTCATATTCTCTTTTTAATGTCTAACATTGGTAATCTATGCCTTCTTTTGTTTTCTTTCAAAGATCCAGCTTCTGTTTTTCTTTTTTTAATTTTTATTTTTAATGAAGAATGGCTTTCATTCTTCTTAGTGGTTCCTACCATTTGTTTTCCATTTTGCAAATCTCTGCCTTTAAGTCTATTTGTTCCTTCTATCCACTTTCTCTAGGATTATTTTAGTACTCTTTTTCTAACTTCTAGATTTGGAAGACAACTCATTACTTGTAAAGTTTTTCTTTTCCAATGGAAATACCTAAAACTATAAATTTTAATGTAGTATCATAGTTACATCCCTCAAATTTAGATGTATTTTAATTAACTTCTTTCTCAGTCCTAAAAATATTTGGTAATTTCTACAATAATTGTTCTTTTACCTGTAGATTATATAGTAGTTTGTGTTTTTTAAAAATATTCTTTTTTACTCATTTCTAAGTTTATTACTTTATGGGAAGAAACTATGGACTACACATTATCAAATGTTTACTGTTTGTTGAAACAACCCAATGAGGTAGATACTGTAATTATCCCCACTTTGCTGATGATAAACTGAAGCACGTAGCAGGCAAGAAGAGTACTGATTATTACACAAAGAGTGGAATTGGGAATTAAACCCAGGCAGTCAGTCTGTAGGTATTTCTTAGTGTTATTTCTTCTTTCATCTTTCTAGGCATTTTCATTACATTTTTTTCAGATTTTATAGAACACTTTATTACCTCCACTTCTCATAGAGTTGTATCTCCTTATTGTTGGGTCTGATACCTCCATTATTAATCCTCTCATATGGTTCTTAATTTTATTACTGTGATAATTTTATGTTAATTTGTAGCCAGGTTTTTTTTTTTTTGAGGAAATGTCAATTGTTTTCCACACCCAGATCATTATAAAGAAAACATGATTTCCTGAATTAGCATAGAAATGAATGGTGTACTGAGATTTTCCAATCTTCTTTAATGGAGAGACAGTTCTTTCTGTGCCTAGTTTTCCAGAGGGATCTCATCTCCAACTAGTCCTTTGCCTTACACTGGCTTACGACCATATTTATTGTCTCTATTAGAGAGCTGGAACTCACATTCTCAGCCGCACAAAGGAGGGGGAAGTTTTACCTTTATGTTTTTAATTAAGCTATTTATTAATTTAATATAGTTAATGAATTAGGCATTATTGTTATATTTAATCTATCTCTGAAGGTTTTTTATTTCTGTGATTAAATTAAAATAGATCTTTGTGTTTCAGCTTATATAATATCATGCATAGAAGGATTAAACTGAAAGATGGTAATGGAATCATATTCAATCAGGCATCTATCCTAAGACTTTTGTTCTTTGCACGTGATCAAATGAAGATGAGGTTAGTAGAGTGGGCCCTGATCCAATATAACTGTGTCTCTATAAAAAAGGAAAATTTAGACACAGAGACAAACACAGGGACAAAGTTATGAGATGATGAAGGGAAAGATTAGTGCGATAAAACTGTAAGCCAAAGAGCCCCAAAGACTGCCGGTGAACCACCAGATGTGAGAGAAGCATGGAACAGATTCTCCCTCACAGCCCTGAGAAGGAACCAACCATATTGGCACCTTGATTCCAGACTTCTAGACTCCAGAACCGTGAAACAATACATTTTTGTTAAAGTTATCTAGTTTGTGATACTTTGATAAGGCAGCCCTAGGAAACTGACAGAGGTGTTGTTTGGCCAAAGGGCATCACAAATACCTGTCTTGTCAAAGTGTTACCCTTTTCTTACATGTGCCTGAGAGAAGTATATGAAATAGGATAATAATTTGGAAAAGTACTTGGTTTTTGTTAATAAATATTTATTTATTAATAAATAAATTAATAAAAAGATTAAGGTAAGATCCAGTAAAGCAAAATGGATCACGAGGACAACTTTTTTAGCTTAGGCTAAAAAGAAACTGAAGTAGATAAAAGTACTTGCATTTTTCACTAAGCTCTTAGTTGATTACCACATTTTACAAAGGATGGCAATTAAACTTTGTCAAGACAATTCTAAGTCACCTTAGACACTTTGTAGAAAATAGACATTTTGGGGGAGGGTATGGGAGATTTCCAGATTTATTTATAAATCTAGCTTCATGGAAGCAAAAGTATGTCCTCTGGATTTAGATTATTTGGAATAGCAGGGGAAATGCAAACTGTCCCTGCTTCATGAAATGTTATTGACTTGATGAACCAAAACAGGGCTTTTTCTTGGGACTGAAGAGAAATAAATTTTTACTGACTTGTCACTGGTAGAGGGAGGGAGAAATGTATTGGTGCGGAAAGAAACAGTACTTTCTTTTATCTAAAGGCCAACACCATATAATATAAAATATTTATAGCTCTTTTTTAAAGAGTGTGGGCTCAGTTATTCTGAACAAATCTTTGTTATTTTTATAAAGTTCTGACTTCCAAAAGAATTCAATAGAGTTATTTGAACTAAATGGGCCCAATCTGTCTATTAGAATCAAGGTTCTATTTTGCAGAGTAGGCAGACCTGAGCTTTTGATGAAGATAATGACAGACATATTAAGATGTATCAATGTACAAAGCAGGATGCTAAAGAAATGAAGAAATCTGTCCCATGTGACATGACTAATAACTAATAATCCAAGCAAAGCTGGTTTTTTTTTTTTTCAAAATCTTTATTTCGAAACACATTATTATACTTCAATAATATCTCCGTGCCTTCAGGATCCTCCTTAACCAAGGTTTATATTTGTTAGGAGAAGTTAAAAGGTATACTATTTATTTTCAAACCTACACTTAGGTAGTGTGATGAAAAGAAAACCATCTAGGTTACCAGTGAGGGGTAAAAAAAGAAAAAAGCCAACCATAGAATCAACAAGATGTGTCTAGATACTTTATTTGGCACAGTTTTATTCTAACACGCTAAAATTCCCTCTGCGTCAAAAGATTTGAAAGACTGGAAATTACTTTTCCTAACTTTTCTGCCAGCAGGGTTTCAGTTAGAGTTACTGATGAAAAGAACTTCCGTAAGATGGAAAGTGGAGTAAGAAAGATAAGCTATTATTCTTTGGTGAAAGCTTAAAGCAGGCATGTGGCATATGTATGTGATAAATGTGGGGGTTTTGCCAGGGCTGTTCAAGCATCTCCTTAAGAACCCTGCCCTCTGGTGCTTTAGAAGCTGCCATCACCTGGGGTGCCTCTCTTGAGATTTTTGAACTTTCCAATTTTCTGGGAAACAGATACATCCTCATTAACCTTTAGTCCCTCAGCCCTTCTAATTGTAGTTTAAGCTTCAAATTCTTACTTAAAATGCATAGAGTGGTTCACATATAAATGATAAGTTGCGAGACAGAGAAAAATCAAAATAATATGGTGTTAAAAATCGAGCATTGAATTAAAAGTAACTTGACACATAAGGAAACATAGTGATGTAAAGAATAATGAAGGAAAAAGAGACCATAGGGAGAGAGATTTATGGGAGCTTCACATAATGGAAATCCCTATGATAGATTTTAAAACAATACTTAAAATAATTGTGTATAGAGATAAAAGACACGATTGACAATGGTGATCTGAAGATTTGTGTTTAACAAGTTCCCGGGTATTGCTGATGCTACTGGTTTGGGTATTACATTTCGAGAAATACTGCTTTAGAGAATGCTGCCGAAGTGTGGATCCCCTTTCTGTTGTGGAGGATGCTGTCAGCAATTGGATATCTGTTTAATTCAGTTTTACCTGCCCATCCTCCAGCTTCTCTGTACTTCAATCCTAATAATTCATACTTCAACTTCTTCAGATAACTTTATTTTGCCCAGACATGGAAGGAGCCAGAACTACTTGGTAATTTTTGTCCCCCTTGAGTATCCAGTATTCAAGACATATTGGTAAAGGAATATAAAAGCATGGCTCTTGTTTGAGGTAGGGGACAAACCCATCAGTGCTATTTATAAGCCAGATTTTCCTGTGGCAGCAGGGATTCCACGTGGGATCATCATGCTTGGCCTCTTTCTCTTTCCTAGTCCACATCCGTGTTCTTCCTTGTTTCTCTTTGACTAACTTCCTTAATAACTCAAGTGTACATGTACCTGAAAACTCCAGAAAGTGTAGCATCACCAACTGTAGGTTGTTTTTAATTATGTTTTTTTTTTTACCTCTTAGTTATAATTTATTCCTATCTCTTGTTATAAGTTATAACTTTTGAATGAATGCTGGACATTGTTTGACAAAAAAATGCACTACCGGGTAAAATATCCATGAACTACATGTGGCTATTTAAATTTAAATTTAAGTAATTGAAGTGGAATGGGATTTAAAATTAAGTTCCTAAGTCCTAGTAGCTAACTTTCAAGTGTTCAACAGCCATATGTGATTAGTGGCTATACATTTGGTCAGGGCAGCTTCCACAGTGACAGAAAATTTTATTGGAAAGGGCTATTCTAGAGACTTGGGTTGATATCATCTTCCTACATTGAGGGTTTATCTGTAGTCTGATCATTATTCCAATTGGGGATAGCAATAATTAGACATGGCATTTAAGTTTTTTAAGGTATATCATTTTTGGTTTGCCTTTACTCTTTTTTTTTTTTTTTTTTTAAAGATTTTATTTATTTATTTGACAGAGAGAGACACAGCGAGAGAGGGAACACCAGCAGGGGGAGTGAGAGAGGGAGAAGCAGGCTTCCCGCGGAGCAGGGAGCCCGATGCGGGGCTCGATCCCAGGACCCTGGGATCATGACCTGAGCCGAAGGCAGACGCTTAACGACTGAGCCACCCAGGCGCCCCGGTTTGCCTTTACTCTTAAGATGTGTCCCATATGAGGAATCAAATAATAACCTGGTGATTTTTTAACTCTGATCTTTGTATTCCCAGCACAGTGGAATTCTTGAAAGTCTTTATTCATTTTATTGCTTTTTAGCTGGTGCATTTTACTTATATACTAAAAGCCTTATGTACAGTCTGAGAAAACTGAAAATGCTTTGGGGAGGTGGGGAGGACTAGGACAGATTTGGCTTCACTTTTCTGCAGTTCTTTTTTTTTCTATAGGATCTTGTCCCCTCAAGTTTGGACTGCCTTAGTAGCCCTGAACTTCAGCTTTCTCTCCCTAGTCCCATGACTCTGTTAGAGACTCTGGGCTTAAGATCTCTGTTTGGTTGCTCAGCCCACTCTTAAGAAGTGATGAAGAGTTGAAGAAAGAAAGCCTCACAAAATGTTGAGATTACTTCAGAAAAGTTTTCGTCTCTGGTATCTTGGCCTTTCAATTCCAGGCTGCATGCTCTTCTATGTCCTTATTTTGTAGCTCAAGTATGATAAAACTATCTTTGTTTCTCCCCTAATTCTTTTTCTTAAGTTTTTATTTTAATTCCAGTTAATTAACATACAATGTTTTATTAGTTTCAGGTGTACAATATAGTGATTCAACAATTCTAGACATCGCCGGTGCTCATCACAAGTGCATTCCTTAATCCCCAACACCTATTTCCCCCATCCTCCTACCCACCTCCCATCTGGTAACCATCAGCTTGTTCTTTATAGTTAAGAGTCTGTTTCTTGGTTTTTCTCTATTTTTCCCCCTTGCTCATTTGTTGTATTTCTTAAATTCCACATATGAGTGAAAGCATGTTATTTGTCTTTCTCTGACTTATTTCACTTAGCATAATACTCTCTAGCTCTATCCATGTTGTTGCAAATGGCAAGATTTCATTTTTTATAACTGAATAATATTCCATTATATACGTGTGTGTATATAAAGATATACACACACAATGGAATATATTATATATATGTATAATCTTATATATTAATATATATGTATATCTTCTATATTATCCTATATAGGTGTATATAGAAGATATACATATATATCTTCTTTATCCATTCACCAATTGATGGACACTTGGGCTATTTCCTTATCTTGGTTATTGTAAGTAATGCTGTTATAAACATAGGGGTGTATCCCTTTGAATTAGTGTTTTTGTATTCTCTGGGTAAATACCCAGTAGTGTGATTGCTGAATCATAGGGTAGTTCTATTTTTAACTTTTTGAGGAAACTCCATACTATTTTCTACAGT
This sequence comes from Halichoerus grypus, assembly GCF_964656455.1. Lineage (NCBI taxonomy): Eukaryota > Metazoa > Chordata > Mammalia > Carnivora > Phocidae > Halichoerus > Halichoerus grypus. Next base: position 39,337,787 of record NC_135725.1, on the reverse strand, counting down.
GGCTGCACCAGTTTGCATTCCCACCAACAGTGCAAGAATGTTCCTTTTTCTCCACATTCTCAACAACACCTGTTATTTCTTGTGTTGTTGATTTTAGCCATTATGACAGGTGTGAGGTGATACCTCATTGTAGTTTTGATTTGCATTTCCCTGAAGGTAAGTGATGATGAACATCTTTCCATGTGTCTCTTGGCCATTTGGTTGTCTTCTTTGGAGAAATGTCTTCATGTCTTCTGTCGATTTTTTCATTGTGTTATTTATTTTTGGGGTGTTGAATTGTATCAGTTGTTTATATATTTTGGATACTAACCCTTTAATTGAATATGTCATTTGCAAATGTCTTCTCCCATTCTGTAGGTTGCCTTTTAGTTTGTTGGTTGTTTCCTTTGTTGTGCAGAAGTTTTTATTTTGATGTAGTCTCAGTAGTTTATTTTAGCTTTTGTTTCCCTTGCCTCGAGAGAAGTATCTAGAAAAAAGTTGCTACAGCTGATGTCAAGTAAGTTTGCCTGTGTTCTCTTCTAGGATTTTTCAGGGCTTATTGAATTCTTAAATCTGTAGTTGGGTATCTTTCATCAGTTTTGAAAAATTCTCAGGCATTATATCTGCAAATATTGCTTCTGGCTTATTTTATTTCTATCTTTCTGAGTCTCTATATTATCCTTTCTTCTGTATTTACTATTTTTGTTTCCTGCCTCCAGTCTGAATATTTTCCTCAAACCTGTCTTCCAGCTCATTATTTTCTCTTATCTTTATCTGTTCTCCTGTTAAAACCATTAATTTTTATTGATCTTTTATTTTCCAGCTCTCTGCCAAATTTTCTATCTTGTATTTTATATTTTTAAATATGTTGAACATTATCTGGATAATTACATCATATTGATTTCTTTTGGATCTGTTTTTATTGTTTATTATGTTCTTGCTTTGTATTAATAATATATCTTGTTTTCTTTGTTGGCTAAGGGGTAAAATGGTACTGAATATAATAAGTCAAAATTGTAGAAATAATTAAAATACTGCAATAAGTTTACATCCTTCTAACAAAGATTTTTATTTACTCTTGTCAGATGTCAACAGCTATAGTAATCCCAGATAACCTCAATCTTTTCATAGGAGTTTAGAATATTTGAAGCAGGGATGCAGTTCTTAAAAGTGCCAGTATATTTCCAGTTCACTCTTACCTCTAGAGATTAGCACTTTGTTGTCTTAAAACAAAGCATAACAGGTTTGAAAGCTTCCACAACTGGGACATGTAGGTGGCTCAGTCAGTTAAGCATCTGACTTGGTTTCAGCTCAGGTCATCTTCTCGGGTTCCTGGAATCAAGCCCACGAGGGGCTCTGCACTCAGTGCAGAGTCTGCTTGTCCCTCCCCTCCCCCACTTGTTCTCTCTCTCTCTCAAATAAATAAAATCTTTTACAAATTTTTTAAAAAAGATTTTTAAAAAGCTTCCACAATTTGCATACACTTAAATTTTATTTTGTTGTTGTTATTGCTCCTCATCCTCATAAAGGTGTAAAAGGTTGTTCAACTTTTCAATATCTCAGCTGCCTTGCCTAGAGTTACCAGAATTTTGTCAGAGAAAAGCAGGTAAAAATATCAACATTATCTCCTTTAGATTCCTAATTATCTAGCATCTTGGCTTCATAATTCTTTGCTGCCTATTTTTCCCATTAGTGGATTTAAAAAACAAACAAGCAAACAAACAAATTTTCCTATGTGTCTAGTCATTCTCAATGAGAGATTTGATCCAAATTATTTAGGTCACTATTACTCTATATTTTGAGTATCTGTGAGTATTACTTTAATGCAGACTTTCTTTTTCCAAACAAAGGAATAAATACACTATTTTTAACTTACCCACATTCTACAAATAACTCAGTGCTTTAGTACACACACCGATACACACATACTGAATTGTCTATAGTAAATGACCTATGAAAAATGTCTTTCTCCTAATTATACTCACTATTCAATATCTGGATAATCACTTATCTTCTGGATTTTTTGCTTGCTGGAGACTGATGATACAGTCATGTCAGCATCCATCACAGTGCTTATATAAAATATTTGGCCAGATATATTAATGATAATATAGGCAACTTTTCTATATTTGTTCAAAGGGCAGACTCAAAATTATAATCTTTCTTAGATATTTATATAGCTATGTTTGTTCAGTTCTGTGTGGTTAAGTATATTGTGTGGCATATTATAGTTGTGTTGGCTAGGACTCTAGTATTTATTAGCCAAAAGACCAAAGTTTTATTGGCTGCACACAATTTAAGTTCAAAATTTTCTCAGGTAATAGTACTAGGTAGTGGTTTCTTTAAGTGCTCATTCAGATACCTCAACTCCTTGCCTCTACGAGTTGACCAACTCCTAGCACCTTGCCATTATAGATTGCTTCCATGAAGAGAAAGTTGGAGGATACATGGGAGGATTTTATTTATAGTCCAGGCAGGGCAGTAAACAGGAAAAAAAAAATTCACCTACCACTCACATGATATCATTACTTTAATTATAACTCAGACTTCTCTACCCCCAGGGATATGGAAAATGCAGTCTAGCTGCATTCCCATAGAGAAGGGGAAATGGGCGTCAGTAAATATCTGATGATCTCTGCCCCAATAGTGGAGACATTTTCATCTCTATAGTGTGTAAATAAGCATGCTATGGTTTCCTGGAACAAATTCTGTCTTGTTGCCTGCCCCAGAAAGAAGATGATTAAAGAGTAAAATATCAGAAAATGACAAACTAAGATGTTATAGTTACCTTCATTTCTGTTGAAAAGAATTTCTAGGTTGTCCCTCTGCAATAGACACATACATACACCCATACATCAACAAAATAAAACAGAAAACAAGATCAAAACTGTTTTCCTATATGTATTTATTCTCTTCCCTGAATTGTGCTATTACATGTTTTCACTGCTGATAGTATTACTGAAGTTCATTAACTTAATGTTTTGTTCTTCCAATACTTAATGTGTGAGCTACACATATTGTAAACATAATTAATGTAAATGAAGAACAATGTACGTACCATCATGTAAAATGTTGAGAAAGCAACACTGTTAAAAGTTTTCAGTTAATTATTTAAATAAATTACAGTATTTTTAAGATTGCTTTATTTATTTTATCAGTGTTAGCCGAAGTTTCAAGTGTGCAGAATTCAGCAAAGTGGGATATGTTTTTGACTCTATAATACATTCCCAATACGTTATTTAAGTTGACCGATTTACACTAATATGTCTGTTTCTTATATTGTTAAAAGTTTTTGGGAGCAAGATGGCAGAGGAGTAGGAGACCTGGATTTCGTCTGGTCTCAGGAATTCAGCTGGATAGGGATCAAACCATTCTGAACACGTACAAACTCAACAGGAGATCAAAGAAAAGAATAGCAACAACTCTCTGAACAGAAAAGCGACCACTTTCTGGAAGGTAGGACGTGAGGAGAAGTGAATCCGAGGCGATATTCGGGAGGATAGATGGCGGGGGAGGGGCCTCTGTCGGCTGCTTCTGGCAAGTGATAGAGCCGCAGAGCACAAAATCGGAACTTGTACAAGTCTGCTCTGCTGAGGGACGTCACTCCAGTGGCTAGGCAGGGGTGGAACCCTCGCGGGACAGTGTGGTCTCAGGACCCTTGGGGTCACAGAAAGACCGGGGGTGCCTGAGTGTGGCAGAGCTCCCAGGTATCAAAGCAGGGAAGCCGGCTGCAGAGACGGAGCCAGGGGCGAGTTCTCAGCTCGGGGTTGTCATAAACCGTTATCCGGGGCACAGTCGGGCCACTGCTCCTCCAGCAGGGACCCAATAAGCGGCAGATCTGGGGAGACTCCCCTTCCTCCCCCGGGAGGAGTGGTGTGGGAGTGCACCACAGGGATCTGCTGGGTTTGGAGACTCCACACGGGGTCATGTGCCAGAGATAGAAACACGCCGTCACAGCCCGGGTGAGCACGGAGTGTGGCCAGAGACCGGGGAGATGGGAGTGACTGACTGCTTTTCTCTGGGGGCGCACTGAGGAGCAGGGCCCGAATTCTCGGCTCCTCCCGGGCGGAGGTTCAGAGGCCACCATTTTCACTCTCAGCCTCCAAAGCTGTATGGAAAGCTTGCAGGGAACAAAAGCTCCCAAGAGCAAACCCAAGCAGATTACTTAGCCTGGACCAGGCAAGGGCGGGGCAATTCCGCCCCCGGCAAAGACATTTGGGAACCATGGCAACAGGCCCCTCCCCCAGAAGATCAGCAAGAACAGCCAGCCAAGACCAAGTTTACCGATCAATGAGAACGGCAGAACTCCAGCGCTAGGGGAATAATGCACATAGAATCCATGGATTTTATCCCATGAGTCTTTAGTCTTTCAAAGTTACTTTTCTTTTTAACTGTCTTTTTTTTTTTAATTTTTCTTTTTCACTTTTTCAAACAACATCTTATCAATTCCTTTTTTAAAAAACATTTTTATTTTTCATTTTTAGAGTCATATTCTATCCCTTCACAGTAGTTACCCGTATTTTTGGCATATATATATAAGTTGTTCTCTCTTTAAAATTTTGAGATAGTTTCTTCTAACAGATCAAAATACACCCTAAATCTCTAGTGTATGGTTTTTTCCTACTCCCCTGCCTGATCACATTATCTCCCTTTTTTTCTCTCTCTTTTTTTTTAATCCTCTTCTTTCTTTATTCAAACAACTTCTTATCAATTCCCTTTATAAATTTTTTTTATAATTTTCATCTTTACAGTCATATTCAATCCCTTCATCATATCAACCCTTATTTTTGTACATATATAAGTTTTTCTTTCTTTAAAATTTTGGGAGACACTTTCTTCTAATAGACCAAAATACACCCAAAATCTAGTGTGTGGCACTGATCTATGTACCAGCCTGATCATATTTGATCATATTCTGTTTTTTTTTGTTTTGTTCTGTTTTTGTTTGTTTTTATCTTTATCTTTTTCTTTTTCTTTTTCTTTTTTCTCTCTTTCCCTTTCTTTTCCCCCTGCTTCAGGTCTTTTCTGATTTGTTTAGAGTATATTTTCTGGGGACATTGTTACCCTGTAGGCATTTTGTTCTCTCATTAATCTATTCTCCTCTGGACAAAATAACAAGATGGAAAAAATCACCTCAACAAAAAGAACAAGAGGTAGTACCGACTGCCAGGGACCTACTCAATATTGACATTAGTACGATGTCGGATCTAGAGTTCAGAATCATCACTTTAAAGATACTAGCTGGGCTTGAAAAAAGCATGGAAGTTATTAGAGAAACCCTTTCTGGAGAAATAAAAGAACTAAAATCTAACCAAGTTGAAATCAAAAAGGCTATTAATGAGGTGCAATAAAAAATGGGGGCACTAACTGCTAGGATAAATGAGGCAGAAGAGAGAATCAGTGAGATAGAAGACCAAATGATGGAAAATAAAGAAGCTGAGAAAAAGAGAGATAAACAACTACTGGATAAAGAGGGCAGAATTCGAGAGATAAGCGATACCATAAGACAAAACAACATTAGAATAATTGGGATCCCAGAAGAAGAAGAAAGAGAGAGAGGGGCAGAAGGTATAATGGAGCAAATTATAGCAGAGAACTTCCCTAATTTGGGGAAGGAAACAGGCATCAAAATCCAGGAAGCACAGAGAACCCTCTCAAAATCAATAAAAATAGGTCAACACCCCGACATCTAATAGTAAAACTTATGAGTCTCAGAGACAAAGAGAAAATCCTGAAAGCAGCTTGGGAGAAGAGATCTGTAACCTAAAATAGTAGAAACATTATATTGGCAACAGACCAGTCCACAGACCTGGCAGGCCAGAAAGGACTGGCAGGATATATTCAGAGCACTAAATGAGAAAAATATGCAGCCAAGAATACTATATCCAGCTAGGCTGTCACTGAAAATAGAAGGAGAGATAAAAAGCTTCCAGCACAAACAAAAACTAAAGGAATTTGCAAACACAAAACCAGCCCTACAAGAAATAATTGAAAGGGGCCCTCTAAGCAAAGAGAGAGCCTAAAAGTAACATAGACCAGAACGGAACACAGACAATATACAGTAACAGTCACCTTACAGGCAATACAATGGCACTAAATTCCTATCTTTCAATAGTTACCCTGAATATAAATGGGCTAAATGCCCCAATCAAAAGACACAGGCTATCAGATTGGATTAAAAAACAAGACCCATTGATATGCTGTCTGCAAGAGACTCATTTTAGACCCAAAGAAACCCCCTGATTGAAAGAGAGGGGGTGGAAAACCATTTACCATGCTAATGGACACAAAAAGAAAGCTGGGGTGGCAATCCTTATATCTGACAAATTAGATTTTAAACCAAAGACTGTAATAAGAAATGAGGAAGGACACTATATCCTACTTAAAGGGTTTATCCAACAAGAAGATCTAACAATTGTAAATATCTATGCCCTTAACATGGGAGCAGCCAATTATATAAGGCAATTAATAACAAAAGCAAAGAAACACATTGATAACAATACATTAATAGTGGGGGACTTTAACACCCACCTCACTGAAATGGACAGATCATCTAAGCAAAAGATCAACAAGGAAATAAAGACTTTAAATGACACCCTGGACCAAATCGACTTCACAGACATATTTAGAACATTCCATCCCAAAACAACAGAATACACATTCTTCTCTAGTGCCCATGGAACATTCCCCAGAATCGATCACATCCTAGGTCATAAATCAGGTCTCAACCGGTATCAAAAGACTAGGATCTTTCCCTGCCTATTTTCAGACCACAATGCTTTGAAACTAGAACTCAATCACAAGAGGAAAGTCGGAAAGAACTCAAATACATGGAGGCTAAAGAGCATCCTACTAAAGAATGAATGAGTCAACCAGGAAATGAAAGAAGAATTAAAATAAATCATGGAAACCAATGAAAATGAAAACACAACTGTTCAAAATCTTTGGGACGTAGCAAAGACAGTCCTAAGAGGAAAGTATATACCAATACAAGCCTTTCTCAAGAAACAAGAAAGGTCTCAAATACACAACCTAATCCTACACCTAAAGGAACTAGAGAGAGAACAGCAAATAAAGCCTAAACACAGCAGGAGAAGAGAAATCATAAAGATCAGAGCAGAAATCAATGAAATAGAAACTAAAAGATCAGTAGAACAGATCAATGAAACTAGGAGCTGGTTCTTTGAAAGAACTAACAAGATTGATAAACCCCTTGCCAGACTCATCAAAAAGAAAAGAGAAATGACCCAAATCAACAAAACCATGAATGAAAGAGGAGAGATCACAACCAACACCAAAGAAATACAAACAATTATAAGAACATATTATGAGCAACTTTATGCCAGCAAATTAGATAACCTGGAAGAAATGGATGCATTCCTAGAGATGTATCAACTACCAAAACTGAACCAGGAAGAAATAGAAAACCTGAACAGACCTATAACCACTGAGGAAATTGAAGCAGTCATCGAAAATCTCCCAACAAACAAAAGCCCAGGGCCAGATGGCTTCCCAGGGGAATTCTACCAAACATTTCAAGAAGAATTAATACCTATTCTTCTGAAACTGTTCCAAAAGATAGAAATGGAAGGAAAACTTCCAAACTCATTTTATGAGGCCAGCATTACCTTGATCCCAAAACCAGACAAAGACCCCATCAAAAAGGAGAATTACAGACCAATATCCCTGATTAACATATTGCCAAAATTCTCCCCAAAATACTAGCCAATAGGATCCAACAGTACATTAAAAGGATTATTCACCACGACCAAGTGGGATTTATCCCTGGGCTGCAAGGTTGGTTCAACATCTGCAAATCCATCAACGTGATACAATACATTAACAAAAGAAAGAATAAGAATCATATGATCCTCTCAATAGATGCAGAAAAAGCATTTGACAAAGTACAGAATTCTTTCTTGATCAAAACTCTTCAGAGTATAGGCATAGCAGGTACATACCTCAATAACATAAAAGCCATCTACGAAAAACCTACAGCAAATATCATTCTCAACGGGGAAAAACTGAGAGCTTTCCCCCTAAGGTCAGGAACGCGGCAGGGATGTCCACTATCACCACTGCTATTCAACATAGTATTAGAAGTCCTAGCCACAGCAATCAGACAACAAAAAAAATCAAAGGCATCCAAATCGGCAAAGAAGAAGTCAAACTCTCACTGTTTGCAGATGATATGATACTTTATGTGGAAAACCCAAAAGACTCCACCCCAAAACTGCTAGAACTCATACAGGAATTCAGGAAAGTGGCAGGATGTAAAATCAATGCACAGAAATCAGTGGCACTCCTATACACCAACACCAAGACAGAAGAAAGAGAAATTAAGGAGTCAATCCCATTTACAATTGCACCCAAAACCATAAGATACCTAGGAATAAATCTAACCAAAGAGGCAAAGGATCTGTACTCAGAAAACTATAAAATACTCATGAAAGAAATTGAGGAAGACACAAGAAATGGAAAAACGTTCCATGCTCATGGATTGGAAGAACAAATATTGTGAAGATGTCAATGCTACCTAGAGCAATCTACACATTCAGTGCAATCCCTATCAAAATACCATCCACTTTTTTCAAAGGAATGGAACAAATCATCCTAAAAGTTGTTTGGAACCAGAAAGACTCCGAGGAGCCAGAGGCATGTTGAAAAAGCAAAGCAAAGCTGGCGGCATCACAATTCCGGACTTCCAGGTCTATTACAAAGCTGTCATCATCAAGACAGTATGGTACTGGCACAAAAACAGACACATAGATCCATGGAACAGAATAGAGAGCCCAGAAATGGACCCTCAACTCTATGGTCAACTCATCTTTGACAAAGTAGGAAAGAATGTCCAATGGAAAAAAGACAGTCTCTTTAACAAATGGTGTTCGGAAAATTGGACAGCCACATGCAAAAGAATGAAAATGGACCATTTCCTTATACTACATACAAAAATCGACTCAAAATGGTTGAAAGACCTAAATGTGACAGAGGAGTCCATCAAAATCCTAAAGGAGAACACAGGCAGCAATCTCTTCGACCTCAGCCACAGCAACTTCTTCCTAGAAACATCACCAAAGGGAAGGGAAGCAAGGGCAAAAATGAACTTTTGGGACTTCATCAAGATAAAAAGCTTTTGCAAAGCAAAGGAAACAGTCAACAAAACCAAAAGACAACTGACAGAATGGGAGAAGATATTTGCAAATGACATATCAGATAAAGGGCTAGTATCCAAAATCTAGAAAGAACTTATCAAACCCAACACCCAAAGAACAAAGAATCCCATCAAGAAATGGACAAAAGACATGAACAGACATTTTTCCAAAGAAGACATCCAAATGGCCAACAGACACATGAAAAACTGTTCAATATCGCTTGGCATCAGGGAAATCCAAATCAAAACCTCAATGAGATACCACGTCACACCAGTCAGAATGGCTTAAATTAACAAGTCAGGAAATGACAGATGTTGGTGGGGATGCAGAGAAAGGGGAACCCTCCTACACTTTTGGTGGGAATGCAAGCTGGTGCAGCCACTCTGGAAAGCAGTATGGAGGTTCCTCAAAAAGTTGAAAATAGAGCTACCATACGATCCAGCAATTGCACTACTGGGTATTTACCCCAAAGATACAGATGTAGGGATCCGAAAGGGTACGTGCACCCCGATATTATAGCAGCAATGTCCACAATAGCCAAACTGTGGAAAGAGCCAAGATGTCCATCGACAGATGAATGGATAAAGAAGAAGTGGTATATATATACAATGGAATATTATGCAGCCATCAAAAGGAATGAGATCTTGCCATTTGCAACGACGTGAATGGAACTGGAGGGTATTATGCTGAGCGAAATAAGTCAAACAGAGAAAGACATGTATCATATGACCTCACTGATATGAGGAATTCTTTTTTTTTTTTTTTAAGATTTTATTTATTTATTTGACAGAGAGAGAGATAGCAAGAGCAGGAACACAAGCAGGGGGAGTGGGAGAGGGAGAAGCAGGCTTCCTGCCGAGCAGGGAGCCCGATGTGGGACTCGATCCCAGAACCCTGGGATCATGACCTGAGCCGAAGGCAGACGCTTAACGACTGAGCCACCCAGGTGCCCGACATGAGGAATTCTTAATCTCAGGAAACAAACTGAGGGTTGCTGGAGGTGGGGGTGGGGTTGGAGGGATGGGGTGACTGGGTGATAGACACGGGGCAGGGTATGTACTCTGGTAAGCACTGTGAATTGTGCAGGACTGTTGAAACTCAGATCTGTACCTCTGAAACAAATAATGCAATATATGTTAAGAAAAAAAAAAAAAGAAGAAGATAGCAGGAGGGGAAGAATGAAGGGGGGGAAATCGGAGGGGTAGACAAACCATGAGAGACGGTGGACTCTGAAAAACAAACTGAGGGTTCTAGAGGGGAGGAGGGTGGGAGGATGGGTTAGCCTGGGGATGGGTATTAAAGAGGGCATGTTCTGCAAGGAACACTCGGTGTTATGCACAAACAATGAATCATGGAACACTACATCTAAAACTAATGATGTAATGTATGGTGATTAACATAACAATAAAAATAAAAAAAGTTGTTTTTTTTTAAGATTTTATTTATTTATTTGACAGAGACAGAGATAGCGAGAGCAGGAACACAAGCAGCAGGAGTGGGAGAGGGAGAGCAGGCTTCCCGCCCAGGAGGGAGCCCGATGTGGGACTCGATCCCAGGACCCTGGGATCATGACCTGAGCCGACGGCAGACACTTAACGACTGAGCCACCCAGGTGCCCTAAAAAAAAGTTTTTAAAATGGATTAATTGGTACTTAAACCTGCTAAAACTCAATGATAAAAAGTATATAAAAGAGTTTCATTCCAAGGGATCTTCAGCTCCGTAGTAAACCTATTTATACAAAAATGTTCCTAAGAGAGGTCAGTTACATATGCATTCAGCTTTTCTCACTGATAAGAGTGGAAAATTAACTTCAGTTAACATTAATAAAAATGTTATACTTGAATATATTTAAAAACATTTTCTGCATTCACAGTTATAAAGGCTTAATTAGAAATAATATAACAAGTATTTCTGGTATTAAACATATTTTAGAAGAAAGGAGCTTAAACATTTGAAAATTATCCATGGGATATCTGCCAACATATTAAGTTGCATAGTTCACCATTTATTATTTATTTCTCTAAAGTAGGTAATTACCTGCCAGAGAAGAGATATAGTGGGTAGAGGGATATGATATCCATGTCTAGGGTGCTTTGAGTATAAAATAACTTTGTTGAAAAGGTATTTAAAAATTAAAAGTATATATAGCTAAATGTGTACTTTTTGTGGCAATTCTCCATGGTACTTTATACTTCAAATATATTTGAGTGGAATTTTTATACAAGCACGTATTGATAGAATCATTTATATTTTTCTATTGCTCACTATAGAGCCTAGAATTTAGAAAAATGCTAGTGAATACCTCTGAGCCACAGAGCTACATCTGAATAAATTATAATTCTTGTTTTCTGGATGCTGTCTCTTATGCTTATATATGCATTAATCTTCAAACAGTCCTTTCTTGGCATGCTTGTTCCAGCACAATGCTGTTGTATTGTTCTTAAATTCTTGTTTCACACCCTTACTCATTTTCTTGGTTGTACTATAAATATTTCAGCTATTTTCTAGCTCCCTATATATATATATATATATATATATATAAATATTTTTTCCTCTTACCAATGAAATTATTCAATAATTACTTTTGATTGACTAGGACAATATTCTTCAATATAAAGCTAGTTTTTCTTCTTTAGTAAACTTGTCCTTAAAAAATTTCCTAATAGGGCACCTGGGTGGCTCAGTTGGTTAAGCGACTGCCTTCGGCTCAGGTCATGATCCTGGAGTCCCTGGATCGAGTCCCGCATCGGGCTCCCTGCTCGGCGGGGAGCCTGCTTCTCCCTCTGACCCTCCCCCCTCTCATGTGCTCTCTCTCTCTCATTCTCTCTGTCTCAAATAAATAAATAAAATCTTTAAAAAAAAATTTCCTAATAAATATTACTTGATTAGAGAATTTAAGACTTTAAAAATACTATAAAATTATTTTTAGTCATTATACTAAGCATTGCTCCATTGTCTTTTAGTCTTTTATTTTTATTTTTTTTAAATTATGTTATGTTAATCACCATACATTACATCATTAGTTTTTGATGTAGTGTTCCATGATCCATTGTTTGTGTGTAACACCCAGTGCTCCATGCAGAACGTGCCCTCCTTCCTTAAGACTAGTGCTTAGAAGCCTGATATCAACCTGATTCTTATAATTTAACGATGTATTTATCTGTCTTTTTTCTCCTATTTTAAAGCCTTTGATAAGTTTTTTTCCTGAAACTTGATATTTTATGAGGATATTACTCTGCATGGATTTATTTTTATTTATTATAGTACTCAGAAAGTTGGAGATTTTCTTTTAGATAAGATCATTTCTGGGAAGTGGATTTTGAGGTAGTGGTAGAAATAAGGATTTCAATTTCTGCTTTTATTGTTGCTGGTTGACTCCGTAACTCTAAATAATAAAATTATAATTACATATTTAGTTCCTTATTTGTTAATTATAAACAAAGTTTGTTATTTACTACTATGAAACTTGAAAAAATTATTACTGGTAGGTTCCTTAGTTATACATAGTTTTTTTAATGTATAATATATATATAACTATATATATAATACATATTTATCACCATGTGTCATGACCTGTTACTTTTAGACAGTATCCCAATGGATATGTCAACATATCTATCTCCAAACATTATTTCACCGCTTCTTATTCCCCATGTCTACCCATTGTACTATGCAAAATTCATAGAATTTGTACTCTGGTAAATAAAATCAAATTTTCCAGGATATATTCATAGGTTAATATCAATTTTTAAAGCCAAATTTGTGATTATAAATATTATGTACTCCAGAAGTAGAATAATGAGTTTGGGCTTATAGAGATATATGTGTAATTCTATATCATTATAATACTGCTTCCCAAAGGAGAAAGATATCTAATTAAAATTTGGAGAGGAGCATCAGAAAAATTCATAAAAAACACTTTTAAAATTTGAATTTCATTAAATGTTAACTTCTCACTGATATCATCTTGCATTTTTATCATATCATAAGTAGCTGATGTTTATTTCCTTCTAAATCATTACATTTGAAAAAAATAAATCATTATATTTGAAATAGTTTCCTTTTTAATATTATTTTAGAGTGAATTCTTTCTAGGTTTGATACATAACTCACATCTTAGAATTTTTAAATTTCTATCAAGAATGTTTTTATTTGGGCGCCTGGGTGGCTCAGTTGGTTAAGCGACTGCCTTCGGCTCAGGTCATGATCCTGGAGTCCCTGGATCGAGTCCTGCATCGGGCTCCCTGCTCGGCAGGGAGCCTGCTTCACCCTCTGACCCTCCCCCCTCTCATGTGCTCTCTCTCTCTCTCATTCTCTCTGTCTTAAATAAATAAATAAAATCTTTAAAAAAAAAAAAAAAGAATGTTTTTATTTGAAGTCTTGGCAATTATTTTGGATTTTACTTCATCTTGATCAAATAATATGTTGAATTTTTAATTTCTAGAAGGTCGCTTTCCATTTCCTTTAGTATGTACTGAATTACATAAATTGTTCCAGGGAGACTGAATAGAAGGTTACTCTGTATTTATAATCATTTTTGTTTTAAACTATTTCAGCCTAGTTGGAAAACTGTTTCATTAGGGACTTCTCCTAGTCATCAGAGAATAATATATTTCAGACTGACTCACTTTTTGAAACAATTTTTAACTGGAAAATATATATATGAATCAACTATTTCACAATATGTAACATCGATCCCTGGTTCTTGAAAGGAAACATACAAAGTGAACTCTATATTCATTCCAACTTTCTCTCTAAAGGCATTTTAAAAAACACAGAGTAGTAATGCCCAAAGAGCAATATATATTACTTGGGCAGAGAAAACTGATCAGAGTTTAAGGTAACTGAAATAGGATTCAGTGCAAGTTAGCAGAAATGAGAAACCCACACAGAAAGGAAACTCCATGAATATACAAATAGGTCTCCTTGGAATCTCTGCAGTATGATTAGCTAAACATGTTCAGGGAAGAGGTTCTGGCATCAGATAGAAATAAGGCATTGGATTTCTGACTATACAGAGTGAGGAAATCCTACACGTGCATTTAGTTGAGCCCTAGAAAGGCAAAATCTCAAAAGTAGAGCTGCTGTAGTCTTTCTTATAAACAGAACTAAACTAAGGTTTCTAAGAAAACTTAAAAACAAGTATTGGCAAGCTGAGTCTACCGGTAAATTATCTGTCAACCAGGACAAACTTAAAACTGTTGAAAGGCAGATAGGATCATAATTTTAACAGTAGTATTCATAATGTCTGTCCTACAGTAAAAATTACTAAACATATACAGAAGCAAGAAAATTTTACTCTACTCATTCTGAATTTTACTCTACCCATATATTATTGTCATTAAACTGAAAGTCATTGTGTTTAATATAAATAAAAAGCAATACAATATATTGTGTATTAACTCGCATGCTAAGCATTATTAATGGTCATTTTTTTTTTTTTTAGCTCCCAGTTTCTTTCTGGTCATATTTCCGTCCAACAATCAACAAAAAAAAAATGTCCTATAGATCACTTCTGAGGGTGAAAAATTCTTTCAGCTTTTATTTATCTAAACTACTTTTATGTTATCTTCATTTACAAGTAGCTATTACATTAAAGGATTTTTTTTACTTTTTTCTTTTAGCACTTTTTTCTTCCACCTTTTATTTTTTCCTTTCATTGTTTCTCATGAAAGTTTAGTACTCACTCATCATTTTGTCATGATGTATTATTTTCTGAACCCAACTAAATTGTTTTCTACATTTTGACTGATATATATGTTGTATATTATTATATGATTTTTATCCTATATATAAAATTGCATAATATTAATGTAAGAGATACTGTGATAAATTCAGAGTGGATTTTGTAATCTCAGTGGAAACAATGAAATAAATAAGTACATAGGTGAAATAAAACAAAACAGTGACTAAAGCTAAAAAAATAAAAGTACAGAAGAATGGAATCTAAAATATACTTGCTTTTTAAAAAAAAAGATAGAAATCAAGAAAGAAGAAATAAAGAACAGGTGAAACAAGTAGAAAACAGCTAGTTAGTGGACTAAAAAATTAAGCAATCCGTAAATACATTAAAAATGGCCAATATAATCTAATTTAAAACCAGTTATTGTCAGGCTGAGTAAAGAAGCAAGATGCAAATGTTTTCTGCCAATAAGAAGTGTACTATCAACACAAAGACACAACTAGTTTAAAAGAAAAAAAATAGGAAAATATGTACAATCAAACACTCAGCATTAGAGCATGAGAATGGTTATATTAATGCTAGAATAAGTAGATTTCATGAAAAAGAATAATATCAGAGTTACAAAAAGTCATTCCTTACTGATAAAATAACCAATTTAATAAAGAATTTAAAATATTCCCAAATGTTTATGCACCTAATAACAGTGTCAAAATATATAAAGCAAAAACTGCCAGATCTAAGGAAGGGAAGGAAGAAAACTTACAGTTAGAGATTTTAACAATCTTCTTTTATTTTATTATTTGAAAAAAATCATTAAACATCAGAAGATTTGAGTATTATCACAAAATTTAACTTCATGATGACCAAAACCCACAGAATGCTAAATTTTCAAATTGCTTGAGATTTTGACCAATACATAAAACATGTCTGAATAAAATACTGAGAAAAAGTCACAGCAGTATTTTCTCTGACCACAGTGGAATTAAATCAGAAATCAGTAACAAATAACTATTAGAAATTAAACAGCACACTTATAAATAAATAACAGGTTGAAGAAATCAAAATGGAAAATTAAAAATATTTTAAAATGATTGACAATAAAAACAAAGTAACAATTTACAAAATGGAGTTTTCCATTAGAAAGTTTAAATGTTTACATTTAAAAGCAGTGCTTAGAAATTTTAAATGTTGGGCGCCTGGGTGGCTCAGTTGGTTAAGCAACTGCCTTCGGCTCAGGTCATGATCCTGGAGTCCCGGGATCGAGTCCCACATCGGGCTCCCTGCTCAGCAGGGGGTCTGCTTCTCCCTGTGCCCTCTTCCCTCTCATGCTCTCTGTCTCTCATTCTCTCTCTCTCAAATAAATAAATAAAATCTTTAAAAAAAAAAAAGAAATTTTAAATGTTTACATTAAAAGGGAAGTTAAGATTTATTATGTGAATTTCCACTTTAAGAAGCTCTCAAAAAAAAACAAAGTAAGTAGAAGAAAGAAATTAAAGTTAATTGCAAAAATCTATGAAGCCAAAACTACTATTTTAAAAGTTAATGCAAATAAAAACATCCAAATAGAATGAGTGAGAGAGAGAGAGGAAAAGAGAACACAAATACACAAATTACAATATTGGGAATTAAAGGAGGAATATTATCTACAACCTTGCAGATGCTAAATGCATTTTAAAGGAATATTACAACAAATTTATTTAGAGGATATAAATTCCTTGAAGATATAAATTACTTTTGAAGCTAGAGAAAAATGGATAAACTTATACCTGTTAAATATTTCAGTAGATTGTAATTAAAGTTTTCTCACAGAAAGGAAACTCAAGGCTGAGATGAGTATACTGGTAAATTATATCAAACATTTAAAAAATAAATGACACTAAACTGACAAATATTTTTAAAAAAATTAAATAGGAGGGAATACTCCCTACTCATTTTTGAGGTCAGCATCATCCTTGTACCAAAACCTAAACTAAGCATTACAAGCAAACATAACCAAAGATCAATATTCTTCATAAATATTAATGCAAATATCTAAAAAGATTATGTTTCATATGAATGAGGTGTTTATTCTCATATTGTAAGCTTGCTTTAACATTTGAAAATGAACATGGTCATCTCAATGATTGCAAAAAAAAAAATCAATGGACAATATTCAACACTATTCATGGCTAAAAACTATGGAAAACTCACAATAAGTGAGGCTCCCTCATCTTGATAAAAGGCATTTACAAAAATCCTACAAGTAATATACTAAATGATGAATGATTAATGACATGATGACAATATCATATGGTTAGATTAAAAGCAATTCCATAATCTGAAACTGTTTCTCTTCGATGGTAGAGTTAACCCCATTAAAGACACAAACCAAACAAGTAGAGAAATTGGTTTTATTCATCTTATTGCATTAGGAAGAGCATCCCAGATTTAAAGATCAGACTATCTTGGTAGAGTGGTTTCACCTTAGGCAGTTAAAAAGAGGAGTAGACAAATTATAGTTGAGGTGCATTTATAGTTGAGATTGTTTTTGTAATCAGGGGAAATCTTAGTTAACAAGAAATGTTTCTCTGTCAAGCTAAGTTCATAGTATAAACACTATAGATGATAAATCTGACAGAACAATTACTGGTAAAGAGATTGAATTAATTATCAAACCCCTCCCAACAAACAAAAGTCCAGGACCAAATGGCTTCACTGGTGAGTTCTACCTAGCATTTAAAGAAGAATTAATACCAATCCTTCCCAAACTCTTCCAAAAAATACAAGAGGAAAGATAAATTCTAAACACATTTTTCAAGGCCAGCACTACTCTGATACCAAACTAGAGAAGGACATACAAAAAGAATAATACAGGGCAATATTCCTGATGAGCATAGATGCCAAATCCCTCAATAAAACATTAACAAACCAAATTCAACAGTACATTAAGAGGATCATAATCAAGTGGGATTTATTCCATGGAGGCAAAAATAGTTCAACATCTGCAAATCAATAAATGTGTCACACCACATTAACAAAATGAAGGATCCAAATCATGCTATCATCTAAATAAATGCAGAGGAAGCATTTGATAAAATGCAACATCTTTTATGGTAAAAAAACTCTCAACAAACTGCATAAAGAAGGAACAGACTCCAGGACAATAAAGGCCATGTATGACAAGCCCATATCTAACATCATACTCAACAATAAAAAGCCGAAAATTTTTTTCTATGTTCAGGAATGATCAAAGATGCCCACTATCACCACTTTAATTCAACATAGTACTAGAAGTCCTAGCCAGGGCAGTTAGACAGGATAAATAAGTAAAAAGCTTTCAAATAAGAGAGAAAAAAGTGAAGTTGTCTCCGTTTTCAGATGACATGATCTTATATATAGAAAACTCTAAAGATGCCACATATACAAAAAAAAAAAAATTATTAATGTATACAAAAAAAATCAGTAAATTTGCAGGATACAAAACAAATATCAAAAATCAGATGTGTTTCTTTACACTAATGATGAAATATTTAAAAAATAAATTAAGAAAACAATCCCTTTTAAAATAGCATCAAAACAATAAAATACTTTGGATAAAATTTAACCAAGGAGATGAAAGAACTATATACTGGAAACTATATACAGGTCTTTGGTGAAATAAATTGAAGAGGACACAAATAAATAGAAAGATATTCTATCCGCATGGATTAGAATAGTTAATTTTGTTAAAATGCCCATAATACACAAATCAATCTTCAGAATCAAGGAATCCCTATCAAAATTCTAATGGCAGTTTTCATAGAAATAGAAAACAAGTACTAAAATTTGTGTGAGACCACAAAAGACTCCAAATAGCCAAAGCAATCTTGAAAGAGAAGAGCAAAGCTGGAGGCATCACACTTCCTGATTTCAAGCTATTCTATAAAGCTACAGTAATCTAAACAGTATGGTACTGGCATAAAAAGACACAGATCAATAGAACAGAATAGGGAGCCCAGAAATAAACCTATGCATGTATGATCAATTAGTTTTAAACAGAGGAGTCAAGAATATACAATGGGTAAAACTGGGAAAATTGGGAAAATTGCATATCCACTTGCAAAAGAATAAAACTGGACCCCTATCTCACACCAGACACAAAAAAATTAACTAAAAATGATTTAAAACTTAAAAGTAAGACCTGAAACCATAAAACCCCTGGAAACAAACATAGGATGTAAACCCTTTGATATTGATATTGATCTTGGAAATGATTTCTTTGATTTGACACAAAAAGACAACGGTAACAAAAGCAAAAATAAACAAGTAGGACTAAAACTAAAAAGCTTCTGCACAGCAAAGAAAACCATCAACAAAATGAAAAGACAACTTATGGAATGTGAGAAAATATTTGCAAATCACACAGCCAACAAGGGGTTAATATCCAAATTATACACAGAATCATGTAACTCAATAGAAAAAAAATAACTCAATAAAAAATGAATAAAGGATCTGAATAGAGAGCTTTCCAAACAAGGAAAACATACAAGTGGCCAACAAGTAAATGAAAAGGTATTCAACATCTGTCCTTATTAGGGAAATGCAAATCAAAACCATGATGAGATATTACCTCACACCTCTTAGGATGTCTATTGTCAAAAATACAAGAGATAACAAATGCTTATAAGAATGTGGAATGAAGGGAACGCTTGTACACATTACTGGAAATGTAAACTGGTATAATCACTATGAAAAACAATATGTAGGTTTCTCAACAAATTAAAAATAGAACTGGCATGTGATCTAGCAATTCCACTCCTGGGTTTATATCCAAAGGAATTGAAATCAAGATCTTGAAGTGATATTTACACTACCATTTCCTTTGCAGAATTATTGACAATAGCCAAGCTTTGGAAACAACTTGTGTCCAAGTCTTTAAAAAGAAAGAAATCCTGTCATTTGCAACATGGATAAATCTGGAGGCCATTATGCTAAGTAAACTAAGCCAGACAGAGAAAGATAAATACTTCATTATATCACTTGCATGTGTAATCTAAAAAGATAAAAAATAGTTGACCTTATAGAGAAAGTAGAATGGTGGTTTCCAGGGACTGGACAGGGACAGGGACTGGGGTTGCAGATATAGGCAGAGGCTAGTAAAAGGGTACAACCTTTCAGTTATAAGATGAACAATTTTGAGGATTGACTGTATAACACAGTGTCTATAGTTGATAATATTATATGATTTGTTTGAAATTTGCTGGAAATAGAACATATGTGTTCTCACAATAAATAAATAAATAAATAGATAAATTTTTAAAAAGGTAGATTAAAAAAAAAAAAACAGCAACTGGGTTTTCCACAGTGGGAGAGGAAGTCTATTTGCATATCCATCAGTTACCTGAAATTTACAGAAGTGTGAAATAGCACAAAGATAATGAACAGAATCAGAATCTATCTGATAACCTAAAAAAAAAGGATGTGTTATAGTTTTTTTTATTGAAAAAAAATTATCTCTAAGGATTCCCCTCCTTTTCATCAAAGATAATTTCAAAGAAGTATTTTTCTTGATCATAAAATAAAGCTGATTTCCTTAGTTTTGCTCTGATTACTTATAGAACTGAAGGAAACATGGTGATTTACCATGTAGATCTTTTTAAGTTTGCTTTGCTGTAAGTTTTCATATGAAATCTTAGATTGGACTTTTAAAATCTCTTGAGGCTAGGAAGCTAATCCTAGAACTATCTATATTTCACCTGTGATACTTAAAGATTGGGTGAATTTCTCTGTTCTCAAGGCCCTCAAATGTCTTAAATTTCCTGAGCCTGCCCAGAAAAACCTTCCTTGCTCGCCTATAAGGCTGGGACTCTGGTACTTAGGAATCCATGATAGTTTTCCCAGCAGGGCTTTATAAGCTTTGCCTACATAATTAATCTTAGCTCCTGTCAAAGCAGAAATCACACCACATTTAAACAGGCAAGAATGACTTTATTTAAGGCTATGCCAATAAAGGAGAGAGGCCAAGAGTACCTGGCATAGCCCTTTGCCATCAGTCTCTTTGACAGAGTAGCAAGCACTTTCAGGGAAGCGTCAGAATAAACACAAATCTATTTGTAGATGACAAAAGAC
Source organism: Halichoerus grypus (assembly GCF_964656455.1). Classification (NCBI taxonomy): domain Eukaryota; kingdom Metazoa; phylum Chordata; class Mammalia; order Carnivora; family Phocidae; genus Halichoerus; species Halichoerus grypus. Next base: position 39,316,882 of record NC_135725.1, on the reverse strand, counting down.
TCCTGTGGTCAACTTATTACTAATAATTTTCAAAAGTGAAAGATCTGATACAAGTTCATTACACACATAATTCAGCTGGCAAGGAAATTTGGTCTTTTCTATGGCATGGAAAACAAAACAGTCAATGGAAAGTTTAGACAAAATAGCTATAAACATCATAATGAAGCCTATTTTCAAAGAACAGTGATTACATCTATCGTATGGAAATGGATAAACATAATCTTTACAGAGAAAACAATCTTCAGATATAACATCTAATAATCCTGAGTCATAATATGCCATGAATATTGCAAATATTTATAGTTAGAATTATACCCAGATTATCAAGTGAAGAGATTTAGTAAGTTTGAAGAGAGTCCTAAACAACTATATGTCAATAAGACTTCATAGGTAAGTGATGTGAATCCCTAATTGAAAACCATTGACCTGGAACATACTGGATTCAAATTAAAGAAAATCGCAACCAAGTTAATATTTTAAAGAATAACTGAAACTATTTATGAAAATACTATATTTTTGTATAAAATCAGGCAAAGCAACACCGGCACTCTCATAAATAGAAACATCATGGATAGCAAGGGCATTGATTATTCCATACAACATATAATTTCTGGAATTTTTACTTTCATAATATTTTACCCATAGAGATTTAATACAGGGAAAGCTAAGTATTTCTTCCAATTTGAGAGCACTTCCTATGCAAATCACAACATAGGAAATACAATTATTTTTTATCATTTTTTTTTACAAGGTAAGAGGGCATAGCCCTGGGAGACCTCAAAGACAGTTTTGGGTGCACGATATACCTTTTGGGATGGCACAATGTCAAAAGTTGTTAGGAAGTTTGAACCCTTAATTAAAAGGATCTTGGGTTAGTGAGTAATAATACTCAGCTACGTATTTAACTAATGTGATGATAAAATTTTTAAAAAATAAACATAGTAAGTAACATGATTGTAAAGAAGCATATCTTTATTTTATTTTTTTTTTTGAAGCATATCTTTAAAAAGTGAGAAGACTTTGTTGTCTTAAATAATCAAGGACTTGATAAAATCAACATTAAAGCGATAGTTCATTATTCTGATAATGACACAGTATCTTTGCCTTTTAGGCAGATTTTTCAAAAGGTAAAGAAAAACCCTTTTTAACCTCTCACTAAAGAAAGAACCAATAACCCAAGGAAATTTGGTCATTTTTACAGAGAGAAAACCAAATATTAATTTTGCATCAGTATAATTTTTTTTTTTTTTAAAGATTTTATTTATTTATTTGACAGAGAGAGAGGTAGTGAGAGCAGGAACACAAGCAGGGGGAGTGGGAGAGGGAGAAGCAGGCCTCCCGCCGAGCAGGGAGCCCGATGAGGGACTCGATCCCAGGACCCTGGGATCATGACCTGAGCCGAAGGCAGACGCCTAACGACTGAGCCACCCAGGCGCCCAGCATCAGTATAATTTTTAAATTAATGCTCTTTTTAGACAATCTTAATAAATCCACCAAACTTCAGCCAGCTTTGGCCAGGACAAATGAAATTTCCTTGCCAGGAATCTTCTAAAAGTTTATATATTCTTTTAGGTCTTATCATACATTACCTTTTTTCTCATTCTGGAAAAAACAGTCATTTTACTCTAGAACAAAACTGTTCTCTTTTTCCTTGACAAAAACACGTTCTGTATACCTGGCATACAAAACTGCTCCTCTCTACCACCATTGCTTCTAGTAGAGTCTCTTTGTCACATATGATTATGACTTTTAACTACAGTTACTTCTATTTCCCAGATAAAATTATGAGGTGGATAATTATGAACTTTTTTCATACACCAGAATTTTGTAGCAGACTAGCAGAGATCATGAATCTACTCACACATTTTTTTTAACAGCCATACACTTACTTCAGACCCAATATACACAGACTTTTTGCACCATAAAAATAAGGGGAAAAGGTATATAAACTTAAAATTATGCTTCAGTATTTTATCTTACTGGAAACAATCTATATACCTAATGACTACTCATTAATTAACTTAATGTAGCATTAAGTCTAAGATTTTATGTTATCCAAAGATTTTAAAAACTATCTTCAAGGTGACATACTACAAAACTTAATTACAGTGAATTAAAATTTGTCAGATGACTGATTCAATTTGATTAAACAAATTTATATTTGCATCATCTTAAACATTTAGTATGAGTAATCTTAGCTTATTTTATTTGTAAACCTGTACAAAGGCACTTGTTTTTGTTTGGAGAACATGCCCAAGTAGAATAAAAATGTATGCTTGTACTGTATTTAACATTGGTAACTCAGAAGACATAGCTGTTTTTGTTAAAACAATATTAAATACGACTTGTTGGCCAAAGACATACCTAAAATTATGTGAACTTGAATTCTAAAAACATTCTGTTGGATTCTATTAGAATACTTTCTTTATACATTAAAAATATTAATTAATTTTCCTTAATTTCTGAAAATTTTAAGAATATTCAGTTTATTGGGTGCCTGGGTGGCTCAGTCAGTTAAGTGTCTGACTCTTGATTTCAGCTCAGGTAATGATCTCAAAGTCCTTAGATCAAACCCTGCATTGGCTCTGTGCTCAGTGGGGAGTCTGCTTCTCTCCTCCCTCTCTCCTCCCCTTCCCCCTGCACACACACTCTCTCTCTAATAAATAAATAAATAAATAAATAAATAAATAAATAAATCTTTAAAAAATATATTAAATTGAATCTTAAGTGCTTATTTCATTTTTAAGCTAATCAGAATAGATCTCCATTGAGGGATTTTATAATTTAATTTGATAATATCAATGGAAGGAGGATAATATTACACATATATTACATACATACACATGTATAAACATACAGACAGACACAAATAGACAGCTTATAGCTTCAATTCTAAATCTAAATTTGTATAAGAGCTTACTCTTGTCCTTACCCCACATTGATATTTTTAGCATGGTTATGTTTCTGACAGATGGGACAATTTAGATTACCATCTTAAAATGACAGCTGAAGCTCCATCAATATTTGTGAAAGACAGCTTTAAGAATTTCTGTATTATGATATGTAATAATATGTAGACTGTGAACTATATTTTTGGTGAGGGTCCAAGAAAAGGGGCCATCTGAGCATCCAAAGATTATCTGAATGGAAAAAAAAAAAACTGTCCAGTTTATTTCCAGTTATGTTTTTCAGTCTTAGATGATAACACCTGTTATGTCTTAAATTCCTTAAGCAGAGGTTCTGACTCTAAGGAAGGTTAAGTAAAGGAATGTATGCTGGTGATTGAAGAAGAGTTGTCTTGGGAAGTGGTTATCTTAGTACATTCATCAGCCAAAGAGTTTCTTTTAGCTTTGGGGGTAACTGCTAACTCCTTAGATAAAGCCTGCAGTAAGTTAGTAACTCAGGTTTCTTTTTTTTTATATAATTATGTTCAGTTAGCCACTGTATACACATAATTAGTCCTTGATGCAGGGTTCAATGATTCATTAGTTAAGTCTAACACCCAGTGTTCATCACAGCACATGCCCTCCTCAATACCCATCACCCTGTTACCCCCTCCCCCCATCTTCCTCCCCCCTGAAACCCCCAGATCGTTTCTCGGGGTCCATAGTCTCTCATGGTCCATCTCCCTCTCTGATTTCTCCCCTTTTGGATTTCCCTCTCTTCTCCTATGGTCCTCCATGCTATCGCTTATGTTCCACATATGAGTGAAACCATATGATAATTGTCTTTCTCTGACTTACTTCACTTAACATAATCCCCTCCAGTTCCATCCATGTCAATGCAAATGGTGGGTATTCGTCATTTCTGATGGCTGAATAATATTCCATTGTGTTTTCCCAAAGGATATCCCTGCAGCTGTCATTAATCCCATTCGTTTCCCCTAATGGGGTGAGGGAGCATTGCCATGAGCAAGAATTGTCTTATGATCAGTGAAAGATATTAAAGGGCAAAGGTGTGTAGGTATGGAGTTAGAGACTTTGAGGAGAGTGAAGAATACAGATATTCCAATTGGAAAGTACATATTTTCCCAGAAGGTTTACTGGGATAGTAAAGTTAAGCAGAAAGATATCCAGGGTAGTGAGATGCCCTAGTGAAACAAAAGGATGTTTAGACAAAGTCAAGTCACAAGGTAGATTGATTATCAAGTCCCCCCACAGATATGGTTTGCCTATTCTAAGGGAGGGTTGTAGGATAACAAGAGTAACGTGTTGCCCTTGTGTCCAGTAGGAAAATGGAAGGGTATCCATTTATGGCAATGATTATTTCCCCTTGCTTATTGAGAATTAGTTGTAGGAACAAGGGGAATGGCTGTCCAAAGGAAGATCATTGGGAAGGTTGGTTTTTGTACTCTTGTTCCCTTTTGCATTTTAAGGCCATGTCCTATGACACCCTCCCCACCACTTGTTTTTTAACAACATCTACATGTGTGTCCCTTCCTAAAAGGATTTTGTAGGGAGATTTCCCTGGTTTAGAAGGGAAAAGGCTTAGAAGGATTGAGAAGGGTTTAGAAGTTGCAAATAAAGGTACAAATTTGCATTGTGTTGTTCAGCTTTTCTGTAATGGAGTCCTCATGGTGTTAAGCTAGTGTATGCATTTCAGAGATAGGAATATTCCACCAATTTGCTTTTTTGGTATAATATCTCTAATTTTTCTTGTAAGCTCTTAACAAAACTAATGTCAATGGTGGAAGTGATTCAGTTATGGAGAGCAAACTCACAGTAGTTCTTTCAGATACATTTTAATCTATGTCTATTACTGAGTTAGATTCATCTCTTTGTTGTCTGCAATCTTGCATCTTTGTCCAATAGATTTTTATTCTCCCCTGTGGTTTTGGCCTGTGTATAAGCTTTAAGCATGTTCTAATTTCTTTGATGGTCTATCTTCTGAGCCCACTAGCAGCTGTACAAGTGGATATAATTCATGGAGCCTGGGAAAATATGTCCAGAGAACCAGTCTGAATTGATTACTAAATTCTTTTCCATTCTTACAGGGTTCTGGGAAGTCTTTAACAATATTGTGCAAATCTGAGTGAGACCAAGGCATAAGGTATTCAGATGGGTGCTCACATCATTAATCATTCATCACAAGTAGGGAAAAGCCATAAGGCAAGTTAGGGTGGGAAATTGGAAAGCAGAGGGATATAATGGAGCCAGAGAAGGGTAATGAGGAGGAATAGAGCTGAAAGCAAATAAGGGAAACTAGCATAAGGAGGAATAGTTAGTGGGAAAAGGGATGGGGATAGTATGTGTGAGGAGTTTTGAGGGAAGACAGGGCATGAGTTTGCTGGAAGTAAAGGAGGAGTCTACTGGTGTTGAGAGACACAATCCTGAGTAAAATTCTGCCAAATGGAGGTAATGAACTCAGTTGATGCTGTAGTGGTGAGATATATAATTTACAGGGATATTGAAGGGGGTTTAAAAGTGAGTTGGAGTTTCCTTTAGTAACAAGGTTAAACAAAAATGAGCAAAAAAAAAAAAAAGAAAGAAAAAACAAAAAACTAAACCAAAAGAGCACTGAAAAAAAGAATTAAAATTAAACCCTTACCGTGTAGCCATGGACAAATGTCTGGAATATAGGGGTCGGGAGCTGAACTCACCGTGGGATGCCCAATATGTGGATCACAAAGGGCTCCAGAGGCCTCAGTACCTGAGTAGAGAAAAAAAGGGTATACAAGTGGATGGGACTTCCAGTCCCATGCACATTGTGGCACCAAAGAGTCAAAACCAAAAACAAACAGCTAGGGAAATTAATTTCATTCAGATTCCTGCCCTAAGAGTAGAACACCAGGTCTGAAGATTAGAATGTGTCTCAGGGGATGGTTTTTGCCTTAGACTTTTATAGGAAGGAGTAGAAAAGTTATATGTGGGGTGATTTTACAGCTAGCATTGTTTTATAATCAGGGAGTCTCAGTCAACTAGGAAATATTTATCTCTGTGTCTGACTAGTTTCAGGGGGACAAATAGTTCAGCTAATCATTTATGAGACAGAGAATGGGAATTTGAAGCATTTGTGCCTTGCCTTGTCATAGATAAACAAGGGGCTATAGATGAGTGTCATGTAAGTCATATGGGAAAAGATAGTTCTTTGCTGTAAACTATTTTCTAGAACATAAAGTGATAGAGGATTTCTTAACTGTTGTTATTTTCCAGGAATACAGAGCTGAGGTAAAGTTTAACATCATCAACCCATGTGTATTTATTGTTTAATATTTAACAGTTGTTTGGCAATCTGCTTACTCATTTTATCCTATTTTTTATGTTTCCTTCTTTTTTGACTTTCTTTACAGAAACTATGTCTTGTTTTCTTGTGTTTTCTGTAGGTAGTGTGGACATTAAAAATGTTATTTTGAAAACTATAGCTGGCTTTCAATATATTAAATACAAATATATTTATATATCTCTAATGAATAAAGACAACACAAAGTTATCACTTTCAAGGTAATGTACAGAGCCTACTTTCTTTTGCTGGCACTTCCCTTATTTCTAAGTCAACATAATATTCAATTATAAGCCTAGACTGAAAAAATATATTAATTTGTACTCCAATATCTTATTTAATACATAAAGACTTTAAATGATTTTCCATTCAATAACCCATAAATATTATAGCATTTTATGCATAACTATAGAATTATTTTAACATTTAATTTCGGTGCTCATTGTCAATCTTTTTGTACTGTTTGTTGTGATGTTCTTTCATCCAAACCCAATGCCAAGCATCCATAACTATACTAGTAGTCATGATGTCTTCTGTATTTTAGTAAATAACAGAAGCATAGAGATCAATATGGCTGCAGAATCTTAGGAATTTTATTGTTCTTACACTGTCAGTGGCATACTCAATACCAAGGAGCATGATTTTAGCCACACACATACACACTTTTACCTTACAGTATATATACATTGCTCAATCCATTTCAGTTTCCTCCCAGCAATCGCCTCACCAAACAATAACCTACATCTCATGTCAAGTTTGATGAACATGATCAGGAAAGACTAATGGAGAATAACAAATCCCAAAGATGATTGTTTCAAGAAAGGTGTTTTTTAGAAGTCTCATCCATTGATTTCAAGGGCCCTGATAGATACCAATCAAATAGCACTAAAAAGTCCCCATCTGAATCAAGGCATCCTGATGATTTGAAACCATAGCTACTAAATAATGCATACATAGAGTTCCAGAGTTTTCCTTACACCCATTCAACAGGAAGGAGGAATTCACATTGTTATTTGAGAGCCTTGTACTCAGGGAAATGCAGTGCATTAATAATAATCTATCAAACTTATTTACTGAAGTCTTACCTTGAGCCTGTTGCTGAACTACTATCATAGAACAAGAGAAAATCATGCAAATAGTAATCGAGGAGAACCAGAAACAGGCCTAAAAGCCAAGGCAGATTAACTCCATGTCACTGCCCTTTAAACTGGGAAAGCTGATTCACATTAATTCACGTTCTCAATCCATTATCGTTTTTTAAGCCTATTCCATCAAGGGTGCCTGGCTGGCTCAGTCTGTAGAGCACGTGACTCTTGGTCTTGGGGTTGTAGTTTTGAGCCCCACACTGGGTGTAGAGATTACTTTTAAAAATCTTTAATCCTACTCTATCATAACAGCTTTTTCATTCTGATGCTTTATTTTGACTGACATTTGTTTGGTTAGATTAGTTCTTTAATCTTCTTAAATAGGCAAGGGTATTGCTAGAGTTCTTGTGAAACTGAGTATTTTTCTCTGAGGTCTTTACATGTGAATGACAATTTGTCAAGTACGGGTCACTTAGATCCTAAACTTTCCCTTCTCAAAATCCCAGTGTCTTCTTATGCTCTCTGTCAATAAATAGAATTCTAAATCCAGTCTCTCTTTTTATCTAATTAATTACTACTACTACTACTACTACTACTACTACTACTACTACTACTACTACTAGTGTAGTAGAAAAACCACTTTTTCTTTATAGGTGATTCCAGATTTGTTTTTGTTGTTTTTTAACTTGTTGAAATTCAAACATTTTTCCTCCCCGGGATGTATCTAGAGAGGGAAGTGCTTTTGTAATTTTTTCTCCTGCCAAACACCAAACCCTTTCAAACTTAAAACTTATATTTTTCTTCAGCTCCCTGATAGTAAACATAAAGTATATCACCTCTAGAATTGAATCAGCTGGATTTGCAGCATCTGCTTCTTACTAACTCTGTGGCAAGTTATTTAAAATTCCCTGCAAGCTTCCTCTCAACAGTTGTTAAGTAGATGTAAGATTGTATATTATAGAAGTTTCCTGGGGATTAAATGAGATAATGGTAGATGCAAATCACAAATGATTCATATATGGTAGTGGTTATTATTTGTGATTATTGGTTTTGTTTCTATTATTCATGGTTTCTTCCACTGAAAGCTTATAATTCTTAGGATTTCTATCATCTTCTTAGAATGTCAATCACTATTTTATCATTCATCTATTATTTTCTTCTTATCTTTAACTTTCCTGTTCATTGTGTGTGAAATTATTAAATGTGTTCTCCATTTTACTTACCTCAAAATTTATTACCTTCAAAGAAGTTTTTAATGTTTATTTTGTAATTTAAGTTTTTCTTCTCTCTTGATTTTTCTTCCTTCCTTCCCTCCCTCCCAATTACCAGCTCCCATTGCATCTCTGCTTTAATTTCAAGGTGTTCTTTCTTTATAGCTCCCTAGTCTTATACAGAGAGAATTTTTTGAAAGATATGAGCATCCTCAAAATCATCAAGGCATCGTTTCCTTTTCTCTAGTTTCTGCTCATAGGTCTGCTATTGTTTTTGTTTTCATTTTTGAGTTCAGAGAATTAGTCCAGTGCTGATATAGTTCAGGTGCATAGTTACCATCACATGGTAGCTTCCTCTTTTCAGACTTCAATAAGGTGGTCAGGTTGATATATAAAGTCTTTACTTGCAGGTCAAAATTTGAAAGTTGTACTTAAAGTCATTTGAAGTATTTTACTGGCCTGAAGTTAGGTCTCCTTTTCTCCTATGTTTTTGGATTTTTGATTGAGCTAGAGAGTTAGATGCAGTTTGAAGTTATCATTTCAACACTACAGTTTGTGAGTGCTCTACTCTCAGCAAGCTAAGCTTAGTCTCAGCACTTTTCATGGTGTTTTCCCTACAATATGTATGCATTTCAGGAAGTAAGGAAGCACTGCATATGCCTACTTCCTGCAGTGATGTATGTTGGCAGTCTCCCAATGCCAGTGAGAAAAGAGCTGTTGACAAAGGTTGGAGACAGAACTTTTAGCACTCATGGGATAAAATGATAACTTATGTGCACTTGAGGGAAAGTTGCCTATTTTTCCTTCTCTTCTAAATTTTAGCTTCTAGTTCTCACAATTTGGTAAAGTCAGATGTATTGTCATAGTCTTTTCCTACTTTCTTCTTGGCAACTATTCTAGCTTGTTAAGATTGCAGTTGAATGTGGGATACTATTGGTATAATTTTTTCCTGTTTTATTTTTGGATGTCTGTTCAGCTTCATGACTGTAGTTGCATGTACTATGTGGTTCAAGAATATATTTTTAAGTTCATCTCCATCCACAATGCCACTTGCTTAAATTCAGGATGAGATTTTACATATGTCCTTTATTTTTTTTAATTACACTAAACCTTTTTCTTTCTGTGTGTTTAAGAGAAAACTTGGTAAGAAGTATATCAAGCCCATATAGTCTGTCAGCCTGCTAATTTAAAAGTTTGTCTCTTTAAACATTCCAGACTACTACAACTTGATATTCCACAAGTAAGTATTCCTAGGAAAATATTCCTACAGGAATGTTCCTGCCATTAAATTTCCTAGGGGAAATGCTCAGACCGTACATGGCAAAGACTATCAAATATCCCCAGTATCCATTTATCCATTGTCCTCTCTCTTTCTCTCTCTCTCTCTCTCTTTTTTTTTTTTTTTTAGTAATGCAACACTCCCTCCCTATCCCCTGATCAAGATTTAGCCGAGAATGTAACTGTCCACCAGAAACCATTTCTCAGACTTTACCGCAACTTGCTGAGGAAATGTGAATAAGTTAAGGCTAGTGGAGTGCATATGAGAGGGATGGAGGCAATCTCATAGCTTTATGTACTTACATGCTTTCTGTTTTTTCCCCCACCTTATGTTATGGGAACCAATCCTGGAGGCTTCCAGCTTTAACCTCATAGACACCTCTAACACCCTGAGCAATGGAAAAAGAGAAATATAGAAGGACGATCAGTCCCTTCATCACCTCAAATATCCAAGCCCCTTGGCCATTGTAGCCTACTCACCCATGGACTCTTTTATAATAAAGAAATAAACTTCAATCTCATTTAAAGCTCAACGTTCTGGTGCTGTTTTTATTATAACAGCTTTTACTGTATCTTAACTAATACAAAGTACTTCTACACAGTGTGCTGTTAATTGAAGGAAAAAGACCACAGTGAATGACTCATAAATTTTTATATACTGCTTTCACAAGCGCAGGCTCATGATTACTAAAATGACTTCACAGGAAATCTCTAATAAGTTCCAAGAGTTTACGTTGCTTTTAAGGCTTTCATAAGTAGGACAGCAAAAATGAATGTGCTTCTGCTTGTTTGTTGTTGGTGTTGTTTCTAATGGAAGGATGTAAGTCCATCTGCTCTTATTTCTTGGCAATGAGATGGCTGATGGGAAACCACTAAGCAAAATCCACACCCAGTCAGAAGGTCTCACAACAGCATGATGTTATGTTTCAAGAAAAATGTAAAGGGATTAGAAAAACAGAAAAGAACCAGTAGCCTGTTGTCAATGGCATCTTCTATACTCTCACAGACCTACCATACTCAGAGGGATATTTTAAAAACTGAATTTTTTGCCATTTGTAATAGCATAAGCATCACTTTTTAAGATGGGCCTGACATCCTGTAACTTCTCTTTTTTTCCCATCCAGTGGAGATGTGAAGTCAATGGCAGATTCATAGCTTTGAATTGAATGTCTTTTGAACACGGACTATGTCAGTTTCCTATGGAGTTTCACAAAGGAAAAATTTTGGCAATGAGAAAAGCCTCTGGCATGTTAGGAACAGAAAGGAACATATATGCTTCAGAAATAGCAAACGGCTTGCCTGCCAAACCAATCCTGTGGCGCACTGCTTTCCTTGAAACTCAAAGCAGAGAGGAAACCAGTAGAGTCCTTTCTGGCTTAAAGCTGTGTCCCCTGAATCCGTGCTAAAAGAAAAACCCATGACCTCCATCTCTCAGTGAAAACCTTATGCCTCACTGACTCATTTAATGCAAATTTCCATGTCCTTGCATATAAAAGCAATACTTTGAAGACTTTAAGAAACAAACAAAGCATTGCAGTGAAATGTAAGTATGAATGGTTATTTGGTATCATAAACATGAATATTATGCTGCAACACAATTTTTATGAATAATAAGCACTATGTAGCATGTTCTGTGCTAAGCATTTGACATGTTGTTATTAATCTTAAGGATTCTAGGATATATGATGTTATCTCCATTTTACAAATGAGAAAACTTGAAGTTAATAGTCCCAAGGGAATATAGCTAGTAATATAGCTAGGTGGGTATGAGCTAATTCAGTTCTACTTAATTCCCAAATCTGTGTTATCTCCACTGTATTTTGTTGTCTATACCTTAACTACTACACAAAGCAATACAAATGATTTGGCATCTGTGATTTATAAGAAATACATATTTAATGAATCAATGACCAAAATGTATTTCTCATATATATTTGGTATTCCTCCACAGTTTCTGGTTCCAACTCCTAAAACACTTGGAATTTCCTAAGTGAGACAGTGATAAAGATGTCTTGTCTTATGTAAATGAGGTGACTTTTGGATCCCATTGCTTGACCTCTGGGGAGGAGAGAGGGCTGGAGGTTGATTTGATCAATCACGCCTATATAATGAAGCCTCCATAAAAATCCAAGAGTATGGGGATTAGAGAGCTTTGGGGTTGGTGAATACTTAGAGATGCAGGAAGAAGTAGCCTCTCCAGAGAAGACGAGTAAACTGTGCCCTTTCCGCATGCCTTGCCCTATACAGATCTCCCATCTGACTGCTCTTCAGTTATATTTGGGTTTGGAGAGCTTTCAGATTGTTGAACCAGAATGCTTCCATGTGCCACTATGCAGGGCCCCAGCTCCAGAGGATAGAAGCTCCTTTGTTTAGGACCTCACCCTACTTATCTCTTCACATGGCTGTCGATTCCTATTCTTTAATAGCCCTTTTAATAAACCAATAATCTAGCGAGTGAATGTATTTCCTGAGTTCTATGAGCTGCTCTAGCAAATTAATCAAACCCAAGGAAGGGATCATGGGAACTTCTGATTTACAGCCAGGCCGTCAGAAGTACTGGGCAACTGAAGTGGAGAGCCGGCTTGTGGGACTGAGCCCTTGGACTGTGGAATCTGCTGCTATCTCAGGGTGAATAGTATTAGAATGGAGTTGAATTATGGGACACCCAGTTGGTGTCTGAGCATTGCTTGGTGGGAAAAACCCATACCTGCACACACATTGTAATTGATACTAGAATCACTTTTAGCATCTAAGTACTAAGTGCCAATGGCACTAAAGAGGACTAAGAATTTTATTTAAAAGAGCATGATCAAGAACTATACAACTATAGACATTTTTTCCAACTCTTTGAGCTGAAGTTTTGAACTGAAGCCAACAAAAATCACACCAACCTTAAAAGCTTACCAGGCAATAAGCCATTTATGAAATGTGACAGTAAGAACTATCCTTGGTAATTTTTTATCCTTAGTAACATCATTTTATACTCTACATTTTGCTTCTTTTTTAAAGTCCCCAGAATACCAAAAGTCAAAAGGCACAGTAAGGAAAAAAAAAAAAAAAATCATGACAAAATAGACCATTATGACATGAAACAGAAACAAACAAACAAAAACAAATCTAAAATAACATCTTTCAGGAACATATGTTTTGGCTTCTCAAGAGAAAGTAGTGTTCCCTAAGCTTAAGAAGGCAACGCTGACTGAACAAAAAAAACAGTAACAACAAATGAATGAGGACTGTTTATTTTTGTAAGGCAATTGTAAGGGACAGAACCTTGGAAGCATCTTGCATCACTTATTCCTGATTTTCCTAGCAACAGAGTCAATGCAGTCACAATTGCCAAGCCAGAACTTGTGGGTTTTTGAGTCAAAGCCCAGCTTTCAGCAAATTGATTTTGGTTTCAACTAATTGCCTGGCATTGGAGGCACATAAAGGTAAATTAAGCCTTTTGAACTCTGGATATGGGATCTAATTCTATACATATAAATGATATACTATTTCAGTTAACTTTTCTGGATAATGGTTTACCTATTCAGAATATATTTTTACCGTTTTGGGCCCCCTTCCAATCTGTTTGAAACTTTTCCTTCCTGGTACCTCCCACCCAATATCCAATTACTTCATTTTGCTTTCTGGTCACCTAGTCTTTTATTTTTGCCCACTGAATAATTTGAGGTAAGCTTCCTGGAAAGCTAATGGCCCATGTATTAACGTTCCCTTATACTCTCTTTCTCCTATGAAAAATACCTTTCTAAGTCATAAGCTATGCCAACTCTTGCTCTTTGTGTCATTATATTAGTTTATTAAATGTCACTGTGGTTATAGATTTGACTAGAGAAACAACTGTCTAGTGATGAAAAGAATATAAGTATGGAGTAAAGATCCCTGCACTTCAAAATGCTATTGTTTGTGATTTGAGTTTTGATTAACTTATGTAACTTTTCATGGTTTTACTTCTATCTTAAAGGCCCTTTTCTCTCCTCGTTCTTTTATTTCTGGCTCTTTAATATTCTACCATAATTTAAAAATTTTTCCTTTTCATCCTTTTCCCAAACCTGGGATTCTTATTTTGTATTCTCTACATTTATAATTTCAGTTCATATAATGCAGTTGGGCAAAATAGAAACTTTGGTATTTTCTTTTTCTATAGTTTTTGTATTCACTCATTTATTTACCTATCCATCCATCATCCATTAATTTATTAATTTACTATTTATTTTATTTTTTTAAGATTTTATTTATTTATTTGAGAGAGCACGAGCACATGAGCAGGGGAGGGGTAGAGGGAGAGGGAGAAGCAGACTCTCCACTGAGCAGGGATTCCAATGGGGGGCTTGATCCCAGGACTTTGAGATCATGACCTGAGCCAAAGGCAGACCCTTAACTGACTGAGCCACCCAGGCACCTGTATTAATTTACTATTTAAAAAACAAGTATTGATCTGCCAATTTTAGGTGCCAGAGTTATAACAGTAAAAACTTAAAAAAAAAAAAAAAAAAAGTAGTCCCGTCTTAATAGCACTAGCATTTTAGGGGCGCCTGGGTGGCTCAGTCGTTAAGCGTCTGCCTTCGGCTTAGGTCATGATCCTAGGGTCCTGGGATCGAGCCCCGCATTGGGCTCCCTGCTCTGCGGGAAGCCTGCTTCTCCCTCTTCCACTCCCCCTGCTTGTGTTCCTTCTCTCGCTGTGTCTCTCTCTGTCAAATAAATAAATAAAATCTTTAAAAAAAAAAAAAGAAAAAAAATAGCACTAGCATTTTAGAGCAGAAAGATAAAGAATTAATTAAGACAAACAAGTAAAAGCACAATATGAAATACAATAATAGATTCTCTAAAGAAGTGAAGAAGAAACCAAATTATGAAGCAAAGTGAATGCTGGGGAAAAGCAGGCCTATTTTTTTGTGGGGGGAGAGGATGATGAAGGCAGAATTCTTTAATAAGATGACAACTGAACAGATCAGTAAAGGGGGTGAAGAACCCAACCATACAGATAACTACATGAAGCAAGAGCATTATAATTAGAGATAAGAGATTTTCAAAGGTCCTAAAGTAGCAGTATTCTTGATATTGTCCAAGGAATGTTAAGGGGTCAGTATTGTTGGAATAGGGTGAGTGAAGAGAACACTGGTAGGAAATGGAATCACAGAGGTATGGAAAGATCATATCAAGTAAGGTTTTATAAGTCATAGTAAATATAGTTTTATCTATTGATGTACAGTAAGTCACCTAAACATAATTAATTCATTTTGTTCAGCTGGGAATGGGATTCTTTTTTCTTTTTTTTTCTAGTTTTGAGAAATAATTGGCATGTAATATTGTTTAAGGTATACAATGTATTGACTTGATACATCTATATATTGCAAAATGATTAGCACCATAACACTACCTAACATTTCTATCCCCTCACATTAATTACTATTTCTTTTTTGTAGTGAGAACACTTAAGATTTACCCTCTTAGCAACACTGAGGTATATATTTCCATAGTATTAACTATAATCACAGTGCTATATATTAGTTCCCAGAACTTAATCTTTTAAATGGAAGTTTATGCTCTCTGACCAGTATCTCCCTATTTCTTGCTCACCTTCAGCTGCTGGTAATCACCTCTACTCTCTGTTTCTCTGAGTTTGGCTCTTTTTAGATTCCACATATAAGTGATATCATACAGTATGACTTACTTAACTTAGCATCATATCCTCAAGGTTCATTCAAGTTGTCACAGATGGTAGGATTTTCTTTTTCATAATTGAACAATATTCCATTGTCTTATGCTATGTAGATTATTGTTCAGTTATGAGAAAAAAGGAGATCCTGCTATTTGTAACAACTCAAATAATCCTTAATATATATTATGGGTATATGTATAATATGTGTGTATATATATATTATACACTATATATATATATATATATGTTGTATATTGTATATATGTGTGTATATAGTATATATAAATTGTATAAATATAATGTGTTTATATATAACAAATATATATAGTGTATATAAAGTGTGTATATATAGTATGTACATACATATACATACATATACATATATGTATGTATGTAGTATGTATATGTATATACCACACACACACACACACACATCCCATATATACACACACTATGTATAGAAATAACTGCACTCCAATGAAGATATTTCTATAATATTCTGATCTCAATTCCTTTGGATATATACCCCCAAGTGGGATTGTTAGGTCTTATGGTAGGTCTGCTTTTAGCATTTTGAGGAATCTTCATACTGTTTTCCATAATGGTTGTACCAATTTGGTTTTTTTTTTTTTTTTTTTTTTTTTATTTTTTTATTTTTTTTTTTTTAAAGATTTTATTTATTTATTTGAGAGAGAGAATGAGATAGAGCATGAGAGGGTCAGAGGGAGAAGCAGACTCCCTACCAAGCAGGGAGCCTGATGTGGGACTCGATCCCGGGACTCCAGGATCATGACCTGAGCCAAAGGCAGTCGCTTAACCAACTGAGCCACCCAGGCGCCCCGGTTGTACCAATTTGTATTCCCACTAACAGTGCACAGGGATACCCTTTCTTCCGCACCCTCAACAACACATTATTTCTTGTCTTTTTGATGACAACCATTCTGACAGGTAAGAGGTGAATAATTCTTCTTTAAATATTTGGTAGAATTCACCAGTGAGACCATCTGGTCCTGAGCTTTTCTCTGTTGGATTTGATTACGGATTCCTTCTCCTTACACATCACTGTTTGTTTACATTTTCTGTTTTAATATAATTCAGTGTTCGTAGGTTGTATGTTCCTAGTATTTTATTGATTTCTTTTGGGTTATCCAGTTGTTGGTATATAATTGTTCCCAATAGTCTCTCATGATCTTTTGTATTTCTGTGGTATCCATTGTAATGTCTCCTCTTTCTTTGCTGATTTTATTTATTTCAGTCCTCCCTTTTTTTTCTAATTAGTCTAGCTAAATATTTGTCATTTTTGTTTATCTTTTCAAAAAATCTTAGTTTTATTGACATTTTATATTGTATTTCCAATCTCTATTTCATATATTTGTGCTCTGGTCTTTGTTATAACCTTCCTTCTGCTAACGTTGGGCTTAGTTTGTTCCTTTTTGTTGTTGTTCCTTCTTGTGTAAAGTGAGGTTGTTTATTTGAGACCTTTCTTATTTCTTAATGTAGGTGTCTGTTGTTATAAACTTCCCTTTTAGAACTGTTTTTTGCCTTATTCTATATGTTTTGATATGTTGTGTTTTCATTTTCATTTGGTAGTTTTTTATTTACCTTTTGATTTCTCCTTTGAACTATTGGTTCTCCAGGAGCATGTTTTTTAATTTCCATATATTTATAAATATTCCAGTTTTCCTCCTGTCATTGACTTCTAGTTTCACACAATTGAGGTCAGAAAAGATATTTGGTATGTTTTTGGTCTTCTTAAATTTACAAAGATTTGGTTTGTGACCAATCATGTGATTATCCTAAAGACTGTTCTATGTTTACTTGAGAAGAATGTGTATTCTGCTATTGTTGGATGAAATGTTCTGTATATGTCTGTTAGTTCCATTTGGTCTAAAGTATCATTCAAGTTCAAGGTTTCCTTGTTGATTTTCTATCCAGATGATCTATCCATTGCTGAAAGTGGGGTACTGAAGTCTCCTATTATCATTGTCTATTTCTCCCTTCATAGCTGTTGTTATTTGCTAAGTATATGTAGTTTCTCCAATGTTTGCTGTCTATATATTTATGATTATTATATCTTTTTGATGAATTGACCTCTTATCATTATATAATGACTATCTTTGTCTCTTGTTATCATTTTGTTTTAAAGTCTGTTTTGTATAAACTTTTATATAAGTATAGCCATCCCTGCTTTCTTTTAGTTTCAACTTGCTTGGAATATCTACTCCCATCCTTATACTTTGAGTCTGTATGTCTCTAGAAAACTGAAGTGATTCTCTTGTAGCCAGCACCTAGGTGGGACTTTTTTTTTTTTTTTTTAATCTATCCAGCCACTCTTTACCTTTTGATTGGAGAATTCAATCCATTAACGTTTAAAATAATTATCAATAGGTAAGGCTTTACTATTGCCATTCTATTAATTGTTTTGTAGCTGTTTTGCAATTCCATTTTCTTTTCTTCCTTTCTTGTTGTCTTCCTTTGTAAACTGATGATTTTCCATAGTGGTATGCTATAATTCCCTTCTCTATATCTTTGGTGTATCTATTGTAGACTTTTGTAGACTTTTGCTTTGTGGTTCCCATGAGGCTTACATAAAATGACACACACACACACACACACACACACACGATGTTTTATGTATATTAAGATATAGATCAATATAAATTGATTAATCAATATAATCAATATAAATTGAATAACTAGAATAAAAAGAATAAATATTGAGTCCCTAGTAAAATTAAGTGAAATTATTACAGTATAATACTAAAGGAATCTGCCCCATGACCAACTTGAATATAGTGAACACAAGATTGACTCAATAATAGAAAAGACTCTTTTGCTTTTATGCTAGGATCAAAAGTGTAATGTCACATACCCCAGCAATTAAACAGTAATAACACATTACGTAATATCCGTGACACACTATGAGACATGAAACTTTAATCTTTGATCAAATCTCATAGTGTAGAAATGAAATTATTACTATTTTTATATCATATACTTCTCTATTCATACGTGAGTTAAGAGCAACTATTAGTAATAAGGTGAGATGTATGAAATCTTGGGCATGGTAGAAAGTTGTAAGATACAAACACATGTATACACACACACACATATACTCATATATATAATGTGACATATATATCATATCAGTCCATTTTACACTAACAATTTTACATTTTACATTAACAATATATCAGTCCATTTCATACTAACAATTTAACTTTTATTGCACAAAAACTATGTTTTTTTCCCTTTATTTTTGATGTCATACTGTGTATCCATTAACAAATTGTAGAAACTATAGCTATTTTTAATACTTTTGCCCTTTAACATTTGTATCAGAGTTAAGTAGTTAACACGTCAGCATAGTATAGTATTGGTGCATTCTGAATTTGACTATATGATAACCTTCCTTAGTGTGTTGTATATTTTCATATATTTTCATGTAATAGACTAGCATATATATATTTTTAAGATTTTATTTATTTATTTGACAGAGAGAGACACAGTGAGAGAGGGAACACAAGCAGGGTGAGTGGGAGAGGGAGAAGCAGGCTCTCCACAGAGCAGGAGCCCGATGTGGGGCTCGATCCTAGGACCCTGGGATCATGACCTGAGCCGAAGGCAGATGCTTAATGACGGAGCCACCCAGGCACCCCGTAGACTAGCATACTTTTATTTCAGCTTGAAGAATTCCTTTCAGCAGTCCTTATAAGATAGGTTTAGTGATGTTGAATTCCTTCAGCTTTTGTTTACTAGGGAAAGTCTTTATTTTGCCTTCAATTTTTGAAGGACAACTTTGTAGGATAAAGTATTCTTGGTTAGCAGTTGCTTTGTTTTAATACTTTGATTATATCATCTCATTTTCTCCTGGCCTATAAGGTCTCTGCTGAGAAATCCATTGATAGCCTTATAGGGGTTCTCTTTTATGAAAGAGGTTTTTTTGCTGCTTTTGTTTGTTTTTCTTTCTCTTGCTGCTTTTCAAGTTCTTCATCTTTTGTTTTAGGCAGTTTTTTTTTTTTTTTTAATGTGTTTTGTTGAAGATTACATTGGATTGAAATTTCAAGGTTACCCACTAGCTTCATGAACTTTCCAAATCTCTCTCCAGGTTTGGAAAGTTCTCAGCCATTATTTTTTTAGTTTTATTTATTTATTTATTTAGGTTTTATTTTTAAGCAATCCCTACACCCAACATGGGGCCCAAAATGACAACCCTGAGATCAAGAGTTGCATGCTCCACCAATTGAGCCAGCCAGGCTCCCCTGCTATTATTTCTTTAAATAGACTTTTCTACCCCTTTCTTTTTACTTGCCCTTCTGGGATTCCCAAGATGCGTACATTATTTCTTTTGATGGTATCTTATTAATATGCAGGCTTTCTTCACTCTTTTTCATTATTTTTTCCTTTGTTCCTTTGGACAATTTAAGTTGATCTGTCTTTAAGCTCACTCCTTCTCTCTTCTGCTTGTTCAAGTCTTCTGTTGAAACTCTCTATTAAATTTCTTAGTTAACTCATTGTATTCTCAGCTCCAAAATTTGGCTCTTTGTTTTCTATCTCTTTGTTGAACGTCTCAATTTGTTCTTGTATTGTTTTCCTGATATAGTTAAATTGTTTATATATGTTCTCTTATAGCTCTCTAGGCACTTACAGAACAATTATCTTAAATTCTTTATTGGGCAGTTCTTGGATTCCCATTTATTTGGGGCCATTTCCTGAAGGTTTACTGTATTTTTGTTGTTGTTGAGACATGTTTCCTGATTCTGATCCCTGTAGCTGTGCATAGGTATCTGTGAATTTGAAGAAGCAGTCACCTCTTCCAGACTTTATAGACTGCTTTGGTAAGGGAAGCCTTTTACCTATGGGTGGGGGCATGCTGGATCATACTGTGACCCTAAGTCTAGTGGTGCAGGGCACCATGTGCAGGGATGTGTGGTAACACTGGGTCTTCAGGTCATGATGTCTCTTAAGCTCAAGATACTCCAGCCCATAGCATCAACAACTGTGTGGTCCTTGGCCAGCACTGTGGGGGGCCCACTGTGGCTGCAAGGGCTGTTGGGAACCTACATGGTACATCCAAGTCTGTTAACGAGGGACTAGGACAGGTAGCAGTGATAGCTGGAGCTGGTGCTGTCTATACACCCAGCTGTGGGGGCCAAGTACAGGAGCTAGTTTTAGACATACTCATAGTGATAGCACAGATAGCAAGGACCAGGGTCAACTATGGGCTCATTGGCAGTTAGATACCCTGACTGTCAGTGTGTTCCCCTTTGGCTGCCTACTCTTTTCCTGGGCATGCATATGTTGCAATGGAAGCTGGGTTGGGTCAAGTTGGGTGTGTGCAAGTATACAGCTGGCAGGGCTAGCTCCAAGAATAAGCATAGTGTTGGGGGTCAGCCTGGCAGCTTAGACTGATATCTTGTACTCATGCAGCTGTAAAAACCTCAAGTGACTACAAAACTGCTCCCTAGCTCTGTTGGCTGGGGGGAGATGAGCAGTGCAAGGAGGGACTTGGGTGTCTGGCATCTCACATTTGCACAGCCACAACAGATAAACTAAGTCATCTTATATCTTTTCTGATCTCAAAAGACTCTAGTACCTTTCAAATACTTTTGTAGAAAATTGAGATTAATTAAGAAGCTATCAAAACAATCAAAGTGAGAGGAATTAGTGTCATGGATCATGATGTTAAGAGTGGAGTAACAAAACAAGGTTGAATTTTGCATTTAGTGGAAATAACATTTGCCAAAGATCTAGATGCAGGTTTTGAGAAAAAGACAGTAGTCCAACACTTTATTAACAAAGTTGAGCACGTTGGAAAACAAAACTCTCAATTACTGAAATTGGGGTAACTATAGGAAGAACAGGTTTGGAGGATTTCAAATAAAGAGTTCAGTTGGGCATGTTAAATTTGAAATGCTTATTAGAAATTAAAATAGTACTAAGTTTGTGGAGTTCAAGTTTTGGATCCATGGTAGAAATATGAATTTGGGAGAAATCCAGATCTAGATGATTTTTAAACCATGAGACTTGAGAGTGCATCCAGATAGTAAGTGTACATAAAGAAGAGAAGAACCCACCAAGGCCTAGGTCATTCAGTGTTCAGAGCTTGGAGAAATGAAGGAAAGAGTGTGGGTAGCCAAGATTGCCACTCTATTATAACAATCTCCTAAGCATTCTTACTGACAATATTATAGGTGCAACCTCTCCAAACCCAGCCCTCCTTATCCAATCTATTCACTCCTGTAATTAGAAAGATCTTCTTAAAGGCAGATATAGTTAGTCATATTCCATTCTTGTTTAAAACTATTTGTCAGTTATTCAGATAAAGCTCAAATATCTTAGACTTCTTGACCTTCAAACCCCTGTGGGATGTCCCAGTATCATCTACAAATACTCCTCTCCTTACTACTTTTACTACATGCACTAGATTATACCCAGTATGTTTCCCCCAGTCTCTGTACACGGCCTGCTTACCCCTCTTCCTAGAATTTCACCCCACTTCATCCTTTAATCACTTTCACTCACATTCACATATCATTTCTCCACTTAAATGCCATATACCCTGAGACTTAACCAGATCCCTTTACTTCAGCCCTCATAGCTCCCCTGGACATTACTTCAAAGAAATTGAAATTTCTAATTGTATTATTCTATATTTGTTGATTAGTAAATATTTGCCATGCTCATAAACTTTAGCAAGGTAGTCCTCCTGTTTCTTTGACTCAATTTTTTCCCAAGGTTTTGTACAAAATTGTGTGACAGATAGATATCACTATTTGTTAAATAAACTGTACAAACTATCTTGATCTCTAACATGGGTGTTGAGAGATGAGGATTAAACAATGTGGGAATGACACATCTTTTATAAGGAAAAAACAAATATAAGTTACACTACAGCTCATCTAATAATTGTTATCTCACAATTCTACCCCCATCTGTAGAGCTTTCTGATATGTTAACATGGCATATAAAAGAAAACTCAGGGAAATCATTCATCATCTTCCACTTCATTGGCTACTAACTAATTCACTTACTCATAAAGCTGAGTTTGGTGGACAGTGTTAGCAAGTCAAGGTTGCCAGGCACAGAGGTCCCTGGGCTCATTTGCAAGGTCCCAGAAGCCTCCTTTTGTGTGCAGAGTTCATGATTTTAATCAAAAGACCACCCCCCTTTACTTTCTAATACACTATCCTGAACTCTTTTCTACTGTTTCCATTTTTAAGACTCCTCTACCTTTTCTTTATTCCTCATCTGCATGAGTTACAAGCATGTCCCCAATGACTCTAATAAGTGAAGACTGTTTCTTGAACCATTACCACATATGGCAATATTTTCTCCTAGGGCAGTTAAGCCTTTTATCATTTCAGCTTGAGACAGAGGTAACTTACGGCACAGAGTCTCTGGGTATCAGAAACATGACGGATGCTTTGTTTGTCTTGATTGTACCTGGCCTTTATTTCAGGCATGCACCAAATAGCCTGCCTTGTTGAAAACTCTGAGTCACTAACACTCAACAGCAGAAAGCTCAGCTGCAAATTGGTGGCTGGCTTTTACTCCCTGCTGTTTTGGTCTCAATTCCCACATGGCTAGTTCTTATATTTGCATTGAATTTGTTTCCTTCAATTCTTAAATATTCCCTGAAGACCCTCCATATCAATTTAAATCAGAATATGTTCTCAACCTTATAGTGGTGTTATGTTTCCTTATCCTCATTTGTGTTTTTTATTAAAACACTGAATCATAATTATTTGTTTCACAAACATAATCTATTTTTCCAGTTGCCAACACGTGAAATAAGAATCATTATCCTCATTTCACCTTTTGATAAACTACATATTCAAGCAAACTTTATATCTATTTTTACATATGTCCAAAAGTTTCTCAAGAACATTAGAATCTGGAAATAAAGAGGTATAAAAGATATATCATTTGATAACTTTTATATGTATATATTAAATAAATTATTCAATGTTTAATTTGCTAAATCTAAATTAGAACAGGAATTTTAGAAATATCTTTTGGTGTTTAAAACCCATAGCAAAGATGAAAGCTCATAATTGTTTAAAAGAGGTGCAAACTGCTATATGTCTGATATGCTTGCAGGATCAGGTCTATGAAATATTAGTTGTGAAACCACCATTTCTCACAAGTAAAGAGCATTATAAATTTTAGGAGTAACTGGTGAGTTGAAATCTAGTCTTCAGTTTAACATTCTAACAGTGAGGTAAAGGGGGGGAGGGGTAGTTTTAAAGCCAGAATTTAGGGACGCCTGGGTGGTTCAGTCGGTTAAGCGGCTGCTTTTGGCTCGGGCTGTGATCCAAGGGTCCTGGGATCGAGTCCTATGTCGGGCTCCCTGCTCAGCGGGGAGCCGGCTTCTCCCTCTGCCTGCCACTCTCCCTGCTTGTGCTCTCTCTCTCTCTCTCTGACAAATAAATAAATAAAATCTTTAAAAAAAAAAAAATAAAGCCAGAATTTACAACCATTGCAGTCTGAAAAATCAGAAATTATGAATTGTTCATTAAATGGTGTCAGTACTTTATTTTGGAGAGTCACTCTCTGAAAGGACAAGAATTGAGGTTTGTTATGATTTTATAGAAAGTTTTTGGGTAGATATCTTCAAGTAGCTATTACATAATGGTGAATGCTGATGGTAGAGTAGTAAGAGAACAGTATGTTGAAAAAGTAAATAATTCTGTCATGATAATTTGTGACTGTGGGATTGTGTTTAGGACAAAGCTGGTTTTGTAACAGCAAGTGCCATATTTCTTTGTGGGCATAAGCTTCCATGCAAAAAAGTACCGATATAGGATATTTTTATTTCTTTCAATTTAGTTTTTCTACATTTTTATACACAATATAATTAACAAGTGAGAATCTGCCCACATTACACCAGCGAGAACAGAATAACTGAGCTTTAAACGTATTTCAACACCTGCATTTTCAGTTAATAAAGGCATCCAAATGGCAAAATTCTGCACTCTTCATCTTTCAGCCAATTCATTTACATAAGTTAAATTAACAAATCTTTAAAAAAGCATCTTTTTCCAAACACACACCATGCTGGTGGGTGATCTCACAGCTGAGAAGAGCAACAGTTGTGGGTCACAAATTTTAAATGTGATAATTCATTTCAGGAAATCTTGTCCCTAATAACCTGCCCATGGTAATTTTAAAACTTATTTGTTTGTTACGTTTGATTTTACAACTGATGATTTTTTTTCCCCTGGGTAGCAATTCTTGAAAATTATGGGTGTTGGTACATCAACTAAGACTCCAGAAGATGTATAGCTAGCTACATTGATATCTTTATTCCTGGTACCAAGATTTAAAGACGCTTTTTCAGAACTCTGAAGCACTGACAAATGAAATAAATGTGTGGAAACTATTATTTTATTTTTTTATTTTTGTAAGCAAGTGGTTGTATGCAAGTGATTCCCAGGTTACTTTGCACCATAGTTAGTCACTTTTTATTTGTGATATAGTCTAGTGATAGGAATTTTTTTCTGCTGCTGTGGAGAAATTATTAGATCTCTCCAATTCAGGTAAGAGTTCACTTTAGCATCTATGTGTTTGGAAGCTGTCATCAGGCAGTAAACTTTCTGTTGAATGACCCTCCTTTTTGTTCCTGTTGGCTTGCTCAGTCATACTGGTTTGGGCCTCAGATCCAAATACAGTCCCTTGTATGATGAATAATCATTCCCAGCAGCTTCAAAGTTGCTGATATTTTAACTTCAGAGACCACCCAGACTTTTTTTTTTACTTAAAGGTAGACTATAACATTAACCTAAGATTCAGCACATTTATGAGTTTCATGCTTCCCATAATTCCCATGCTAGGAGGCATCAGAAATTTCAAAACTAGAAGAAAGAGACATAAATTGTTGTCCCATGATTGAAAATTTATTGTACTCATTTTCTCTGCCTTTCTCCTTTTTCATAAACTAAGGAAACAGCAAGGCTAATCTTGTGATTGACTGAGATAAATATCACTCCACTGCTTAGAACTCAAGGGAAAGTTGTAATTTCTTAGCAGTGCTTATAAGTTCATGATTTTCTTTTCAGCCTTACTTTACACCACTTGTAATTTCTCAGCAAACTCACAGTATTATACTTTCTAGTTGCCTTGATGTGAACTCTTTCCCAACTGTTTGATACTCTGTCTCCCTCCCCTGAGATACCTGCTTGATACCAAGTCCTTGTCCGTTTCCACCTCCATTTTTCCAGGCAAATGCCTACTTATCCTTTTGGAAGCAGCATTTTGGTTATCTGGCTGCCTCCTCTGAGAGGCCTGCCCTTCACAATGTCCCATGGTGGCGTCCACAGGTGCTCACAGCACTTACTGCTCTCCAGGTCCCCTCCCTGACCTGACTCCAGCAGCCACAGCATACACCCCTTAATGTTGACTATGTGTAATGTATGCCTCAACGACATTTCCAACTTCTGGCTAGATATAACTCCTTCAAGAATTGTCTGATTAACTGAAAGTTTGAACTGCAAGCACTCCAGAAAGCACGCATTATTTGCTGCCTCCAGTTGCTCATCAAATACTAATTTCTTAACTCCTTTTAATCTGGTTTTCATTCCCACTTCTCTGTGCTTAATCTCTTAACAGAGTCTTTCTAATTGTCAATCTGGTTTTTCCTCTTTGTCCAACCTTCTTTGACCTTACTTAGAGAGCAACACAATGGGTCATTTCATTTCTATTAAAAATGCTCCTTCTCCTCAATTTCATAACATATAATTCTCCTTGATACTTTTTCTCGAAATTCTCATGCATAATTCATAGACATTCCCCAAGTTTCTCTTGGGGAACATTCTCTTTATTAGCTTTCCATCTGGGACCTCACTTAGGTCCACAGCCTCAATGTTCACTTCTGTTCCCTGACCCTTAAATTATCCTTTCCTGTCTCACTTCTTTCTGGAGTTTTAGTCTACATGTCTTGATCTGCAGTGATTCCCCAGATATTTCTACTTAAATGATCTATTTATTCAAATTCAACAGGCTTTTAAAATACTTCCTTGTACACACTCAGACAAGTTCATCTTCTTAATATTTCAATTCTCAAAGCTGTCTGAAGTCAAAAGCTTTTCTACCTTGATGGCTAGTTATCTTCCCTTCTAACTCCTGGGCTCCTTATCCCAACGGCTCTATTTCCTCAGGATTTCTCACATGCATTTTCTCTTTCCTTCCTTCTAATACCATTATAGCTGCAACATTAGGTATCTTTTACCCCCCCACACACACACACACAAAAGAAGGAAAACCCCTCAATTTACCTGACATTTTCACTTCTATTTTTCATTATTACTCTGATAAAACTTTTATCCTTCTCAGAAAATTTTTTTTAATCACTGCATTTATTCTTTATAATTTTTTTTTAAAGATTTTATTTATTTGAGAGAGAAAATGAGAGAGAGAGAGCACATGAAGGGGGGGAGGGTCAGAGGGAGAAGCAGACTCCCTGCTAAGCAGGGAACCCGATGCGGGACTCGATCCCGGGACTCCAGGATCATGACCTGAGCTGAAGGCAGTCGCTTAACCAACTGAGCCACCCAGGTGCCCTATCCTTCTCAGAAATTTTGTGACTTCCCATTTTTAGAATAGCAAAAGATATAACAGCTAAACCTAGGATTTCAAAGTCTAAACAATCTTGTCTCAAGAAATCTATGGTGATATACCTCCCATCCTCGCATTTCTCAGAGTCTTAAACAAGCCTAACTCATTCTCTGTAAATCCTGTCTTTTCTGCTTTTGAGATATGTTCATACCACTCACTCAAATTGATAATATGTTCATCGTGGTCTTGGCATATCTATTTTCTAAATACTGAGTTTTGTAATTTTCCTTACAAAATTTTCTTAGCTTATTTTCAGATTATACTCCACACTCATATTACTCTTTGAGACAAGAATTCATAATTTATTCTTTTTCTTTATCCCCTCTGGACACCTAGTACACCTTATATGAGTGCTCAGTAAATACTAGTTGATTTCACTTTGCTGCTAATGAAAATAGAATCTAATTTGATTGTTTTTGATTGAAAAAGTATGTCTGGTTGGGTATTTGGTATCATTATTAAGTGAGATAAGAAACTAAATCTTTATCATTACCAAATATAATTTAAAATAAAAAATACAGACTCGAGACTTTTGTGAATAGTATCAGAAGGTGAGTCCAAATTAGCTATTTCTAAAATGTTTTTCTCACTTCAATCTATTTACATGGCATTTAATGAAATGTAGGAAGATAAATCACAATTTTCATGAATGCTTTTTTAATTGTCTCAGTGGTTAGTGTCAGTTTTTGAAAGAGAAGTTATTTTATCATTTTATCTTTGGGATGAACTAATTAGTTGTAAAATCTTGAAGATTCAAGTGAAGTCCCTATAATGTTTATTTTCATCTAAAGCACTACCTAATTACAACCCTTTCCTTATATAAATTACCTACACTGATATATAATTAGAGGGAAAGTTTCTTTATTCTCTATTATTGTGGTTTTTTTGTATTCTCTATTATTGTATTATAATCAGAATTCCTGTTGAATATATACAGTATCCATGTCTCTTTTTTCTCTTTTTTCTTTTTCATTTTTTTTCAAGTTTTTATTTAAATTCCAGTTAGTTAACACACAGTGTAATATTAGTTTCAGGTGTAGAATTTAGTGATTCAATACTTCCATATATCACCTGGTGCTTATCACAAGTGCCCTCCTTAATCTCCATCACCCATTTAATCTACCCCCCTATCCACCTCCCTTCCAGCAACCTTCAGTTTGTTTCTATAGGTAAGAGTTTCTTATGATTTGCTTCCCTCTGTTTTTTATCCCCTCCCATATATCTTTTGTTTCTTAAATTCCACATATGCGTGAAATCATATGGCATTTGTCTTTCTCTGACCGACTTATTTCGCTCAGCATACTACATTCTAGCTCCATACACGTCATTGCAAATGGTACCACCTCTTCTTTATCCATTCATCTGTTGATGGACATTTGGGCTCTTTTCATAATTTGGCTATGATTGATAATGCTGCTATAAACATCAGGGTGCATGTGTCCCTTAGAATCAGAATTTTTGTATCCTTTATGTAAACATGTACTAGTGCAATTGCTGGATCATAGGGTAGTTCTATTTTTTAACTTTTTGAGGAACTTCCATACTGTTTTCCGGAGTGGCTACACCACTTTGCATTCCCACCAACAGTTTAAGAAGGCTTCCCTTTCTCCACATTCTCCCCAACATCTGTTCTTTCTTGTGTTGTTAATTTTAGCCATTCTGACAGGTGTGAGGTTATATCTCATTGGAGTTTTGATTTGTATTTTCCTGATGATGAGTGAGGTTGAGCATCTTTTCATGTGTCTACTAGCCATCTGTATGTCTTCTATGGAAAAATGTGTATTCTTTTCTTAATTGGGTTATTTGTGTTTTGGGTGTTGAGTTTGATAAGTTCTTTATAGGTTTGGGATACTAACCCCTTATCAGATATGTCTTTTACAAATACCTTCTTTTCCATAGATTGCCTTTTACTTTTGTTGACTGTTCCATTTGCTGTGCAGACTTTTTTATCTTGATGAAAACCCAATAGTTCATTTTTGCTTTTGTTTCCCTTGTATCCAGAGATGTGACTAGTAAGTATTTGCTGCAGCTGATGTCAAAGAGGTTGCTGCCTATGTTCTCTAGGATTTTGATGGTTTCCTGTCTACCATTTAGATTTTTCATCATTTTGAATTTATTTTTGTGTATGGTGTAAGAAAGTGGTCCAGTTTCATTCTTCTGCATGTTGCTGTCCAGTTTTCCCAACACCATTTGTTAAGGAGACTGTCTTTTTCCATTGGTTATTCTTTCCTGCTTTGTTGAAGATTAGTTGACCATATAGTTGTGTGCATTTCTGGGTTTCCTCTTCTGTTCCATTGATCTGTGTGTCTGTTTCTGTTCTAGTACTACACTGTCTTGATCACTACAGCTCTGTAATATAACCTGAAATCTGGAATTGAGATGGCTCTGGCTATGCTTTTCATTTTCAAGATTGCTTTGGCTATTTGGGGTCTTTTGTGTTTCCATACAAATTTTAGGATTGTTTGTTCTAGCTCTGTGAAAATGCTTTTGGTATTTTCATAGAGATTGTATTGTATTTGTAGATTGCTCTGGGTAGTATAGACATTTTAACAATATTTCTTCTTCCAATCCACGAGCATGGAACATTTTTCCACTTCCTTGTGTCATCTTCAATTTCTTTCATAAGTATTTTATAGTTTTCAGAATACAGATCTTACCTCTTTGGTTAGGTTTATTCCTAGGTATCTTATGGTATTTGGTGCAATTGTAAGTGGGATCCATCCCTAGATTTCTCTTTCTGCTGCTTCATTATTGGTGTATAGAAATGCAACCAATTTCTGTATATTGATTTTTGTATCCTGCAACTTTATTGAATTCGTTATCGGTTCTAGCAATATTTTGGTGGAGTCTTTCAGGTTTTCTACATAGAGTATAATGTCTTCTGGGAATAGTGGTAGTTTGACTTCTTCCTTGCTGACTTGGATGCTTTTTATTTCTCTTTGCTGTCTGATTTCTGGGGCTAGGACTTCCAGCACTATGTTAAATAACAATGGTAAAAATGGACATCCCTGTTTTGTTCCTGACCATAGAGGAAAAATGCTGTCTTTCCCCATTGAGGTTTATATTAGCTGTGGGTCTTTCATATATGGTTTTTATGATGTTGAGGTGTGTTCTCTCTATCCCTACTCTCTTAAGGGTTTTTATCAAGAATGGGTGCTCTACTCTGTCACATCCATTGAGAGGATCATATGGTTCTTGTCCTCTCTTTTATTAATATGGTGTATTGCTTTGATTGATTTGTGAAGATTAAACCACTCTTGCAGCCCAAGAATAAGTCCCACTTGATCATGGTGAAAGATTCTTTTAATGTACTGTTGGATTTGATTTGCTAATATTTTGTTGAGAATTTTTGCATCCATGTTCATCAGGGATATTGGCCTATAATTCTTTTTTTTAGTGGAGTCTTTTTCTGGATTGGGAATCAAGGTAATGTTGGCCTCATAGAATCAATTTAGAAGTTTTCTGTCCTCTTCTATTTTTTTGGAGCAGTTTGAGAAGAATAACATTAACTCTTCTTTAAATGTTTGGTAGAATTCCCCTGGGAAGCCATCTGGCTCTGGACTTTTGTTTGTTGGGAGATTTTTGACTACTGACTCAATTTCTTGGCTGGTAATCAGTCTATTCAAGTTTTCTATTTCTACCTGTTTCAGTTTTGGTAGTTTATATGTTTCTAGGAATTTATCTATTTCTTCTAGATTATTCAATTTGTTGGCATACAGTTTTTTATAATATTCTCTTATAATTGTTTGTTTGTATTACTGTGGTGTTGGTTGTGATCTCTCCTCTCTCATTCACGATTTTATTTATTTGGGTTCTTTCTCCTTTCTTGTGGATAAGTCTGGGTAGGGGTTTATCAATTTTATTAAAACTGGCAGCTGGTTCTTTGAAAGAATTATTCATCTATTCTACTGGTTTTTGTTTGTTTGTTTTTGTGTATCACTTATTTCTGCTCTAATCTTTATTTTTTCCCTACTTCTGCTGGCTTTAGTCTTCATTTGTTCTTCTTTCTTCTATGTCTTTTAGGTGTAAGGTTAGGTTGCATAGTTGAGATTTTTCTTGCTTCTGAAGGTAGGCCTGTATTGCTATATACTTCCCCTTATGACCACTTTTGCTACATCCCAAAGGTTTTGAACCATTGTATTTTCTTTTTTTTTTTTTTAAAGATTTTATTTATTTATTTGAGAGAGAGAGAATGAGAGACAGAGAGCATGAGAGGGAGGAGGGTCAGAGGGAGAAGCAGACTCCCTGCCGAGCAGGGAGCCCGATGCGGGACTCGATCCCGGGACTCCAGGATCATGACCTGAGCCGAAGGCAGTCGCTCAACCAACTGAGCCACCCAGGCGCCCGAACCATTGTATTTTCATTATCATTTGTTTTCATGTATTTTTTATTTCTTCTTTAATTTCCTGGTTGACTCATTCATTGTTTAGTAGCATGTTGTTTAACCTCCATGTATTTGTGGTCTTTCCAAATTTTTTCTTGTGGTTGACTTCAAGTTTCATAGTCTTGGTCAGAAAAGATACATGTTATGATCTCAATGTTTTTGTACTTGTTGAAGCCTGATTTGTGATCTAGTATGTGATCTATTTTGGGGAATGTCCCATGTACACTTGCAAAGAATGTGTATTCTGCTGCTTTAGTATGAAATGTTCTGAAAGTATCTGTTAAGTCCATCTATTACTGTATATCATTCAAACCCATTGTTTCCTTATTGATTTTCTGCTTAGATGATCTGTCCATTGATGTACATGGGGTATTATAGTTCCTTACTATTATTGTATTATTATCAATGAGTTACTTTGTGTTTATTATTAATTTTTTTAATATATTTGAGTGCTCCCAAATTGGGGGCATAAATATTTACAATTGTTGGAAGATATTCTTGTTCTTTATTATGATATAATGCCCTTCTTCATTTCTTGTTATAGTCTTTGGTTTAAAATATAGTTTGTCATGGCTACTCCAGCTTTCTTTTGATGTCCATTAGCATGATAAATTGTTTTCAATCCCCTCATTTTCAATCTGCAGGTGACTTTAGGCCTAAAATGAGTCTTTCATAGCCAGCATATAGATGGGTCTTGTTTTTTTTTTTTTTTTTTTATCCATTCTGGTATCCTATGTCTTTTGATTGGAGGATTTAGTCCATTTACATTATTTACGTTCAGAGTAATTGTTGATAGATATGAATTTAGTGCCATTTTATTACTTGTTTTGTCATTGTTTCTGGAGATTTTCTCTGTTCCTTTCAAGTTTTTGTCACCTTTGGTCACTCTTTCACACTCAAAGAGTCTCCTTTAATATTTCTTTCAGGGTTGGTTTAGTGGTCACGAACTCCTTTAGTTTTTGTATGTCTGGGAAGCTATTTATCTCTCTTTCTATTCTGAATGACAGCCTTGCTGGATAGAGTATTTTAACTGCATATTTTTCCCATTAATACTTTGAATATATCATACCAATCTCTTCTGGCCTGCCAAGTTTCTGTGGACAGATCTGCTGCTAATCTTACTTGTCTCCCTTGTAAGTTAGGGACTTCTTTTGTCTTGCTGCTTTTAGGATGTTTTCTTTATAATTTGCAAGTTTAACTATGATATATCTTGGTGTTGACCAGCTTCTGTGATTTTGATGGGAGTTCTGTGTACCTCCTGGATTCGGATGTTTGTTTTCTTCCCCAAATTAGGGAAGTTTTCAGCTACAATTTCTTCAAATAAACCTTCTGCCCCCCTTTCTCTTCTGGGACTCCAGTGATATGAATGTTTTTACACTTTATGGAGTCACTGAGTTCCCTAAGTCTATTCATCATCTAGTATTTTTCCTTCCCTCTTCTTTTCAGCTTCATTATTTTCCATCACTTTATCTTC
Organism: Halichoerus grypus; assembly: GCF_964656455.1. NCBI lineage: Eukaryota > Metazoa > Chordata > Mammalia > Carnivora > Phocidae > Halichoerus > Halichoerus grypus. The sequence goes on along the minus strand of NC_135725.1, from coordinate 39,283,950 downwards.
CATATCACTTATTTGTTCCTCTGTTTCTTCCATCTTTGTGGTCATTACATCCCATCAGTTTTGAATCTCAGTTATTGCATTTTCCTTTTGGCCTGACTAGGTTTTAGGTATTTTATCTCCATGGTACAGGACTCCCAGATGTCTCCTATGCTTTCCTCAAGCCCAGCTGGTGTCCTTATGATTGTTGCTTTAAATTCTGGATCAGGCATTTTTATAATATATAAGTAATAATATCACTTATATCTGTTTTGATTAGATCCCTGGCCATGACCTTTTCTTATTCTTTCTTTTGGGATGAATTCCTCAGTCTTGGCATTTTGTCCAGGTGTCTGTCCTTTGTGTGTTAGGAAAGCCTGTTATTTTTCCAGTTCCTGAGAGTAATGGCTTTATAAAGAAGAGGTCATATACTGGAGCTTCAGGAAGTGTCTCTTGTGTATGCTGTGTGCACTGTGCTGCTGTTTTAGCTGCTGTTTCCCTCAGTTAGGTACTCTGCAGAGTTTCTCCTTGCCTGCAGTGGGGAGTGTTTGGACCTTGGTCAGAGTGAGGTGAGTTTTTACTATGTGTGCTCTGGTCTGCTTATTAAAAGAGAACTTACTAGTTTCTTTTTTTTTTTTTTTTAACATATAATGTATTATTTGTTTTAGAGGTACAGGTCTGTGATTCAACAGTCTTACACAATTCACAGCACTCACCATAGCACATACCCTCCCCAATGTCTATCACCCAGTCACCCCATCCCTCCCACCCCCCCACCACTCCAGCAACCCTCAGTTTGTTTCCTGAGATTAAGAATTCCTCATATCAGTGAGGTCATATGATACATGTCTTTCTCTGACTGACTTATTTTGCTCAGCATAATACCCTCCAGTTCCATCCACGTCATTGCAAAAGGCAAGATCTCATTCCTTTTGATGGCTGCATAATATTCCATTGTATATATATATACCACTTCTTTAGCCATTCATCTGTCGATGGACATCTTGGCTCTTTCCACAGTTTGGCTATTGTGGACATTGCTGCTATAAACACCGGGGTGCGCGTACCCCTTCAGATCCCTACATTTGTATCTTTGGGGTAAATACCCAGTAATGCAATTGATGGATCGTATGGTAACTCTATTTTCAACTTTTTGAGGAACATCCATACTGTTTTCCAGAGTGGCTGCACCAGCTTGCATTCCCACCAACAGTGTAGGAGGGTTCCCCTTTCTCCGCATCCCCGCCAACATCTGTCATTTCCTGACTTGTTAATTTTAGCCATTCTGACTGGTGTGAGGTGGTATGTCATTGAGGTTTTGATTTGGATTTCCCTGATGCCAAGCGATATTGAACAGTTTTTCATGTGTCTGTTGGCCATTTGGATGTCTTCTTTGGAAAAATGTCTGTTCATGTCTTCTGCCCATTTCTTGATTGGATTCTTTGTTCTTTTGGTGTTGAGTTTGATGAGTTCTTTATAGATTTTGGATACTAGCCCTTTATCTGATATGTCATTTGCAAATATCTTCTCCCATTCTGTCAGTTGTCTTTTGGTTTTGTTGACTGTTTCCTTTGCTTTGCAAAAGCTTTTTATCTTGATGAAGTCCCAATAGTTCATTTTTGCCCTTGCTTCCCATGCCTTTGGCGATGTTTCTAGGAAGAAGTTGCTGAGGTCGAAGAGGTTGCTGCCTGTGTTCTCCTTTAGGATTTTGATGGACTCCTGTCTCACATTGAGGTCTTTCAACCATTTGGAGTCTATTTTTGTGTGTGGTGTAAGGAAATGGTCCAGTTTCATTCTTCTGCATGTGGCTGTCCAATTTTCCCAACACCATTTGTTGAAGAAACTGTCTTTTTTCCATTGGACATTCTTTCCTGCTTTGTCAAAGATTAGTTGACCATATAGTTGAGGGTCCATTTCTGTGCTCTCTAATTCTGTTCCATGGATCTATGTGTCTGTTTTTGTGCCAGTACCATACTGTCTTGATGATGACAGCTTTGTAGTAGAGCTGGAAGTCTGGAATTGTGATGCCGCCAGCTTTGCTTTTCTTTTTCAACATTCCTCTGGCTATGCGGGGTCTTTTCTGGTTCCATACAAATTTTAGGATTATTTGTTCCATTTTTTTGAAGAAAGTGGATGGTATTTTGATGGGGATTGCATTGAATGTGTAGATTGCTCTAGGTAGGATTTAGCAAGCACTTTTATCCAATTAACTCTCTTAAATAGATGTTTCCCATTAATGTGGCACATACATAAAATTCTTAGTCACATGTAACATCATATTGATAGAGGAGAAAGTGATAGAGCCTTGAGAAATGTATTTGGTGGCTTTAAGACTGCTTCTTTAGAAGTTGTAATACTTTAGAAATGATTAGAGAATAAATGTATGTATGGTTACTAACATAGTCATGGGGTGAACAAAATATCTCTCTACAGTTAGTTTGAAATATTAATTTAATTATAATTCTTCTGACCCATTCTCCTTCTTTTTTTGATCTTGTGTTGTTCTTTGCTCAGATAAAACAATGTTCTAATTCATATAATCATATGGCAATGACTGATATACTGTATATTCTCTTCATTTTGTCTAGCTTCTGGAGAAGAAAACAAATGGAAAAATAATACAATGATTTGTTTATTGTCTTAGGGTTCCATTATATTGTTCTTATTTATGGGTTCATATATTTTTTACCTTTTAACTTAACTCACAAATTTCATATCCATTTATAGAAACCCAATATATTGCATTACTCTTGGCATATTCTTCTCTTTAGAGATCTATCATATATATGTCCACATTACATATATGTGTAACTTATTCACAAATAATTTCCTACGTGAACTTTGGGTTATACACAAAATCAAAGAAAAATGTTTAATCTTGGGTTCACTATTTACTAGCATTATAATCTTTATACAGTTATATATACATATATACATGTATACATAATATGTGCTTATATATTTAATTTTATTTTTTGTTCTTCCACATTGTAATTTTGACTAGTTTTTCTTTAGGTGTACACATATCTATTAGCACATGTCTAGATTTGTGTAACTACTACAATATTCAGAACAGTTCCCTGTATAGAAAAGTGCCATCACTACCAACACTCACTCCTCGAACATCTAACCCCTGTCACTGACTTACGCTCCACCATTATAGCTTGTCTCTTGAAGATTGTCATATAACTGGAACCATGCAGTAGGTAATCCTTTGGGACTGGCTTCCTTCATTCAGTATAATGCCTTGAAGTTCATTCAAGTTGTATGTATAAGTAATTTTTTTGTTTTTCCTTAGTAATAGTATGTTAATAGTAATAGTATGGTGTACTACAGTTTTTAAAGTCTATTTAATCAGTTAAGGACATTTGGGTTATTTCTCAGATAAATAAAATCCAAATGTTCCAAATGAATGTAAATGCTATAAACATCTGTATACAGGTATTTATGTGAAAATGGCCCCTGGGATAAATACCAACACCTGAGATTTAGGGGTCATATTGTAAGTGTTATTTTAACTTTCTAGGAACTGTCAACTTATTTACAGAGTGATGTACCTTTTTGTCTTCCCAGCAGCAACATATTAGAGCTCTCTCTATATTTTTAAAGGTTTTATTTATTTATTTATTCATGAGAGAGAGAGAGAGCACACAAGCTGGGGGAGCAGCAGGCAGAGGGAGAAGCAGTGTCCCTGCTGAGCAAGGCGTCCAATGTGGGACTTGATCCCAGGACCCTGGGATGATGACCTGGGCCAAGGGCAGATGCTTAACTGACTGAGCCACCTAGGTGTCCCATGGAGTTCTATATTTTTGCCACCAGTTTTTATTGTCAATGTGTGTCTCTATATGTTTTGTGTATATACATATATGTGTGTGTGTGTGTATATAAAATATATATCTTCATTACATACAAACTTACATATATATACATATATATGTGTTTTATTTTAGCCTGTTTAGTATGTGTGTAGTGGTATTAATTGTTAAAGGTGAGAGACATCTTTGTTTGAACAATAATGTAAACTATTTTGTTTCCTATTCTATAAAATGAAGGTGATTAGAACACTTGTGCATAAAAAGAAATCAGGAATATTTGTGGATTATGTGGAAAATTTAATTGCTTCATAAATAAGTGATAAAGGGAATAATTTTAGCTGTTAGTTACAATGGGTTATACACAGAGTTGATAACTTGAGTTACTTTTGTTGATGAAAGCCTGAGAAAGCAATACATTTGGGACCCAATGATTAAATACAATTTGAAATACTTGTTTTCTAGAAACAGTATTCAATATGGTACTAGTTTCTGTAATCTAAAAAGCAATTCTTATGGACTGAAAAGTGCATCCATCAACTTTGCTAAGAAATAACAAAGATGTAAAGAAGTAGGAAGGACAATCTAGGTTTTAAAACCCTAGATCTATTGGAGAACTAAGTACACTGTATATACAAAACATTAGAGGATGATCTGAGGATATATGAATTATAGTAGGCTATTTCATTATGTGCATAGTTTTGGAGATGGATCACTCTTCTTTGACTATTTTATGAACATTATATAAAATATTTACTTTTAACTTTTTAAATAATACCAATAATTTTAAAATAGTCATTTTAGAACATTCTACTTTTTCTTTGGATCACCTAAAGAATGAATTTGTCTACCTAAAGGCTAAAAATATGATTTGATGAACTTGAAGCTGTAAAAAAATATCGGGCAACAGAAATAGTCACTCTTTCCACAAAGTGGAATTTTCAGATTCCTCAAAATAAACTATTACAAATTCTATTAAGAGGAAAATTTTTTCCTGATAAAAATGTCACTCAACTTCCTAAAGTTGTTCATTTTTTTTTTTTTTAATTTTGAAGTACAGTACAGAACTTTAAAGTACAGAACTTGTTTTGGTAATTAATATTTTTAAGATATAATTTTAAATGTCATAAACTATCGTCGATTTGTTTCTAAAAGAGTGTGAATTATGATGAATATTGGAATACTACAAAATACACTAAAAACAAATATTGATATAAATGTAATTACATTACATCTAATTAGGTTGATCTTTTAAGTGCAAACTATTTTCCCCTGGTAGTTTAAAGTTTTCTTTTTATTTTACAATAGTAAATTTTCAGTGTGTTCAAATGCAGATAAAACAAAGTCAAATTCTCATTTTTAACTTCTATAAAGATCTTTAGTCACTATCATTAGGAGATGTTTAATTTGCTAAGAAGTCAAACTTTATTATACACTTAAACTTCTGGATTCAAGCATTTAGCCATATGTGTTTGGAACAGGGTCTACTCATGAATTTCTGATCCACAGCAGAAGATAAAACTTTATTTGATAAAATTTAGAATTGAACAATCTGATAACACAGATTTTATTTATCCATAAAAAAAGCCCATTACATTTTAGCTGTCAAAGTAAATATACTTAAAAGTAATATTTAACACATTAAAAGAATTCAAGTTCTTCAAGATGACACATGATATAAAAAATAAGTTATAAGCTGTGGTACTGGTGACTTTTGGAGTTAAAAATTAAGTCACTCTGCAGTTCATAGATATAATAATCCACAATACATCAAAATACTCTTAGCCTATAAAATTGGGAATTATAGCCACAAGTCTGCCCTCGTTTCATTTTGTAGACCTGCCTATGCATGTATTGAGCTCTCTATCTACGAATGGCAGATGGTTGGTCTCTCTAAGATCCTTTAATGAGGAAAGCCATTGGTTTGATTCTTCTCATTTTAGCCTGACAGGTGTCCTGATGTAACTAATATTCCCTTTTGATTAAGATTATTTCCATATTAAAATATGACATATATATATATATATAAATTTTACTAAAATATTCTGCAGTTCTCATTTGTAATATTCAATATGTTGTACTAAAAATAGACTCCAGTTCATTAAGTGTCTGCCTTTGGCTCAGGTCATGGTGTCGGGGTCCTGGGATTGAGGTCCACATCAGGCTCCCTTCTCAGTGGGAAGTCTGCTTCACCCTCTCCCTCTGCCCCCTCCCCCCAACTCGTGCTTTCTCTTTCTCTCTCTCTTTCTCACTCTCTCTCAAATGAAGAAATAAAATCTATAAAAAAACAAAAAACAAAAAAACAGAAGCCTGCTGAAAATTCCTAAATAATGTCATGAAAATGACCCACCCATTCTTTTTACTATGTCTCTCTCTGCCCAATGGAGTTACTCATGCCATTGACTACACAATTCCTACCCCCTACCAACTAGAAAGATCAACCTCTCTTTAAAATTTCAGTAGAAACACTATGCAATCATTAGGTGAGAAGAGGATATCTGCCATGCAGTAAGTCAGTTAAGTCAGATCTGGTTCTTAATGGGAGTGACAGTGATTGAAGTCTGGTCCTTTTCATATCCGTAGTCTGAAGGGATTTTAGTGTAGAGCAAGAACAAGGATTTTGGGGTCCTGCATAATGAAATTCAGGCTCTATCTGTACCACTTGTTAGCTGTATAAGTTACTAAATTCGTAAGGCAATTTTTTAATGAAATAATAAGATGAGATTTATAAAGAACTCCATGAATTAATTGACCAGATATGAAATATTCCTGATTTCTAAACTGCGACAACTAAAATTCTCCATAGAATATTTCCATATTTAGTGCCTATTTAGCCAAGAACATCAGTCCATTAGATTACAAATTCTTTCAGGCCATGAATCTTGTCATATTTACCTTTGTATACATAAAGAACAGCAGCCATGGGAGATAAAATTGTTATCTTTTCTCTAAAGAAAACCTCCCCTCATTTTTTTTCCAGCCATCCTTATAATGGAATGTCAACTCATATGTATAAAAACAAAATTCCAGTGGATTTGATAACTTTCTTTTTACCCCTAGGCAATTCATGGCCCATGGAGACAAAGCTAAGGAATTCTTGTTTCTCCCCGACATTTTTAGGCAATGATTACTACATTCCAGTAGCTTCCCACTGGTTTTCTCCAAGTAATAATCTGCAGTAAAATAATGACCATCTATTAGCCATTCTCAAGTGACTTTTATCATTCTAATAACCATGGCACACGAGCAGGGTACTGAGCTGTCTGAGTTTCAGTACTCTGTAGGTGTCTATCAAATAGTGGTCATCTGTCTTTTTTCAAACAACAGGTCCAAGGATCCAAAGGGTCTGGTCCACTGTTACGTCTAATCTATCATCTCTTTTCATCCTCCCCTTACCTACTCTGCTCCAGTCATCCTGGCCTCCTGGCAGTTCCTGGATCACAAACTTGGAAAGCAATTTCTGTGGTTCTGGGCTTTGCACTTGCTCTTTTCCCTCATTTCCTTCAGACTTTCAATCAAATGTAAAATTCTCAGTGAAGACTTCCTTAACTACCGATTTAAAATATCTATCCTTATTATATTCTTATTCCCTTCACCTGTATTGCTTTTCTCCTTAGCACCTATCATTATCAAGTACATCATGTATTTATATACAGAGTCCTGGGATCAAGCCCCATATCAGGTCCCACGTCGGGCTCCCAGCTCAGCATGGAGTCTGCTTTTCTCTCTGCCTCTGCCTCTGTCTCCTGCTCATGCTCTCTGTCTGTCTGTCTCTCTCATATGAATAAATAAAATCTTAAAAAAAGAAGAATGTAAGCCCCATGAGGGCAGGGAGTAGCTCCCATTTTGTTTACTGTAATAACTCCAGGGTTTGAATCAAAGTGTTTTCCAACATGGCTCTATGTCCTAATTTTTAACCAGTTTGTAGCATGTAGTTGTGTAAAGGAAAACTTAATTTACCTAGGCACACATTACAATCACCTTACCTTAGATGGTAAATATATTAGTTACATTATGCAAGGTTACATACCCAGTAGGTATTTTATTGATATTAGTTCAGGTCATTTGATCATATATCCTATAAATATTTTCCAGGCTAACATGATTCTAGTTTTCATTATGGAAGAAGCAAAAATCATGCAGTTTTGGCTTTGAGCCTGTAATCCCTCAATTTACTTCCATATGAAGTGGTCTTAATTCAGGTATTTGCCGGGTTTGGGTCCCACATTTTGTATGGGACAATGTTCACAGCATCATACTCAGTATTCATTGATAAGATAATATCAGAACAAGGGTTTGTCAGGTTGTATGACAACAACAATTAAATAATTTTCAAACTTATTTGGACTTGGATGCGGAGGATTCAATATTACGGAGCTTATTGCAAGGGGATCCATGGAAAGGCTTAGGGGGCAAGAGCACCTGTGAACCCCTGAAATGTTATATAAAACTTTGAAATTGAATTCTTTTATATGGCTTGATCTTCCCATCATATTTTCTTTAAGTTTTTCTTCTTAAGTCATCATATTTTCCTTTTTATCCTGAATATCTCATTTCTAACAATTTTGTTTCTTTTATTAAAGAATTTTTAATTAAAATTTACCATATTAAAATTACCATATTAAATTTTACCATAGCTAGGTGAACATACAAATTCTCCAGACCATGAAAATCAACACTGCATAGGGTAACTTTTGGTCTCTCTCTCTCTCTTTTTTTTTTTCAGGAGTACTTGGGGTATTAACAAGTTCATAAGAGTTACTCTTCAAATCGGGTAGAAGATAGTGATATACATTGGTTTTCTTAGAGTTTGGGTGTCAGGAATCATGATGTTTGGGTGCCAAAAGCAAAATCAGTGGTGTGGTTATTAGTATTACTATCAACTTCATACTCAACCCTCCCCTCCCCTTTTCAAAATAGTTAGGGAATAGACAGAACTTAAGCTAAATCTTCAAAAAGTCTAGATGCATATTATCTGTCTACTGAATGTATTAGCTTGGTCATTTTGGCTCAGTCACAGACATTGTCAGCAGAAAACTGAGCCATCAATACAAAACTGCTGATGGGTTGTGTTTCTATACATAAACAGAAATCAACAGAGAAGCAAAACTTAGAAACATCTGTATTGCAAGATGTTATATTTTCTCATCTTCCTATTGAAATATCCTCTAATATACCAAAAAATTATCAGATTTATGACTTATCGGTGTCTGTATATCAGATTGCTCAAATTAACACATGGTAATTTAGTATTTCAGGCCTAGATCTTTGAAAGAGGGCAACATGGCTGCACTCATTCTTGTCATATAAGACAACTGTGTTAGTCATGGTGTTTTGAGTGCAAGAACATTGACCACACAAGCTAACTCAAGAAAAGTTTAGTGTAGAGATACAAGGTATGTATTTGAATCTAAGAACAAGAGCCACTAAACAAATAAGTCTTAAGCCAAAGGCTGAAGATCCTATCTTCCCAGCATTGATGCCAAGGAGGGGATAATATGGCACTTACTCCTTACCTACTACAAAGTATCCCCCAATCTACCATCTGGGGAATAGTGTGCTTACTGTACAAACTCAATTGCAAGAAAATATATGGAATTAAAACCAGTATGCATGTCTTCCAAATGTTTAGAGGCACTGGTCTAACATTTTTAAATGCTTTATGTCAATGAGTCCTCACCACAACTCTATGAAGTTAGGTCCCAGGATTATCACACCATTTTACAGATGAGAGACTTGAGCAGAAAGAAGTTAGGTGGCTCTCCAGTGTCATACAGCGAGGTAGCAGAGCTGGGATTTGAAACCAGGTGGTCATAATTAGCATCAGAAAGATCTTTAGACAAGAAGCAATTGAATTTTACTGCTAAGTAGCCTAGATTTTAGAAATACTTTTGGCAATGTCTACCACCAATTTCAAGTTTCCTGTCCTACTTCTTGGTTTTCTGAAGTTCCCTCTTCTTTCTCTGACTCTTTGCCATCTTTGATTTCTTTTTTTTTTTAAGATTTTATTTTTTTTTAATTTTAAAATTTATATTTATTTTGTAAACAGGTAATATAATTACATGATACAAAATTCCAAGGTACAAAAGGGATCTCTCATGAAAAACCACCCATCGGTCCTTGACTCCTACCTTACCAGTACCCCTCTGTGGAGGCAAGTGATGTTAGCCTTTAGGTTCTTGGTGCCTTTCCAACAGCTCTTCATACACAGCAAGCAATATCTAAATATATATTCTTCCTCACGCTTTCTTTTTATATGAATGGAAACGTAATACTTTCTTTACCTTGCTTTTTTTACTTACTGTGTCTTGACAATCATTCCATTGCAGAATGTAGAGAGCCTCGTCTTTTCTTTGAGGTGCAGACATCTTGGGCTTTGTCTGCACCCTGACACATTCCACTGGTGCCTATTGGTGGATGTTTAGTTGTTTTCTTTTTTTTTTAATTTTTTTATTGTTATGTTAATCACCATACATTACATCATTAGTTTTAGATGTAGTGTTCCATGATTCATTGTTTGTGCATAACACCCAGTGCTCCATGCAGAACGTGCCCTCTTTAATACCCATCACCAGGCTAACCCATTCTCCCACCCCCCTCCCCTCTAGAACCCTCAGTTTGTTTTTCAGAGTCCACCGTCTCTCATGGTTCGTCTCCCCCCTCCGATTTCCCCCCTTCATTCTTCCCCTCCTGCTATCTTCTTCTTTTTTTTTTTTTCTTAACATATAATGTATTATTTGTTTCAGAGGTACAGATCAGTGATTCAACAGCCTTGCGCAATTCACAGCACTCACCACAGCACATACCCTGCCCCGTGTCTATCACCCAGCCATCCCATCCCTCCCAGAAATCTAGTGATTCAGTATAGTGTTAAAAAATTGTGAAGATTATCATGAGCAAACCTTAAGCATGAGAATTTCTCCATACATAAAATTCCAAAAGTCAAACTGAATGTAAAATTCAATAAAACTGATTAATTAACAGCCCTATGTCAGCCAAAGAAAAGACCTCAGAATAAAGTAGCTTATATGAAGATTTTATTTATTTATTTGACAGAGAGAGACAGAGCGGAGCAGGGAGCCTGATGTGGGGCTTGATTCCAGGACCCTGGGATCATGACCCGAGCTGAAGGCAAATGCTTAACCGACTGAGCCACTCAATGCCCCTGCTTCATCCCTTTAGAAAACACTGGGTACCATCAGTCCTGGGAGGAGGGACAGAGTCAGTAACTCCACAGCCTTTTAACCATTTAAGTAATCGTACCACTACCTCAGGGCTCATATCCTGCCTTAGACCTTGAGTTATTCTGGCCAATGTGTCGGCTATAAGCTACTTTATTCTGAGGTCTTTTCTTTGGCTGACATAGGGCTGTTAATTAATCAGTTTTATTGAATTTTACATTCAGTCTGACTTTTGGAATTTTATGTATGGAGAAATTCTCATGCTTAAGGTTTGCTCATGATAATCTTCACAATTTTTTAACACTATAGTGAATCACTAGATTTCTTCTATAATTTAAGTCTGAGGAGGAGCACAGCTCTCTATTTAGTCAGGCATCATAAATAGAAATGTTTATAAAACTGGAGAAAGTTGTAATAATTATGAAGGGAAAGGAATATCACTATATAAGATTCTTATGGAAAATCACTAATTTAATAAAAATTAAAGTATAATCAATATAGTCAAATTATGTAATTGGAATTATCAATATAAATGAACACTAGCTGCTAAAGATAGTATAAAGTAAAGGCTTTAAAAAGGTAATATTAATAGTGGCTGATTTCCTTTTAAATTGTTTTTATAAGATTTCATTTTAAGATGATATATTTATGGTCCCTGCACTCTACAAATTCAATAAACATCTCTCTAGATTATGATTTGATGTAACAATTTACTGAATAAATGTATTACATATTCCATATTCTGAGTGCTTTCTCTCTAAGGAATCTAAATCATATTTACAGAAGTACAACTAATTTTCAAAGTGTTCCTTTGAGGAAGAAGAATAGGTAGGAAAAAAAAGCTTAGAGAAGTAAATCAAATAGCAATGGCCTAATAGAAAAATAACATTTAAAGACATGGCCCTATATTCTATATTTATGTAATATGGGATAAGGGATTTCATTTTATCTTTATCTGAAATTAATAATATATATTAATTATCGATATCTCTGTGATTTAGGCATAAGATAAGGATAAAAAAAACAATGTATAAAATTCTTGAGGGGTCACTAGGCTTTAAGTTACCAAACACTATTTATAGTAATTTGTGCCCTGTGTGAAATATAAATACTTGGGAATAACTTAATTCTCTTAAATATACGTAATAGAATTGCAATCATTTCTGCCGATCAAAACCTATTTATTGGAGTTATATTTTGCGCTCAGCCTTGTGCATATTGCTAAGATCACAGGCATGGGATCAAGAATCCTTGAAACTCTCTGTAAAGGGACAGAGTCTTAGATAAGGAATGACCACAATAGAACTGCTGAAACCTGCATACTCTTTATTCTTCCAGTTCATCCATCTGCAAATAACCAAGCATTCACAAGAGCAAGTGGAGCAAGAATATGTTATTTCTGCAAAAGAAAAGCTTTTTTTTTTTTGGTGACAAAAATAATTCATTAATTACACTGCTGAATTCAGTTCAATAATAATGGAAAGTAAAAATTGCCCAAGTGGATTTTTAATATGTAAAAAAATCAACAGACGTTTTCCTTATTAAAATCACATTCTAAAAGTTGTATCTTTTATTTAGTAATATATAATAGAAACTAAAATGTTGGTAGTACTCCTTTGTACAAATATTTTTCAATAAAAATAGGTTTTTCTTAGAACTCTGTGAAGACAACAATGTAAGGCGTATCAATGACAACAAAAAATGACATATATTGAATGTCAATGTATCAGCCAGATATTAAAGATATAATGGTTTGTGATTCCAATGAATCCAATATACTGAGAGAAAGGAAAAAAAACAAGAATCTAAACCAGTTGATGCAATATATATATATATATATATATATATATATATGCTTTAATCAAATTATTCAGAGTTACAAATGTTTTGAGGAAGGGAAAAGAGCTAAACCTTGGATTCGGGGAATGGTTTCCAGATGAAATAATACATGCACTGAGTTTGAATTATAAATGGGAATTTTGATAGGTAAAAAGAAAACAGGATGGACATAATATGTAAAGTAAAAATTAACAATCACAATTCTTTTCCAGACTACTTAGATTGCTATGCTTCTTACTGTTTCATCTTCTCTCCTGTCTCTCTCCCTTTCTTCATTTAGTTATAGCTGTTCTGAACAAATCATATTTGGGTGACACCATCAAACCCTGTGTCCCCTTTCCATGAACCATTTTTTTTCCCTAAAATAAAGGAGTTACCAGTCACCACAACTTCTGTCCCCCTTATTCTGAGACCCCCGACCACATATTAACAACCGCCCAATTCTTACCCTTTGCCTTGTCTTGACTAATCTCTGGTCAGGCTACTGTCCTTCCCATAGGCATCTGTTTCTTAGAAACTTTATTTTCAAATATGGTATGCCAGGAGCTCATAAATATGCTCCAATCTCATCACAGAAAAGATCCTATATCTATTCTGTTTACCAACTGACCTCCTAACTAAGGAATTTAACATTCCCTGCTTTAAAGCCCCCGAGTATGAAAAGGTTAGTTGGAAGCAAGGTGGATATTTTATCTACTCTGATGTTTCTTTGGAGATCCCCATATGGCCACGTGGCTCCCTTATCCCAAATTTAGTCTCTGGCCTCTACAACATTACTAATGGTGGAAGGAAGAAACTAAATCTACTCCTCTACTAATATTGGTAGGGAAAGTTTTATTCTGATATGGAACAAGAAATGTGGTCTTGTACCATCTGTCAAAAACATAACTGGGTTAAATCTGTAAATGTGGGACAAGGAAGAGACCTTTGCTTCATTGGCAATAAGATTTCATTCAGCTCTTATTCTTTTCATTTTTAACTTTTATTTATAATTTTATTTTATTTTATTTTATTCCAGTGTACAGTGTTATATTAGTTTCAGGTGTACAATACACTGATTCAAAATTCCATATATTATTCAGTGCTCATCAAGATAAGTGTACTTTATTTTCCTTCACCTATTGCATCCATCACTCCACCCACCTCCCCTCTGGTAACCATCAGTTTGTTCTCTATAGTTAAGAGTCTGTTTTTTGGTTTGTCTATCTTCTTTCTTTTCCTTTGTTCCTTTGTTTTGTTTCTTAAATTCCACATATGAGTGAAATCATATGCTATTTGTCCTTCTCTGACTGACTTATTTTGCTTAGATTATACTCTTTAGCTCCATCCATGCTGTTGCACATGGCAAGATTTCATTCCTTTTTTTGGCTGAAGAATATTCCATTGTACATATATATACACCACTTCTTTGTTCATTTATCTATCAGTGGATACTTGGGCTGCTTCCATAGTTCAGCCATTGAAAACAATGGTACAATAAATATAGGGTGCATATATCCCTTCAAATTAGTGTTTTTGTACTCTTTGGGTAAATACCCAGTAGTGCTATTACTGGGTCATAGGATAGTTCTATTTTTTAATTTTTGAGGAACCTCCATAATTTTTCCAGGGTGGCTGTACCAGTTTGCATTCCCACAAACAGTGCACGAGGGTTCCTTTTTCTCTACATCTTTGCCAACCCTTGTTGTTTCTTGAGTTTTTTATTTTAATCATTCTGACTGATATGCAGTGATGCCTCATTGTGTTTTTTATTTGCATTTCCCTGATGATGAGTGATGATGAGCATCTTTTCATGTGTCTGCTGGTCATCTGGATGTCTTCTTTGGAGAAATGTCTGCTCATATCTTCTGCCCATTTTTTAAATTGAAATATTTGTTTTTTGGCTGTTGAGTTTTATACATTTTTTATATATTTTGGGTACTAACCCTTCATCAGATATGTCCTTTGCAAATATCTTTTCTCATTCAGTATGTTGTCTTTTAGTATTGTTGGTTGTTTCCTTTTCTGTGCAGATTTTATTCTGATGTAGCCCTGATAGTTTATTTTTGCTTTTGTTTCTCTTGTCTCAGGAGATATATCTAGAAAGATGTTATTATGACTGATGTCAGAAAAATTATTGCTTGTGCTCTCTTATAGGATTTTTATGGCTTTAGATCTCCTCAACCCATTTTGAGTTTATTTTTATGTATGGTGTAAGAAAGTGGTCCAGTTTCGTTCATTGCATATTGCTATCCAGTTTTCCCAACACGATTTGTTGAAGAGACTGCCTTTTTCCCATTGCATATTCTTCTTTTCTTTGTTGAAGATTAATTAACTGTGTCATTGTGGGTTTATTTTGGGGCTTTCTATTCTGTTCTACTGATCTATGTGTCTATTTTTGTGACCATATCATACTATTTTGATTACTACAGCTTTATAATTGAACTTTTCAAAATTATTGCCTTTTCAATTAAGAATAAGCAGTTTTATGACTACCTAGTTCTTTTATTTAAAAGTTAAGCTGAGATACATTGCAATTTATTTTTTAGTTTTTCCAGTTAAATTTAGCTTTGCTATAGTCAACTAGACAATTAGTAACTATAGAAGACATTTGGCATTTTGTAAATCATTATGACAAGTATTGTATTTTTTTAAATGTGTTTTCATTCATTCTTTTATTAAAACAAAACAATTCTCAAAATTTGTATATAACTTGTTTGATAATATATATTTAGAGGGAAATTCATTTTTCTCATGTGCCCTTAGTGAAATTTTATTAATGTAAAAAGCAATTTTTAGTTTTACTGTTAGCTTCATTGGAGGATGAGTGAATGATCTAAATTGTGAGAAATATAAATCAGTCTTCAAATTATCAGAGCACATATTACAATGAAGTGGAGGTGATACATTAAAAATAGTATTCTCTTTCTCTTTACCTTTACCTCTTTTCCTCCTCTTTCTTTCCTTTTCTAGTATTATATATATATATGTATATGTATATATATATATATATATATATATATATATATATATCACTCTTCTCGCTTTCTTTCTCTTTCTTCTCCCTCTTTTGCCATCTAGTATGCAACCTGCTTATCATGGTATGAGGTGGGAACCATCAGTATACTATGTTACTATGCAGATGAAACTTTGTCTCAGGGTCTCTGTCCTATCCAATGATTACCTTTGTCATTCAATAAGCTCAGTTCTACAATTTTAAATAATTAAACACACATAAATACCAATTTTCTGATTCTCAATTACCTCCAAACTCAGAGTGTTTCTGCACATGCATGTGCATGCATACATGTGTACATGGTGGTCAGTTAGAGAGAGTTCCATGGTTGATGAATCTAAAACACAAGTTTTGTATTATTCTAGCTGCTAATTCATTTTAAAAATCCAACCACGAAGAGAGACAAATGGTCTCCCATCAGACTAATGGTCTTATTGATTTAGAAAATTCATATTTTGGGGCACCTGGGTGGCTCAGTTGGTTAATTGTCTGCCTTTGGCTCAGGTCATGCTCTTGGGGTCCTTGGATCAGACTTGGGCTCCCTGCTCATCGGGGAGTCTGCTTCTCCCTCTTCCTCTGCCCTTCCCCCCCACTCGTGCATACTCTCTCCCCCTCTCTCTCACTTGCTGTCTGTCTCAAGTAAATACAATCTTTTTTTAAAAAAGAAAATTAATGTTTTGTAATGCATTCAAGAATTTTCTGGAGAAAAGTTTGTCTTTTCATTCTTAGTATTACTGCTTTTATAAAGCATTACTATAATAGTTTACATGACCTAATTTTCTCTCTTAAAATGGATAAATTATGCTCTTTTTTCGTGAATTTCACTTCTGTTAGTGTTGTTTATTTTATCACATCACGTGACACTTATCTACTTCACAGTATACATTTTTTTATACTGAGTTTATTTGGAAGAGATGTTAGAAAGTGAGAAATTTCAATTGATTTAGAACTTATAGAACAGGTTCTTTAAATTTCATTATTGAAATGTAACTTAAATTAATGCTCTTTCATACTGAAGAATAATAATAATCATCCAACCTCACTTACACTCACAGTATGCCAACAACAGCTGCACAGATGTTCATACATTTAGTCCTATCTTATAGATAGACATGGAGAATGGCCTTGGCATTAGTAAACAAATTAGAGATACTCTTAAAAAAAACAAGAAGAGCATGTCTATTTAAATTTAATCTTCCATTTATAAAAATATAAAGCCTATGATGGAATATTATGCAACAGAAAGCTTCATATAGACATTTGAAATGCTACGCATTGCAAAATAATCAGGTCTTAGCAATACAATATGGATAAAATTTGTGACTGATCAAATCAGTCACAACTGGTTTGACATCAACTACCTGGTGGTGGAGCAAGATGGTGGAGGAGTAGGAGACCTAATTTCATCTGGTCCCAGGAATTCAGCTGGATAAGGATCAAACCATTCTGAGCATGTATGAACTCAACAGGAGATCGAAGAAAAGAATAGCAACAACTCTCTGAACAGAAAAGTGACCACTTTCTGGAAGGTAGGATGTGCGGAAAAGTGAATCCGAGGCAATATTTGGGAGGATAGACGGCAGGAGAGGGGCCTCTGTCAGCCGCTTCTGGCAGGTGATAGAGCCACAGAGTACAAAATTGGAACTTTGAGAAGTCAGCTCTGCTGAGGGACGTCGCTCCAGTGGCTAAGCGGGGGGTGGAACACTCACTGGGATAGTGCGGTCTCAGGACCCTCGGGGTCACAGAAAGACTGGAGGTGCCTGAGTGTGGCTGAGCTCCCACGTATCAGAGCGGGGAAGCTGACTGCAGAGATGGAGCCGAGGAGTGGGCTTTCAGATCGGGGTTGCCATAAACCGTGATCCGTTGCACAGTTGGGCCACTGCTCCTCCAGCAGGGACCCAAAAAGCGGCAGATCCGGGGAGACTCGCCCTCCTCCCCGGGGAGGAGCAGTGCGGGAGTGCACTGCAGGGATCTGCTGGGTTTGGAGACTCCACACCGAGTCGGGTGCCAGAAATAGAAACGTTCAGTCACAGGCCGGGTGAGAACGGAGTGCGGCTGGAGACGGGGAGACGGGAGTGACTGACTACTTTTCTCTGGGGCCCACTGAGGAGCGGGGCACAGAGTTCTTGGCTCCTGGGGTGGAGATTGGGAGGCCTGCATTTTCACTCTCGGCCTCCAAAGCTGTATGGAAAGCTTGCAGGGAACAAAAGCTCCCGAGAGCAAACCTGAGCAGATTACTTAGCCCGGACTGGGCACGGGTGGGCAATTCTGCCTCCGGCAAAGACATTTGGGAACCACGGCAGCAGGCCCCTCCCCAGAAGATCAGCGAGAACAGCCAGCCAAGACCAAGTTTACCGATCAATGAGAACGGCAGAACTCCAGCGCTAGGGGAATACTGCACATAGAATTCATGGCTTTTTCCCCATGATTCTTTAGTCTTTCAAAGTTAATTTTTTTAATATTTTTTGAATTTTTCTTTTTCCCTTTTTAACCAACATCTTATCAATCCCTTTTTTAAAAAACATTTTTATTTTTCATTTTTAGAGTCATATTCTATCCCTTCATAGTAGTTACCCTTATTTTTGGCATATATATATATATATATATATATATATATATATATATATATATATATATAAGTTGTTCTCTCTTTAAAAGGTTGAGATACAGTTTCTTCTAACAGATCAAAATATACCCTAAATCTCTAGTGTATGGCTTTGTTCTAGTCTCCTGCCTGATCACATTCTCTCCCTTTTTTTTAAAATTCCTCTTCTTTCTTTTTTCAAACAACTTCTTAACAATTCCTTTTATAAAATCTTTTATAATTTTCATCTTTGCAGTCATATTCCATCCCTTCATCATATCAACCCTTATTTTTGTACATATATAAGTTTTTCTTTCTTTAAAATTTTGGGAGGCACTTTCTTCTAACAGACCAAAATACAGCCAAAATCTAGTGTGTGGCACTGACCTATGCACCAGCCTGATCATATTTGATCATATTCTGTTTTTTTGTTTTGTTCTGTTTTTGTTTGTTTTTATCTTTTTTTTTTCTTTTTTTCTTTTTTCTTTCTTACCCTTTCTTTTCCCCCAGTTTCAGGTCTTCTCTGATTTCTTTAGAGTATATTTTCTGGGGACATTGTTACCATGTTAGCATTTTGTTCTCATTCATCTATCTGCCTCTGGACAAAATGACAAGACGGAAAAAATCACCTCAACAAAAAGAACAAGAGGTAGTACCGACTGCCAGGGACTTAATCAATATGGACATGAGTAAGATGTTGGAAATAGAGTTCAGAATGATGATTTGAAAGATACTAGCTGGGCTTGAAAAAAGCATGGAAGTTATTAGAGAAGCCCTTTCTAGAGAAATAAAAGAAGTAAAATCTAACCAAGTCAAAATTAAAAAGGCTATTAATGAGGTACAATCAATAATGGAGGCTCTAACTGCTAGGATAAATGAGGCAGAAGAGTAAATTAGCGATATAGGAGACCAAATGATTGAAAATAAAGAAGCTGAGAAAACGAGAGATAAACAACTACTGGATCACGAGGGCAGAATTCGAGAGACAAGCAATACCGTAAGACAAAACAACATTAGAATAATTGGGATCCCAGAAGAAGAAAGAGAGAGAGGGGCAGAAGGTATATTGGAGCAAATTATAGCAGAGAACTTCCCTAATTTGGGGAAGGAAACAGGCATCAAAATCCAGGAGGCACAGAGAACCCCTCTCAAAATCAGTAAAAATAGGTCACCACCCCCACATCTAATAGTAAAACTTATGAATCTCAGAGACAAAGAGAAAATCCTGAAAGGAGCTCGGGAGAAGAGATATGTAACCTAAATGGTAGAAACATTAGACTGGCAACAGACCTATCCACAGAGACCTGGGGGGCCAGAAAGGACTGGCGTGATATATTCAGAGCACTAAATGAGAAAAATATGCAGCCAAGAATACTATATCCAGCTAGGCTGTCACTGAAAATAGAAGGAGAGATAAAAAAACTTCCAGGACAAACAGAAACTAAAGGAATTTGCAAACACGAAACCAGCCCTACAGGAAATCTTGAAAGGGGTCCTCTAAGCAAAGACAAAGCCTAAAAGCAACATAAAACAGAAAGGAACACCGGCAGTAACAGTCACCTTACAGGCAATACAATGGCACTAAATTCCTATCTTTCAATAGTTACCCTGAATGTAAATGGGCTAAGTGCCCCAATCAAAAGACATAGACTATCAGATTGGATAAAGACAAGACCCATCGATATGCTGTCTGCAAGAGACTCATTTTAGACCCAAAGAAACGCCCAGATTGAAAGTGAAGGGGTGGAAAACCATTTACCATGCTAATGGACACCAAAAGAAAGCTGGGTGGCAATCCTTATATCAGACAAATTAGATTTAAAACCAAAGACTGTAATAAGAGATGAGGAAGGACCCTATACCCTACTTAAAGGGTCAATCCAACGAGAAGATCTAACAATTGTAAATAACTATGCCCCTGACATGGGAGTAGGCAATTGTATAAGCCAATTAATAACAAAAGCAAAGAAACACATCGACAACAATACAATAATAGTGGGGGACTTTAACACCAGCCTCATGGAAATGGACAGATAATCTAAGCAAAAGATCAACAAGGAAATAAAGACTTTAAATGACACACTGGACCCAATGGACTTCACAGATATATTCAGAACATTCCATCCCAAAGCAATAGAATACACATTCTTCTCTAGTGCCGATGGAACATTCTCCAGAATCGATCACATCCTAGGTCACAAATCAGTTCTCAACCGGTACCAAAAGACTGGGATCATACCCTGCCTATTTTCAGACCACAATGCTTTGAAACTAGAACTCAATCACAAGAGGAAAGTCGGAAAGAACTCAAATACATGGAGGCTAAAGAGCATCCTACTAAAGAATGAATGAGTCAACCAGGAAATGAAAGAAGAATTAAAGAAAATCATGGAAACCAATGAAAATGAAAACACAACTGTTCAAAATCTTTGGGACATAGCAAAGACAGTCCTAAGAGGAAAGTATATAGCAATACAAGCCTTTCTCAAGAAACAAAAAAGGTCTCAAATACACAACCTAGCCCTTCACCTAAAGGAACTAGAGAGAGAACAGCAAATAAAGCCTAAACACAGCAGGAGAAGAGAAATCATAAAGATCAGAGCAGAAATCAATGAAATAGAAACTAAAAGAACAGTAGAACAGATCAACGGAAGTAGGAGCTGGTGCTTTGAAAGAATTAACAAGATTGATAAACCCCTGGCCAGACTTATCAAACAGAAAAGAGAAGGACCCAAATCGAAAAAATCATGAATGAAAGAGGAGAGATCACAACCCACACCAAAGAAATACAAACAAGTATAAGAACATATTATGAGCAACTATGTGCCAGCAAATTAGATAACCTGGAAGAAATGGATGCATTCCTAGAGATGTATCAACTACCAAAATTGAACCAGGAAGAAATAGAAAACCTGAACAGACCTATAACCACTAAGGAAATTGAAGCAGTCATCAAAAATCTCCCAACAAACAAAAGCCCAGGAGCAGATGGCTTCCCAGGGGAATTCTACCAAGCATTTAAAGAAGAATTAATACCTGTTCTTCTGAAAGTGTTCCAAAAAATAGAAGTGGAAGTAAAAGTTCCAAACTCGTTTTATGAGGCCACCTTTACCTTGATCCCCAAACCAGACAAAGACCCCATCAAAAAGGAGAATTACAGACCAATATCCTTGATGAACATGGATGCAAGAATTCTCACCAAAATACTAGCCAATAAGATACAACAGTACATTAAAAGGATTATTCACCATGACCAAGCGGGATTTATCCCAGGCTGCGAGGTTGGTTTAACATCTGCAAATCAATCAATGTGATACAATACATTAATAAAAGAAAGAACAAGAAACATATAATCCTCTCAATAGATGCAGAAAAAACATTTGACAAAGTACAGCATGCTTTCTTGATCAAAACTCTTCAGAGTATAGGCATAGAGGGTACATACTTCAATATCATAAAAGCCATCTATGAAAACCCACAGCGAATATCATTCTCAATGGGGAAAAACTGAGAGCTTTCCCCTAAGGTCAGGAACGCGGCAGGGATGTCCACTATCACCACTGCTATTCAACATAGTATTAGAATCCTAGCCACAGCAATCAGACAACAAAAAAAAATAAAAGGCATCCAAATGGGCAAAGAAAAAGTAAAACTCTCACTCTTTGCAGATGATATGATACTTTATGTGGAAAACCCAGAAGACTGCACCCCAAAACTGCTGGAGCTAATACAGGAATTCAATCAAGTGGCAGGATATAAAAGCAATGCACAGAAATCAGTGGCATTCCTATACATCAACAACAAGATCGAAGAAAGAGAAATTAAGGAGCCGATCCCATTTACAATTGCACCCAAAACCATAAGATACCTAGGAATAAATCTAACCAAAGAGGCAAAGAATCTGTACTCAGAAAACTCTAAAACACTCATGAAAGAAATTGAGGAAGACACAAAGAAATGGAAAAACGTTCCATGCTCATGGATTGGAAGAACAAATATTGTGACGATGTCAATGCTACCTAGAGCAATCTACACATTCAATGCAATCCCCATCAAAACAACATGCACTTTTTTCAAAGAAATGGAACAAATAATCCTAAAATTTGTATGGAACCAAAAAAGACCCCGAATAGCCAGAGGAATGTTGAAAAAGAAAAGCAAAGCTGGCGGCATCACAATTCCGGACTTCCAGCTCTATTACAAAGCTGTCATCATCAAGACAGTATGGTACTGGCACAAAAACAGACACATAGATCCATGGAACAGAATAGAGAGCCCAGAAATGGACCCTCAACTCTATGGTCAACTAATCTTTGACAAAGCAGGAAAGAATGTCCAATGGAAAAAAGACAATCTCTTCAACAAATGGTGTTGGGAAAATTGGACAGCCACATGCAGAAGAATTAAACTGGACCATTTGCTTACATCACACACAAAAATAGACTCAAAATGGTTGAAAGACCTCAATGTGAGACAGGAGTCCATCACAATCCTAGAGGAGAACACAGGCAGCAACCTCTTCGACCTCAGCCGCAGCAACTTCTTCCTAGAAACATCACCAAAGGCAAGGGAAGCAAGGGCAAAAATGAACTATTGGGACCTCATCAAGATAAAAAGCTTTTGCACAGTAAAAGAAACAGTCAACAAAACCAAAAGACAACTGACAGAATGGGAGAAGACATTTGCAAATGACATATCAGATCAAGGGCTAGTATCCAAAATCTATGAAAAGCTTCTTAAACTCAACACCCAAAGAGCAAATGATCCAATCAAGAAATGGGCAGAAGCCATGAACAGACATTTTTCCAAAGAAGACATCCAAATGGCCAACAGACACATGAAAAAGTGCTCAACATCACTCGGCATCAGGGAAATCCAAATCAAAACCTCAATGAGATATCACCTCACACCAGTCAGAATGGCTAAAATTAAGAAGTCAGGAAATGACAGATGTTGGCGGGGATGCGGAGAAAGGGGAACCCTCTTACACTGTTGGTGGGAATTCAAGCTGTTGCAGCCACTCTGAAAAACAGTATGGAGGTTCTTCGAAAAGTTGAAAATAGAGCTACCATACGATCCATCAATTGCACTACTGGGTATCTACCCCAAGGATACAAATGTAGGGATCTGAAGGGGTACGTGCACCCCGATGTTTATAGCAGCATTGTCCACAATAGCTAAACTGTGGAAAGAGCCAAGATGTCCTTCGACAGATGAATGGATAAAGAAGATGTGGCATATATACACACACACACACACACACACACACACACACACAGTGGAATATTATGCAGCCATCAAAAGGAATGAAATCTTGCCATTTGCAATGACTTGAATGGAACTGGAGGCTATTTTGCTGAGTGAAATAAGTCAATCAGAGAAAGACATGTATCATATGACCTCACTGATATGCGGAATTCTTAATCTCAGGAAAGGAACTGAGGGTTGCTGGAGTGGTCGTGCTTGGGAGGGTTGGGGTGGCTGGGTGATAGACATTGGGGAGGGTATGTGCTATGGTGAGTGCTGTGAAGTGTGCAAGACTGTTGAATCACAGATTTGTACCTCTGAAACAAATAATACATTATATGTTAAAAATAAAAAGAAGAAGAAGAAGAAGATAGCAGGAGGCAAAGAATGAAGGGGGGGAAATCAGAGGGGGAGACGAACCATGACAGACGATGGATGCTGAAAATCAAACTGGGGGTTCTAGAGGGGAGGGGGATGGGAGGATGGGTTGGTCTAGTGATGGGTATTAAATAGGGCACGTTCTGCATGGAGCACTGGGTGTTTTATGCAAACAATGAATCATGGAACACTACATCAAAAACTAATGATGTGATGTATGGTGATTAACATAACATAATAATAAAAAAAGGACAAAAAATAATAATTACTACCAAGATGCTTCAAAATATGTAAGTATGAAATGCATGTGTGAATTCAATTATTCAATTATAGTTTTTAAAATATGCAAATATAGTGGTTATATCCCTGTTGATGCTATAAAAACTTGGGAAATATTTAGAATAGCATAAATAAGAAATATGGCCTTGAAATTTAATTTTTAATGTACTTTCATATTATCTTAATGATACAATAACCACATGAAAAAGTACGCTACTTTTTGATTTATGACAAAGATTTACCATTTCTACTATAATTATCTAACCTTTCGGGGAAAAACTTTCAGTAAGACATGTATTTTTAAAGAAAACTATTTTACTGAGAGCACACAATTCCTAAGTGTATAGGTGGAAACTTTTTCAAATTGTGAATATACCCATACAACCACAGTCCATAATGAAAATACAATATTATTTTGTTACATTTACTTTAAGGTGTAAAATATTTTTTATGCCCGGGGCACCTGGGTGGCTCAGTCGTTAAGCGTCTGCCTTCGGCTCAGGTCATGATCCCAGGGTCCTGGGATCGAGCCCCGCATCGGGCTCCCTGCTCCGCGGGAGGCCTGCTTCTCCCTCTCCCACTCCCCCTGCTTGTGTTCCCTCTCTCGCTGTGTCTCTCTCTGTCAAATAAATAAATAAAATCTTTAAAAAAAAAAAAATATTTTTTATGCTATTATAAAATGGTATTCAAAATTTTTACCTTTTATATTTTCTGTCTGGTTAAAATTGACTTTTGAAAATTAACCTTATGCCTAAAAAATCTTTGACAAGATTACTTACTATTTCCAGGAGTTTATCTACTGATTCTACTGGATTTCCTATGTACATATTAGGACTGCACGTTTTTTAAAAACTTATTTTTGGAATTACCCTTTGAGATATTTTCAGAAAATTTGAGAATGTATTAACTCATTCAATTAGATTTAAGGAAATTGGAAGATCAGTACTGGAGTTATAAGAATGAATTCCAAGTGTGTAATTCCAAGGTAATATCTTCTAGAAAAAGGACTGATAATGGACAGGGAGATGAAAATGGACAGAGAAAACTCAAAATTATTTTCAGAAAAAATATTTATACTTTATGAAAGATCTTCAGTTCAAATGAACAAGTATTTAGATACCATGAGCATGTATCAGTGAGAACCTATCAAAGAAGATATGGCATATTTAGCATATTAGTACACTTGTTTTTGTAAATAATGTTTTGAAATTTTTTAAGGACTATTGTGATGAAGTAAAAAGTTCTCCTACCACAAGTTTACTTTTTGTGTACCTCCTTTTTCCTCTTTCTCATTCTTTAGCCATTACCACTTTTTCTTTTTTCTTTCTTCCTCTTTCTTTCTTTTTCCTTCTTTCCTTTCTTTCTTTCTTCCTTCCTTCCTTTCTTTCTTTCTTTTTCTTTCTTTCTTTCCTTTCTTTCTTTTTCTTTCTCTTTCTTTCTTTTTTCTTTCTTTCTTTCTTTCTTTCTTTCTTTCTTTCTTTCTTTCTTTCTTTCTTTCTTTCTTTCTTTCTTCTTTCTTTTTTTACCACCTTTTCTTATAACTGCTGTCACTCCATTTGCTTTTGCTTTTTTCCCACCATTGCAGCCTCTACTCAGGTGCATTACACAGAATGCACATGCAGGTTTAAAATGCCATGAAAACCATGAAGAAAAATGAAGAAAATAACCTAACACTGCTTTCTGAGAAGAAAAACAACCTATATTCATTTTCACATAGGTTTGATGGCCAGTTAAATGATCTTTTTTCTTTCACAAAATTCACCTGAGAACAGGATGTTTATTCATTTAGATAATTATGCCAACATTTTCTCTTTGAATATAACTATATTAATTTCATAGGTATAATCTCATTTTAACTATTGATGATAACTAGCTGGTATAATACTAGAAATATCAGAGTATTTTAATTTTATAATCAGTTCAGTCTGAAAGAAATATGAAACTGTGTAAAAGGCCCCCCCCCCCTTTTTTTTTTCTGGAGAGGATGAGACCCTATTCAATGAAAGGGTTCTACTTATGATCAGAGATCACTTGGAATTGTTGATTTACCATATTGTGATGTGCTACATCATTGAGTAATAGATTTTATTTTTCATTTAATTTAGTCTCAACTTGATGATAGGATATTTTTCACACATTAGTAGAATGGAAAATTGTTAGAGTCAAAGAACTCATCTTCTGTCAGAGTCTCTCATCCTTTGGAGAAACTATTCTAAGTCATATTTTATAGGATTCTTTAAAAAAGGTCTGGGATGTACAGTGGCAGATGGCATTAATCAGCTCTGCTACACCTTCTTTATCAGTTTTTCATCCTTTGTGCTTCACTTCTCTACTCTCTCATTCTGTCTTCCTGGGATCACCTTCTTAATTAATGTCCTGTCCCCAGGTCCCTGCCTCAGACTCAGCATTTGAGGAATCCAAATGAAGATACCTACAAACAGGATGTATGAAAACTCATCAAATTGCTTTTCTCCATCTGTTAAAATGATTGTAATTTTTTCTTTATTCTATTTATGTAGTGAATATCAGTGATGTGTTTTCTGTTGCTATATCAGGAATTCCAATAAATTATTTTTTTCTTCTTTCATACAAGATTTGATTAACTGTAACATAATATAAGATTTTTTTATGTTCAATAAAACAAGTCTTTATTATCATGTTAAAATTAACTTGCTATTGAGCTATAATAGTTTTGAATCTTTTTTGTTTTTCTATCAAACTAAGAGATTCCCAAATATGTAAAAAAAATTTAGATGTAGAAAACAAAGTATTAATAGTTTTAACACATCTCTTTGAACTTTGGTAGATCAAATAGAGAAGTGTTAGATAAAGAATATAGGTAATGAACATAATAGGATATCTGAATCAGCTTTGCCAAATGTTATATCGATATAAATTATATGACAAATCCCCAAAAACTTTTGTTTAAAAGAAAGTTGTCTCTGGGCCCAACAAAACAAAACTCAGTAAACAGGTAAACATTTCTGTACCTCATGATAAACAAAATTAAAGCACAAGTAAAATAGTAGCTTATTAAAAACAAAACAACATTTGTAACATTTATAACCCAAAACTGTGACATCTATAAATTAAGAGCTTGCACATCATAAAGAAGAAAGGAGAGTACTCATAAAAAAATGCATGAACAAACTCTTTAGAAAAAGATACACTTCTCCAATAATAAATTTAAAAATGTTAAAATTCAAAAGTAATACTTTGTTTAGAAATTAATTATAAAATTGATTTTCCTATTGATGAAACAAAGATTATCTTTCTATGTAATTTATAATCATACACCATGAAATCAGCAATTGTAGGAAACCTGTGATTATAAGTTTGCATAAATTATTGAGCTTACTCTGCCAATATAAAATAAATGATTATTATGTTCATAAGTTTGTCAATAATTTAATTTTAGGAATTCATTCTACAAGCATAAAAAGTGATGTGTAAAATATTTTGTACTATTTGTAAAAGTGAAAATGTGGAAAGAGACATATGTTTAATAGATAACATAAAACTGGAGGAAGTAATGATTAGAGGTCAATTAGAGCTTTTTTATGAGTTCTGATGATGTGAGGAAGAGTTTTTTAAATAGAAATTGAAAGAGATAGAGGAAAGGAAAGAGAAAAAATTTTTTCCAATTAATGAGACTATTTAGGCTAAAAGAGACTGCAGACCTACACATTTAAATGTAATCAATGTCTAATTACTTGGAATATCATAGTAAGTTTAATTTTATTATGCTTTTTTATGATTTTCTTAAATGAATATATATAACATTCTACCCACAGAAAGGTTATTCTTAAAATGAAATACAACAAAAGAGGTTTCCCTTATAGTATTTTGTTTCTTTGATTTCTGGATTACTTTATAATTTATGGCTTTTATTTTATCTCTATATATCCACTATAATGCAGGAAATATTTTGTAAAAAAAAAATCAAAAGCCTTTGTATATCAAGCATAAATAGCCCTTGGAATCATCAAGCTGAGGTGTCTTCTTTCTAGGAAATGTATATAGAGAAAGAAAATTTAAATAACCATAAATATACATTGATGGAAGCTTTGCTTTGACTGAAAGCATAGCATGGATTTCATAAGCCTCTTATGTAAATAAAGCTTTTCTATTCAAGTTATTTGATTTCTTTTTTCATTTTCCTTCAATCATATAAACAAAATTTTGTCAAATAATGTCATTCCTGCCAGTTTACACTAATCAAATGAATAATTGATCTTTATGTTACACCACAGGGAGTTTCTTCTTGGCTTGTGTTTTTTTATAATAGAATTGAGGATTTTGTGAGGCAATTGACTCCACTATTTGCTGCCTTGTCTCTCATATTAGCTATTTTACATAAATTGTATTTACTGGGGAGTTATAAATGGCACCCTGCTATCTTCATGAAAAAAGAAAAAAAACATTTTCAAACTTTTTCACATACCCAACAGAGAGCAGAAATCAAAACATGGGTGAATAAAGAAAGGAGGATGCTTCAAAAGCAAAATATTAGAAAAGATACCTGTTTTGAAATTTCATTTCTGACCTTTTTCTAGCAGAGAACTATTGCCTTCTTTATTTACCGTAATTACCTGCATTAACATCTCAGTTTTTGCCTAGACTTATATCTGAAAAGACACATGTGTGGTAGTAACAGTAGTGACTTTGATGCAGGCGGCTGGGTCTGCGGACCAGAGGTGGTTCCCACAAGACCAGCCAAGGGGGTCCCTGGCATTGCGCAGGGTAGAAATAAAATGTGAGCCAGCAAAAGTGAAGGCAGAGTTCGTTGAATAGCGTAAGTGACAGGTAGAGAATAGTAGATGGAGTATCTTGGAGACTCTGAAAGAAAAGAAGGATGAGTCTGTTTGTTGCTTGGGGTTAGAGGTTTGTATTGGAAAAGGACGCGTTCCTTCAGGAATTCAGGGTAAGATCTGATCAAAGGCAAGAATCAGGTGAACAATAGGTGTTATTCCACATGTACTGATGAGTGTTGATGCCAGTGTCAGCCAAAGTTTTGTTTGAAGCTAATATCCTGGATCATGTTTGGGATCCAGCTCTTCTTCTTATTATCAGGTGTTTGGGGCTTGGAACAAAACTCAGAATGATTAGCTTCCTTGTTTCCCCCTTGAAGTGGGAACATAGCTTCTTTGACTCATTCAGAGGCACTATATAGAACATGGGTAAATATATAGAACACGAGCAGAAAAACAGCAGAGATGGAGCTGTTCTAAAATGGAGTCCCTTGAGCTTTCCTACCTCAACTTGAGCTCAGATTGCCTTCAGACTCCCAGAAGCATTTGAGAAGTGCAAGGAATACTGGCTGGCAAGTGGGAAAACTGATCAAGGAAAGGAGCCTTCTGAATATATCTCTCAGTGATTTTAGCATAAATCTATGGTTACGCATTGTAAACATCATTGCTGTTTTTGTATTTGTCGTTCCATATATAGAAGCCTGTTTCCTCTTGCCCATAAATCAGATTATATTTCTTTCTCTTGTTATTACCCCTTGCTAGCTTTTCTTAAAATTGTTTAACCAAAGGAAACTTTTAAGATGACATTATACACCCATAAGAAGAGCTTGTGAAATGAAGCATCATTAGTTTACCTTTCTTACTGAAAACAAGTCTTATATAAATTACTTTATGCAAAAATATATATATTTCAAAGTATAATGCCATTTTTAAAATAGTACCTCTGAAACAAATAATGGAATATATGTTAAGAAAAAAAAGAAGAAGAAGATAGCAGGAGGGGAAGAATGAAGGGGCGGAAATCGGAGGGGGAGATGAACCATGACAGATGATGGACTCTGAAAAACAAACTGAGGGTTCTAGAGAGGAGGGGGGTGGGAGGATGGGTTAGCCTGGTGATGGGTATTAAAGAGGGCACGTTCTGCATGGAGCACTGGGTGTTATATGCAAACAATGAATCATGGAACACTACATCAAAAACTAATGATGTGATGTATGGTGATTAACATAACAATAAAAAATTTTAAAAAATAAAAAAATAAAATAGTTATTCAAGAACAAAGCTTAAAAATAAATCATGAGGAGCACCTGGGTGGCTCAGTTGGTTAAACATATGACTCTTGGTTTTGGCTCAGGTCACGGTCTCGTGGTTTGTGATATCCAGCCCTGTGTTGGGCTCCGTGCTCAACAGGTGTCTGCTTGGATATTCTCTCCCTCTGCCTCTTCCCCTGCTTGCTTGCTCTCGCTCTCTCTCTCTCTAAAATAAATAAATAAATCTAGATACATCAATCAATCAATCAGGAAACTGCCAAACTCTCTTTCAAATTGCCTGTAACTTTGGACATTCCCACCAACCATGTATGAGAGTTTCAGTTTCTCTACCTCTTTTCAGCACTTGGTATTGTCAGTTTTATTTTAATAAAATAAAATTCTTTTTAACTATTCTAATGAGTAGGTAGTGATATCTCATTTTTATTTCAATTTCTGTTTACCCAATAATTAATGATGTCAAGCGTATTTTCATATGCTTATTTGATACCCCTAAAGTACATCATCTTTGTCAAAATGTCTCTTCATATTTTTGTAATTTATCTGTTTATATCATCTTATTGTTGATTTTAACAGTTATTTATATACTCTGGATTTACATCCTTTGTCATAAATGTGATTTATATATATTTCTCCCAGTTTTCACTTTATCTTTTCATTCTTTTAAGAGTGTGACTATGCAAAAGTTTTTTCTTAATTTTGATAAGGTTCAAATTATTTTTTTTCTTTCATACATCATGTTTTTGGTGACATAATTAGATAGTCCTTGCTGAATCTAAAGGCATGTATATTTTCTTTTATGTTTCATTCTAGAAGTTTTATTAACTTCTGAATCAAGGTTCAAGTTATGCTTTTGGAGGTTCAATTGTTTCTATTACCTTTTGTTGAAAAGAATATCTTTTTCTTATTAAATCTAGCCAACTTTGTACCTTCATTACAAATCAGGTGATGATATTTAGAGAGGCTTACTTTTGGCCTCTAATCAGATCTATTTATTTAAATTTCAGTCCTTTCACTAAGGGGTGTATTGCCTCACCTTTTCTGTAAAATGATGATAGTTACATTACCTATGTTAAAAGATGAACTGAGGCATATTAAAAAATTTAAGAGCTTATTTGAGCAAAAATGAATTGGAATCAGGCAGCACCAAACCAGAAGTAGTTAGGAGTGGTCCACCACAAGGAGCTAGAGAAAGACTTCTATAGAGAAAAGGCAAAAACAAAGCAAGGAAATCATCTGATTTTCTGCAGCTTAAAGCCTCGTTAGCTGTTTGTGATCGATTGTCCTTAGGTTTCAATTCATAACCCAGTGGCACCTACAGGCTTAGATTTGGATTTGCTTGCATAGGCTGCCATGGCATGAAAGCCACCTCAGTTGAATGGCCTCCATGTTTAATTAATTTAACACCTACTTTACATTGTGAAGATCAAAGGAATTAATACATGCAAGAACTTCTGATCAGGGGCTAGCTTGTAGTGAATGCACTTTATCTGTTAGTTTGTCTATCATAGTATCTGACCTCAAATCAGCAGGCTGTCTCTCCATCTCTCCTTTATGCTCTGGAATTCCCAGAGGGCTGTTTATTAGACAATTAAGGAACAAGTATATAAGTAATCACATACATGTTAAAAACAAATTATTAGAAAAATATGTTACTAACATTTGTTTTTAATTGGCAGTTTGTCACTAGAGGCTCCTTGTAATATTTCTCAGAAAACAGGAGTTTCTCAGAGTACAGTTTGGGAAATGTTCCTCCAGCAGTTATTGTACATAAAAACGATTGGCTTCAAAAAGTTTTGCCATACAGCATAAAAAACAGAAATAAAGATATAGGCCTCATTCCTTTTTTTCTGTCTATAGAAAATGTTTCTTTGTGGACACAAAGGGTTTGTCATTCAGTTGCATCTGGAGAGAGCCCAGTTCTAAACATAACTTGAATTTTCCTTTGAATATAAAAGGGCCGTGTAATTTACATTTTTCCATATTTCTGTGTTTCTCAGCACACCAGGTTTCCATTCATCAAAGTAGGATAATTTTTCATATTGACCATAGCAAAAAACAAGTGTCACTTCTTCCGTTGCTTCTATTACCTGTCTCTAATCTCTTTTCAGCACAACCCTCAAGCATTATCAGCCTTAGAAGAGAGTAAATTGAAAAATCAAAGAACGATTTTTAAATTTGTGCACAGCTGCTCTAAAAACCGAATTCCAGCAAGGGACCTCCCTGTACTTTTTTTCTCTGTCATGAGGTTTGGCGATAAAAGCATGCCTGTGAGGGACAAAGGGACTCAAGCTCTCAGTGAGGAGAGCTCTCTATTCAGATTAAACACAGACCTCTGGGTGATTGACAGGGGTTACCACCTCCCCTCTGTTCTCCGGCACCCAGCACACTCAGATGTAGTCTCTCTGTCCCTTGTAGGTTTTCTAGGCAGCGCTTCTTCAACAAGGATTTTTAGGACGCATCAGTGAGTCTACAGTTTGGTATGTAATGCTAAAAGTCTTGGTAAAAAATGATACTGCGAATAACTATTCTCCTTCATTATTCTAGAAAATTCGTTTATGAATAGTTAACAACAAACAAGCATCATCTTCCATTATTCTTATTAAGATTTTTTTATTGTTTTCTTATTAAGAATTTTCACGCATATGTATGTGAGAAAAAATTTAAAGCATTTAAAAACGACGTATCTGTGAACACTTTATTCTAATATTCATGGTTCTGTTACGGCAAATATCAGTGAGAGAAATCTCTGGAATATGGAATTAGTAACTCAGGTTTGAAAGGTTTGAAAATATTTATGTAATCTCTTACAAGGCATATTGACATTTATTTATTGTGATATAGAAAAACACCTCAAGTTGCACCCAGTATAAATGAACCCCATGCCATTTAGAGAATGTGTGAAAGGAAGTGTACTCTGGAAGATGGGGGCATTGTTAAGAGCATTATTGAAGATTAAACAATGTAATACAAGGTTTGTGTGGGGTTTTTTTTTTTCAGAAATTCTAGATTATTTTTTAAGGAAAACACCACAAGCAAGAATGAATCGCTCAAAGCGATTTTTTAAAACCTCTTCATTGAGAAATAATTAATGTACAAAAAGCGGTACATATTTAATGTGCACAACTTGGTGAATTTGGAGCAAGGTACACATCTGCAGAACCATCACCACAATCTATGACATAAACATATCGATCAACTCCTGAAGTTTCCTCCCACCCTCAAAGCAATTTTTAGATACATGCTGTGAATTTTATATACACTGTTTTCTTGCATATGAACATGTATGCACACAATACACAGCCATTACGTGGATCTGTAATATAATTTACCCTCCCTACATACCTAAGATATTAATAACTGCAACTAATAATAAACCAAGGGACAGAAGTCAAGATGAATGCTTTCAAAAGTGCCTTACAGGGTTAATATATCAGTACTTACTTTTATTAATTAACATGTGTTCCATAAACTCTTAGTGTGATGATGACACAAACAGAAGGCTAACATTGCTTTTGGGGAAAAAAAATACGTTATATTTACATTATGTTGTGTGTTGAATTGTGTCCTTTAAAATGATATATTGAAGTACTGATCTGTGCATCTATGAAAATGACTTTACTTGGAAACAGGGCATTTGCAGATGTAATCAAGTGAAGAGGAGGCCATGCTGGATTAGTGTGGGCCCTAAATCAATTCACTAGTACCCTTGTAAGAGGAGACACAGAGATAGACACACATAGGAAGACAGACAGAGATTAGAGTGATGTGTCTTTGAGCCAAGGACCGTCAACTACAGCTGGCAGCTACCAGAAGCTAGGAAAAAAATGCATGGGACAGGTTCTCCCTCAGGGCAAACAACTTGATTTCAATTTTCTGGTCCCCAGAACTCTGAGAGAACAGATTTCTGTTATGTTAAGCCATCTAGTTTGTAAGATATTGTTGTAGATGCCCTTGGAAACAAATATGCTGCTTTTTAACTGATATACTATAGAAACAGAATCTATAAAGCATAATTAAGAAAATTAAAAATAATTGAAATTACAAAATCCAGAGGGAACAGTAACATTTATCTGTCCAGATTGTCTTTTGTTAAAAATTTCTTTAGCTTTATCTTTTATATGTTTATCACATTTGTAGTAAAGTTTATTAATAATTTCCTTTGCAATTTATTGATTTTATATCATAATAAAAGGGCTTTCCCATTATAAAATATAATTCCCTTAAATACTTTTACTCTTTCATTTTTATATTTAAGTATTACATCTCTTCTCTCCCTCCCCGCCTGCCTTCTTTCCTTCCTTCCTTCCTTCCTTCCTGTAGTGTAATGAGAAAAGCCAAGCTTTATGCTTCCAACAACCAGCAAAAAGTCTCAATATTACCTATAGTATTTCATCTTTTCTCAAATAACTTAAACTGCTACCTTTATTATACATTACATTGTATATGACAGTGACTTCCTTTTGTGCTTTCTATTCTGTTTCATTGGTCTTCCTATGTGTGTCTATCTCTGTGTCTCCTCTTACAAGGGTACTAGTGAATTGATTTAGGGCCCACACTAATCCAGCATGGCCTCCTCTTCACTTGATTACATCTGCAAATGCCCTTCCTATCTTCCTATTCCTTATTGAAAGACTGTCAGATACTTTTTAATATAAATATGTAATATTTATATATCTGGAGTCTTTAATTTCCTCATTATCACCTTTTTCTTGGTTCAGATTCTCTCAGTTATTCTAATAAGTGTAAAATTTCAAATAAAATTTGGAATTACTTTTTAAAAAGCCATTGTAATTTAACTTTAATAATATATTTAGCTTATATAATCAGAAAAATAAAAATAATAGCAATTATTAGAAGATATTTCAGTATATGTGTTCTAATTTGTATGATCTATATATCTTGTTCTCAGCAAGAAAAATTTAATATGGCAAATAGTTCATTATTACTACATATATAATTTCATTCCAATCTTACTCTTCAGTTAACTGAATCCATATGACTATGCTATTTTTCTCTATGGGTACATCATCCATCTGTGCCTACTTCAATCATATTAATGCTGTCTTGCATCTCTACACACAGATGAGCTATGATAATTAGCTCAAAACTGTCTACATAATTGTCATCATAAATTTTGTAAAAATTTAAATAGTTTATTGATTTTAATTGCTTTTCTAATTTGGTTAAGGTATTGTCTTTCAGTTTTTCCAATTTTATTTCTTTGTTGTCCTTCATTTTGTTTCCATTTCTTGAAACAATGCAACAATAAATATGATTTCATTTAAGTATTTTGTAATTGATAAATTTACAAAGTAGAATAGCTGAATGATCTCTACTTTTGAAATATATTTCAATTTTTGAGATATTACAATGTAACTACAATTCACCTTTGATTACTCTTTAAATGGAGCATCTATTAATTTCTTATCAATTTTTTAAATATTTTCCTTTTCGTAATATCAATTCATTTCTGCCATTTGTATTCATTATTCATTTTTGTGATTAATTTCTAATAAGAAATTTGGACAGAAATTTTATCTGCTGTGATACAATATTTTTATTATGTTTTTGTTTATTGACATTATTTATATCTATTTTCATCAAATATCTATTTTTTTAATAGTTTATTGATTTTTATTCTTGGTTAGAAATGACTTTCTATACTCAAATAATTCATACAGTGTCTTAGATTTCCTTGTAACATTTTGATGCTTTTTAAAATATATTTAAATGTTTTATTCATCTGGATTTTAGTTTTGATTATGATGAAGACTGGGAATTCATTTTTCTCCCTCCCTGTTGAATATCATGTGTCTGCTACCATTTATGAAAGTGTGTATCCTTTTCCACTGAATCAAACTTGCTGTATTTATCTATATTAATATGTCATATTTGGGAATTTAATTCTGGTTTCCCTATTCTGTTTCATTGGTTTATATATTCTTATATCAAAACTAAGTTAATTTGATTAGTGCCTACTCTCTATATTTTAATATATTTTTATTTAAAAAAACTTTTTGATTAGGCTCCACACCCAACATGGGGACTAAACTCACAACCCTGAGATCAAGAGTTGCATGCTCTACCAACTGAACCAGCCAGGCGCCCCTATATTTTAATATCTTTTTAAGAAACTTCTTCACTAAGTGGTTTAATAGCACTATCATTTATTCTTATTTATCCCCAATTTTTGTTGCAGATACTTCTGCTACACTCTGTCACTTTCCCTTGGCCCAACTTTAATTCCAGCAGCATGTATATTAGATGATCCTTGGGAATGTAGATATACCTGTCACTGTCAGACCCTAGACAAAGTCAAGATCTTATCTAAGATTTTTCCATTTTCAGCTCCCAAACTTTTGCAACACCTACAGCCTGTTTGGCCCAAGTTTTGTGCAGTCCTGAATTAGTGCCCCCTGGATTCATCCTCAGAGAACGAGTGAATAAAAATGGTAGAGAAACACTCCAGACTCCCAGAAATCCGGTGCACAGTTCTCTGTACTTTTCTGGTTAGCCAAGTGAATGGACCCCACCTCCCATACCCACAAACAGAAACCATAAACATGTCTCTTCTTATGAATACTTTTTTCCTTTCTTCATTATCCCTCTTCCTTCACTCTTGCTTCCTAAAATCATCTCCCAAATAAAGTACTTGCACTCAAATCTTTCTCTCAGGTTTTTGTACAAATGAATAAACTAAAACAATTTTTAAGATCATTTTATTTAATTCCATGAAAATCTCAAGATACCATAAAGCTTGAGTACTCTTTTAAAGGTTATGGTTTATATTCTAAACCAGAAAACTATATATGGGGCCATTTATCCCATGACCAGTGTGCATGGACCTGAGAGCCAAGCGATGGAAGTAGAAATGGCTCCTTTCACCATTATATCTAATGACTCGTTTCTACATTTTTTTTTCTTCTCTTCCTAAATCTTTAGACTCCATTCATCCAGAGGCCTTTATACTCAGGAAGATGCTTCCATTAGGAGACACAACAATGATTCTAAAAGAACTGGATATTGAAGTCCCCTCCCCCAAAATATAAGTTCCTCATGTCGTTGAACAAATAGAGCACAATGGAGGTTACTGCATTATCTGGGATAATTAATTATTATCAAGGCAAGTGGGATTAGGCAGTAGGAATATATCTCGTGTCTAGAGAACTATTTGGGATAACTCATGACTCTCATGCCCAGTGGTAAAAATTAATAAACAATTATAGTAGTTCATTTAAGCTACACCCTCAACACTCAGATATTTCATATATAATAGTTTGAGTTACTCCATCAATTAAAAATCACTGATTGAAAAAACTATTTTGGACTTTAGGACATATGAAATAAGCAGTAAAATACCATTATAAATAAGATTATGACAAAGTACAAAAATAGAGAATATAATAGTTATCCATATTTTTTACCTTACTGGGTCTGCGTATGTTTTGTACATAAAGCAATTATCTTTTTTCCTGTTATTCCTTTTACCAGTTATCTTATGTAAAGATTGTTATTGGTGACTAATTAGATAATTTTCCTTTAAGTTATAGAAGATGTAGGGGAGATTGTAGTTAACCAGAGGTAGAATAACTCTCATGAAGAAAGAACTACAAAGACTGATAAAACTTTGCTCATCCATTTTGGGGAGAGATTGAGCTTTTTTTTTTTTCTTGAACAAAAGATGAATTGTTACTCTTTTTATTGTGTTAAAATTTAGGGATAAGTAGATGGGTATATTAAAATGTTGAGTAGACAAAGGCTATGCTGTATTGCATATAATCAATTGATATTTGGTACCCATTTCTACTTCTTCTAGTAAGCTTTCATGAAAAGCAGAAGCTGGATAGGTAAAACCAAATGTCTCATCCTCCTTTGCAGCATATTTGGATGCAAATAAGTTTTCATTAAATGCATTCACTTGCCAATTTGTACCATAGGCTATGCTTTATGCTGCTTTATCTATTTCTGTTCTTACAAAAGGTTGGGGAAACTTGACTGTTGAACACTTTCAGTGGCAACAACAGCCAGACCCAAAGATCATATCACCTAAGTCAGTTGCACAAGACAAGAGCATCACGCATAGCCTTCTGAATTCCATCCCTATCCAACCCTTTTCCTTAAACCTACTTGACTGAATTAAATCCCATATCATTAAACATGCAAAAAGTTATTTTTTTAAAGTTATTCTGTTTCTGTTCAATTACTTGCTTTTGCAATAATACAGACTCATTGGAGATAAGAAAAGGAAAAAAAAATAAATTAGGGAAAAGGAAGATTAAAAAAACACAAATGTTTGCAAAATGTTTTAACCCATGAAAGGAGACATAGAGAAGGAATTGAATGGTAATGAAGAGAGAATAATGTATCTTATGAGGGGAAACAGTTGAAATATTGCTTACAGATAAAAGTAAAATTATATATGTTTAATTATGAGTGCCAGAGAAAGGATATAATTGAATTAAAAAAAATTGGCAAATCTCAAATCTCTTCACAGAAAAGTGAAATAATTATCCCTCATTTTTTTAGTCATTTATATTTTTGTGTTAAGGTTTAGATGTTTCTGGCACTTGATCTCCCAGTTCACTTATTTGAATCTCAGTAGAGCTTATTTAGATCTGTATATTTGCTACTAAAATATTTTATTTAGGAACACATTTTTTTTCAGCTCTTTGAGTTTTTTAATATTGGATTTATTTAAGTAAATGCATTGGAGTTATCCGGTCTGCTCCTTTCATCTCTAAGGTAAGTGAAAGCTACATGAATGAAAAGTGTAAAAAAGTGAATATTAAGATTCATTTATAGAAAGATGTTAGTCCACCACATACTAAAAGGCAGTTTACGCATTAATATACAATCCCTTCCCTTTTTTTAGAGCATTTAGTTTTTAAAAAAAGTAATTGTAATTTTTTTTCTCTGCCCCTTTGAAATATAGATCATTTAAAAGTCTCCTTCCAGTTTTATAACCCAGGAAGGCCTTTCTCAAGTCCTGAGAGCCATCTTCTTGAAATGTAATGATCAAAGAAGATAATGCCACTATCTCAAGGTCTCCATGGGAGGGTAGGATCCTAACTTTGTTGATGCCTTGCTACAAGCTATAAAATGACCTCCAGTTGTGAAGATATGAAAAAGTTTCCTTGTGTTTTGGGAAAGGCTAATTGACAAACACAGGTGGCCTATGATCCGCCTGCTGCAGCTATTAAAAACATTCCAGCACTTTGTTTCATTATAAGTTGAACTCAACTTGTGTTCTGGATTCTTTGCCTTATTACAGTACTCTCAAAGTCTTGTTTGCTTCCCTTTTTGCTTTGACAGAGTTCATTTATTAACAGATACTAATGCTAATTACAGGGTTATAGGCCTTCTATTCCTAAACATTATGGAGATGAGTAAAAAAAAAATTCATTCTAATTCTTCCTTCTATGGTTTGTTTATTCCTGGGAAAATACTGAAAGGTTTTGTTTATTTATTTGTTTGTTTGTTTGCCCAATATTTACTCTACTTTTTTTCTAGTGCATTGAATGAGCTGGTCTTGATAAAATACAGGCTAAAGCAAATTTATTCAGTTTTAGGGTTGATCCTTTTAACTTGCTCCTTTGACTTGCCTTTTTTTTTTTTTTTCTTTTAAACATCTGGATGAAATCTTGGGCTTTTGCAGTAAGTCTCAGGTAATAAACAAACCCAGCTTACTCCCCAAATCCCTTACTCTCATCCCTCACTCAAGTTGATGCTACTTTAGGCTGGAAGGTGGTAGTGAATGCAGAAGAAGGGATGACTGGTCTCTTCTCTTGCCCTCTTTCCTTCTTTCCCTCTTGCAAGCTGTTGTCTGTGGACCCCTGGGGTTAGGCCTAATGGGAAAGGGTTTTTACAACTAGATGAGATGCAATCCAGCAGATCATGAACACCAAAGATAATGCTTTCTCTTATAGGGTACATTTTGGGTTCCTCATAAATCTCTTTTCTGGGTACTTTGGACTATAGTTCCCTGATATGGGCAATGCCTCCTCATCTTTAACTTATGATCTCCTCCTCCTTGTCTTTGTCTTCTAGGTCTACTCCTCTCAATGCATTTCTTTTAAGGGTGGATACTTGTGAAATAACTCACCTCCAGATCCCTTCTTCAGTGACTAAATCAGGTTCACAGAAGCATGCAAGTGTCTTTGCTTGACCAAACTTGAAACATGTAGGCAGTTCTCTAGGTAGTTCCTTTTTCCTTTCTGCCAGCCAGCATCTTGATTTTAGATTATTTGCTTGTAAATTAATAGCAATCTCTAAATGCCAAAAAAAACTTATGCCAAATAGCCTATGTGCTTCTCTTAGTTGTCAAAGTCACTGGAATTAAA
The DNA here is from genome assembly GCF_964656455.1 of Halichoerus grypus. Lineage (NCBI taxonomy): Eukaryota > Metazoa > Chordata > Mammalia > Carnivora > Phocidae > Halichoerus > Halichoerus grypus. Next base: position 39,243,296 of record NC_135725.1, on the reverse strand, counting down.
GTAGGAAAGAAGCAGCCTTGGTCCTTTTGAAGGATTCAACCTCCCTGGTATCTGCTAAAGCCCTATAAAGACATTTTTATTCTGCAGCCTCCCCAGTTTCTTCAGTATCCTCAAGTCAGAGATCTAGTCTTTCCTAATTAAAATTGTCTAGGTGAGTAACGAGTTAAGACTGTCAAAACCTGTCTCATAGTAGCTTAGCGTAGTTTAAGTGGACACTGCAAATTTTTTCCTGTGTAATTTAGGGCAGTTATATGGTTTTCATGTTAAACTGTAGAAGGATGCAACTGTTTCTAAGTTTAGGCTTGAGAACCCCAAACCAAAAGTTATAATTAATATCCACTTACAAATTTTTGCCAGTGAAAATATGGATTTTGGTGAGTAAATGGATAGATAGATGATATTCTCTATCTTTAAATTTTCTTATCAATTTTATTAATTTAGCAACAAGATGTAAATCTCTTTCTTTACTATTTTATGCCAATTTATATTTGCATTGTTCCCAATTTTTATATATGTTATATTATTTCATTAAGAAAAACACGTACTTATGCATGTTCCTTCCATCACTGAATATCCACTATTCTTATCTTCTATATATTTGGTGTTTGTAATGTTACTGAATGCTACTTTCTCTGTATTCAACTTTAAATTATATCACTAAATTTCTCTATTCTCTGCCTTTAGTATATTTTCTTGCTATACTTCTACCTGTTGTTTCACTTCCCAACATTAAATTTCACTGTATTTCACTGTGATCCTTTAGATCCTAGGAAGTCAGGATTGGGGGTTTGTTCTTATGTGTTTGTTAGCCAAGCCAAGCACATTTGAGATGTTTCTGTTGCTCATGCTCATGCACAACATCATTGAAGCATAACCAAAACTTCGATTACAGTTTTTTGGCATCTGCATTTAGAATCTGTGATCCTTTGGTGATTTTTGCCTTGAATGTTCATCAGAAGAGGTCTATTGGTCAAGTGAACCTATTGTTTCTTTTTTCTATTCAGCTAATCTGAATCTTCTTTTTGGATGCTTATAGAATTGTTTCTTTGTGTTTGAACTTCAATATCTTAATTAAGAGATATTTTAGCATTCATTAATTTGTGTTACTTTATTTTGATTATTTTATTTTGGTCAACCTTTAAAAAATTCTATGTCAAATTATTTTGTGTAGTATTTTTTTTGTTGTCCTTTATGAACACTATGTATCTAAATATTTGCTGTCTAAAGTTTGTCTCACATATTATCATTGACAGGACCTATGTGTGCTCATGGATTTTTGCTGTTCAATTTCATTAGTATTTGCAAAGTAAATTTCCAAGTTGATAATTAACTCTTTCTTTCTCTCCATTTTTGTTTTCCTTCTATCACGTTCCTATAGTTTATGAAATATGACAGAGCTTTTAAAAACTTTTCTTAAATTAGACATGAAGATTACTCATTATAGAGTATAATATCTTATAAAGCTCCAATTCTAGAATTTTTAATAAGGAAAAGAAACCCAAATTACATTTTAAATGTTAAGCCTTCACCCGTTTGTATTTTCTATCTATATAAAATTAATCCAATAAAATACAATTTCTTACCATATCAGACTTTTTATACTCACTATTTAAAATTGATGTGGAAGTAAGAAATTAATTAGATATGTTATAATAGCTACTTTACTTTTCTGAATCTTTTTATAGCATAGAACTAGATATGATAGCTATTTACAGGGATTAGTTCATGGAATACATTTTATTACATTTAATTTAGATTTATGTCTCAGAAAACATTGAGTTTTATTAGGTGAAAACTCAAGGATTATGCAAATATTGAGACCATGTAGAAGATATATGAGAGTAGTCAAGAAACTATAAAACAAAAATTCCATAGTTAGAATTATAGATATATTGTAACAGCTCAACAGTATATATACCATTTAAATGAATCTTAGTGAGCCTTAAGCAACAGGTTTAAATAGCCTTACATGGAGAGTCAAAGATGTTTTCTATTTCATGATTGCCATAATGTTCATAATCTATTTAAGTCTTTTTACATTTCAAAAATAGTTGCATTCTTCTATTGTTTAGTATAAAAACGTATGGTTGCTCTAACATATGTGTGAAGAATTTAGAGTGTTTGATGACAAGACATTTTCTCTAAATCTCATCCAAATGATATTTCACTTGTCCACAATTTCATTGCCCACAATGAGCCATGTGTGTAATATTGGAGAGTGCATAGAAGGGGGTAGGAGGATTCATAAGGGAATAAGGAAGAAGAAGGAAATGTTTTAATATTATTCAGATTTACCAATATCTTATACCCTTAAAGCTAACATTTCTACTGTGACCAACAGAAAGAGGTTGAAAGACCTACAAATGACAATTTGTTAGGAAGTAAAGCAAGGAAACATTAACTCCAATAACTTTTAAATATATAATAATTTGTGGTTCCAAAATATTGTCTTCGCATTCATACATACAAATTATTAGAACCTCTCTCCTCCAGGAAAAGTAGGTTTGTTATGATGTGCTTTTCAGACACAAGTGAAGTGAAACCAAGAAGTCAAATAGATATTTCAAAATTACAAAATTAATATATATAGTGGCTCCAAATGGAAATTATTTTTTTTTATTCCAAATGTGATGGCCCTTCCACGAAATTATACTATCTTACCAGTGTATTTCAGATTTAATAGTTTTTCTTAAAAGATTTTATTTATTTATTTATTTGAGAGACAGCAAGGTAGAGAGAGAGAGGAAGAGAGAGAGAGCTCACGAGTTGGAGGAGAGGGGCAGAAAGAGAGGGAGAAGCAGATTCCCTCCCGGTTGAGCAGGGAGCAAGACTCAGGGCTAGATCCCAGGACCCTGTGATCATGACCTGAGCTGAAGGCAGATGCTTAACTGACTGAGCCACCCAAGCACCCCTCAGGTTTAATAGATTTTAATCACTTATTTTAGATAACATTTAATTTCTATAGTGAATAACATACCTATTTTTGAATAATGTATAAGTACAGAAATCGATGATGTAAAATTTATTTCACAGAGAATTATGTACATGGATATGTGTTTAAGTTCAGCTAATATGAGTTTAAATTGCACAAAAATTAGACAAAAAATAACCGAAAAAGAATTTAGTAAGAGAAGATCAATAGTTTAAAACCATGGGGAAAGAAATTCTGAGATTATATATTTTAACACCAAATGAAATAAAGCCAAATTCTAATTCAAAACTTTCATAGAACTAGAACAAAGTAAGTCTATAAAAAAATGCATTCTGAAAGTGGATTTTTTAATTTGGTTTGGGAAATATTAAAAAAAAGTGAACACCAAATTCTGTATAATTCTATTATGATTTTTATTTCATGGAAACAAGTGATTAGGGAAATATTCAATTTTATGGAGAGAATTTTCAGGGCAAATAGACAATTTTGAGAACCCGCATCTAACACACAAAGAAAAGTGCATGAGGATGTGCCTTGGCCTACATTAAGTAGTAGGCCTTTGATTTTTATTACTTGTCAGAATATTTTAAAATATGTTTTGCCTTAAAAAAGTAAATGAAATATTTTTTGCCTTAAATTAGTTTTGGAGCCAGAAAAGAGAGTCAAAATGTTGTGCATTTTATATTTGTTCTCTAACAGTATCTTCTATAAAAGCATATGATGTTTGAAAATGTATATATTTACAGTGAAAAGGAGCAGAATATACCACCCCAAAATGTGCCATTTTGGCACATAGATTAATGTGAACTGAAGGCAATCAAGACCTAGCAGATTCAAGAAAAGCTTTTACCTCTCTCTTAACTGTCTAAAACAATTTAGATAGGGGGTGTGGCCCAGAAAAAGAGCTATTACTAGAAATAAAATTTTAGATGAATGACCTATCCATATGGCAAGGCAAACATCTAATTACCCAACATCTGGGCTTCTTCTTCTTCTTCTTCTTCTTCTTCTTCTTCTTTTTTTAATTTAAAGATTTTTATTTATTTATTTGAGAGGGAGAGCACGAGCGGAGGGGAGAGGCAGACTCCCCTCTAAGCAGGGAGCCCAATGTGGGGTTGAATCCCAGGACTCTGAGATCATGACCTGAGCCAAAGACAGACACTTAACTGACTGAGCACCTCAACAACATCTGCTCTTCTTATTGTTCTGTGACTTACCCCCTGCCCCTTGATATCCAGCCCCATTCCTTAGCTCAGGATGTCATATAAGCCTCACCTGCCTGACTTGCCCTTGGATCTCATATTTTTATGGGACTCTCATACGTAAGAAATTAAGTTTGTTTTTCTCCTGTTAATCTGTCTTCTGTCAATGTAATTATTAGGCCAGCCAAAGAACTTAGAAATGTAGTATTTTTTTCCTCCCCCATATCAATTTAGTGTGACAAACTTAATCCAGAATGAATGTATGACACACACTATGTTCTTTTCACCCCTTGCACCACCTTCACTAATAAAGTATAGCTAAGTATTTTGTTGTTGATACATAAGATCAGGCTATTCACTAGCCAATATCTGTATGTTCAAACTGTTAGTTGAGGTTAAAAAATAATGTATCAAGCTAACATATCTAAGTTGAGAATTTGGACTTGTGTGTAGCAACTGTATTAAGTTTTTCAAAAAGTGTCATACCTGAAGATATACTTTCAAAAGAATTTCAGACGGTTTTGTTTAGTTCATTGGAAATAAGGAAAAGTGAATTTCTTTCTAGTTAAACTGATTTCTTTAGTTCTCTTTCATCAAAATATAGGGGAGGTGGGTTGGGGGTATGAATAAAATGGGTAAAAGGAAGTGGGAGGGACAGGCTTCCAGTTATGAAGTGAATAAGTCCCTGTTGAAAGGTACAGCATAGGGAATATAGTCACTGGTATTATAATAGTGTTATTTGGTAACGGATGGTAGCTACACTTGTGGTGAGTACAGAATAATGTATACAGTTGTCTAATTACTGTGTTATATACACCTAAAACTAATGTAACATTGTATGTCAAATATACTTCAAAAAATAGTCTATAGTTAAGTACTTTCAAAGAAAGTACTTCGGAGACATCATATTAATTAAATATTCTAGGCTTTAAAAGAACTACATTGTGGCAGAGATTATATTTTCTAATTCTAGCCTATTTTTCCATGTCCCTTAACATAACTTTAAGAACACACAGTAACTCTAAACAGATTTAAATACCATTAAAAAGTCAACATCTATTAATAGCATGCAAAGCTTATACCTAGCACTATGCTAGTTTCCTTGAATAATGTAGTGAGAAAAGAAAATAATTCAAAAAATAGAATAGATTTTGGAGTTAGTGTAGAGAGATTGTTGAATTTTCAGTGAATTATTATTTTATTTTCATAGAGCACGGGTTTAGAGCAGAGATGTTGAGTCAGCAACTGGATTTATGTATTTGTACTTTATGATAGCTGTCTAACAGTTAAAGGCACAGATAGAATATGAAAGGGATAGGTTGTAGAATGTGGAGAAAAGAAGGGAAACCAAAGTAGCCAGCAAAAGACCTATTTAAAGAGAAAAATCAAGAAAGAAAATTTTGTAATGAGTTTGAGGTAAATGGGCTAACAGAATAGGTAGAGATTTAAGAGAGAATGATGAGACCTATGCTAAAATATAGAAATGATTTTCATGAAAAATAGGATGCAAAAATTGTTAAATATAGCCAAACATTCGAATAAGAATAGATATCTGTGATTTTCTTTCTTTGGAGTTTCTTGTGGAAAGTTTCTTATTATTTAGATAACACAACTTAAGAGAAGCTGCATTAGAAATTGAATAAATGTCTACTGATGTGGGGACCCAGATCAGTGTGGGTCAATTAGGCCTTATTTTTATTTTAATTTGCTCAGTTAACTCAGAAATACAGAAATAAACATTTGAATGGAAACAACTAGCTTTGAAGGAGCTGCTTTGCAAAGTCCATTGAAGATTTAACATGAAATGATACCAAAAAGTGTCTTCTCAATGTCAGAAAATATGGTGACATTAGACAGCAGATATTTATCTGAGGATACTCTATAAACTGCTATTCTCTGTAGACTATGAGCAGAAAATAAGAGAATAGTGTGAGGACCTGGGTTAGAAGTTAACCCTAATATCGTGGAGGGAGGATGTTCTACAACAAAATGTCATATTCCCTTACACACGGTTGAGCTGATTCTGGAAAGTGGCTATCTGTCTCAGGACTAGTTTTCATGGCCACTTTCTTCTAGGTGGAGCTATAAGAGTATCTCTAACTAATGAAAAGTGAGAGGAAGTGATATGTATAACTTCCAGGCTTAGATAAATAATAAGCAGGTGAACCTTCTTCATCATTTTTTTCTTCTGCCAGTTAGTCAATGGCGTACAAGTCGATGTTAAATCCATCAGCCTGAGTCACTAAATGATTAGGAATAGACAACCTCACCCCGTCCCTCTCATCCTTGATCTCTGATAAATATATTTTGATAATCAAGATATAAACTTTATTGTGTGAAGCCACTGAGATTTGGGGAATTACAGCATTACCATAACTCATAAAAATTTCTAGTAATAAATGGAGTTTAAGTAATAAAGCAGGTAGTTTGGAGCATGTGTCCACATGGGGATGGTTGAAAATATTGTCATGAGTGGGTATGAATTATCAGACTCTTGATGTAGATGAAGAACAGGTTGATAATATGTAAAAGAGGAGGTTAGATAATAGAAGTGGCCAGAAAAACAATGATTATGTCAAGTTCACGATTCATGGTGATGAGTGTTCATTTATAATAGTTACAAAACGCTTATAATTTGTTACACCATTTTTATGTTTATCATATTTATTTCCCACAACCAAACTACAAGGCAGGGGGGATAAATTTTATTCTTCATTTTATTAATTTATTTTTTTAAAATTTTTCACTCAGCTTTAATTACAATCATACATTTTAAATTCAAACAGGTGACCAAAGATGAAGCATTCAGAATGATCTGATTACAAGTCTGGTTAACTGAAAACAAAGACTTCTCCATGAAAAATATATAGTTGTCTATGCATTCCTGTATTTAAAGGAGAACTAGATCTACCAAGTAATCTGATTAACAGGTTGTCACTCTAGGGCAGTGTGACATAAGTAAAAGGAAATGGCTTAATTCTTTTTTTTTAAAGATTTTATTTATCAGAGAGAGAGAGAGCTCAAACAGGGGGAGCAGCAGGCAGAGGGAGAAGCAGGCTCCCCGCTGAGCAAGGAGCCCGATGGGGGACTCAATCCCAGGACCCTGGAATCAGGACCTGAGCCGAAAGCAGACGCTAACCGACTGAGCCACCCAGGTGTCCCAGAAATGGCTTCTTATGGATACATTAGAATGATGCTGCTTCATAATCTGTTTACAAAAATAAAAATCAATATATTATCTTGATTTGTAGGTTTTCTTCCCATGTCAGTAAAATGAAGAGCTTTGCCTTATGTTTTTCATACAAGGAAGTCTCGTGGCATTAGCCCTTAGGAAGTTTATGTCAAATCGGCTTCTTTTCATGGGCAGACAACGACCCCTCACTGGGTAAGATTGTCAGGTTCCAACCAAGTAATTTTCCAGCAAATACCTTCTCATGTGTTTTGGAATTTTCCTTTGCATCTCAACATCTCCAGGTAACAGCTCTGTTACACCACTGGCAGCCATTATTCCTACCACTGGGGCAGCACCTCCCAAGTTCAGACATAAAAGTTATTCTTCATTTTAAACATGAAGAAACTAAGACATGGGGAAGTTAAATAATATTCTACTTGTAAGGTCATAGTTCCAGTATGTAATAAAATCACATTTTTTTCGAATGACATACTCAGCCAAAGTTCAACATAGTCAAGGAGGTGTAGGAGCCATGAATTCATGGTATAGAAGTCACATCATTCTGAAAGTAGGATAAAATCCTTTTTTTTGTTTTTTAAAGATTTTATTTATTTATTTGACAGAGAGAGACACAGCGAGAGAAGGAACACAAGCAGGGGGAGTGGGAGAGGGAGAAGCAGGCTTCCCAAGGAACAGGGAGCCCGATGCAGGGCTCGATCCCAGGACCCTGGGATCATGACCTGAGCTAAAGGCAGATGCTTAACCGACTGAGCCACCCAGGTGCCCCAAATCCTTTTTTTTAAATAAAATTATATGAATACTTTAAAATGCTTAACACTTGGGGCACCTGGGTGGCTTAGTCAGTTAAGCCTCTGACTCTTGACTTTGGCTCAGGTCATGATCTCAGGGTCATGAGATCAAGCTCTGCATCTGGCTCTGCACTGGGCATGGACCCTGCTTAAATTTTCTCTCCCTCTCCCTCTGCCCCTCCCCCCTCTGCTCTCTCTCATACACACATGTTCACTGTCTGTCTCTCTTAAAAAAAAAAAAATGCTTAACACTTAAAATTAGCAAAGCATCATTTAAATTGAAACTTCATTTAACTAAAGATGGTTAACCCCAAGAATTATACAGTTGTTGATTTCTGATATATAATACCAGTAGTAATGCATTAAGATTTGCATCATTAGCTGTCATTTCCTCCATTGCTCTTCTGAACTCTAAAAGGTGGGGGGAGACCATACTAAGAAACACACAAAACAAAATACAACCCAAATAAACTGCATGGCATTCCTAGTAGCTATAAACTCATTTTGACGAAGCTGTCTAACCAAACAGCTGGGAAATCACTGCAGGTATTGTTCCAGAGCTGATAAGAGATTTTGTTTTTACAGCTTGGTAGAAGTTCTATACTAGGTGAGAAGTCACAGTTTAACTATCCATGTTCTGCTTAAATTATCTATAAATGTGGAAATAACAGAAGGGAGTAGACAACAGTGATAATTACCTGGAGGAAACAATGAGGAAGATGGAACAATACTCAAGAAATAGAGGATAAAAAATGGGGGGTGGAGGTTAAGCCATCCTTGTCAGTTGGTGAATTGGCATCCAAAGAAAAGGTATGTGCTATGGTGAGCACTGTGAATTGTGTAAAACTGTTGAATCACAGAACTGTACCTCTGAAACAAATAATACATTATATGTTAAAAAAAAAGAAGATAGTAGGAAGGGTAAAATGAAGGGGGGGGAATCGGAGGGGGAGATAAACCATGAGAGACTATGGACTCTGAGAAACAAACTGAGGGTTCTAGAGGGGAGGGGGGTGCGGGGATGGGTTAGTCTGGTGATGGGTATTAAAGAGGGCACGTACTGCATGGAGCACTGGGTGTTATATGCAAACAATGAATCATGGAACACTACACAAAAAACTAATGATGTAATGTATGGTGATTAACATAACATAATAAAAAAAAAGAAGAGGTCATCAGAAGGTGCATTGATATCAGTGTAAAGATAAATGCATTAAATGCATACTATACTATACTATACTATACTATGTTACCTTAGTAAGTAAAGCTATACATATACAATATACATAAAGTATATTACTTTAGTGTATAATGCACTGTGACTTCAGAACAACGTTAAATGAATGATGAGATACATGGATTGCCTTCAAGTAGTGACTATTGAATTTCTACTGCATAGAAGTCATCATGATAGATATGAGAAGGTTCTAGTGTAGGTCTCAGATAGAGCTCCTGCTTTTTGGTTTCCGATGTAGTAGGCAAGAAAAGACTATTTCTTTCATATAGACAAATAAAAAGTACCATTAACTACCTTACAAAGTAGAATCTATACCAGAATTAATAAATTTATAAGTTTTGGATGGTGGAGGGATCTTCTCCTTGGGACGATCAGGGAGACTCCTTGGAGGAGGTGATTTTTAATTGGTTCTTAAAGAGATTTACTTTTTCTAGAGCAAAATTGAGGGAAAGGTCTACTGAGCAATAACAGATGCAACAAAATGTTAGGGTAAGAAAGGCAAAATATCGATATGAAATGGAAAATGAGAAGTGTTACAATTTACTTGGAGATTGAGATCAAGATAGGAACTATACCTAGAAAGAAAATTTTTGTTAAAAATATTCCACGTCTTGCATTTTTTATATAACATCACTTTTGCTCTGAATAGAATCATAAGTTAAAACTTAATAGAAAGTTCAAAGGTGATTAAATACTTAGAAAACTTAAGCAACTTGCAGTATATATAAGAGGTATGAGTTACACTCAAAAGAATCTTACTAAAAACCCTGTTCTTTCAGTAGAATAGTCTTGACTGAGTTTTAAATATAGGAGGAGAAGTTTATGAAAGACTTGGCCACTATGCATAAAGGTTATTGAATTTCTTTTGATAGTCCCTAGGGAGAAATGAAACTTAATTTTATTTATTTATTTATTTATTTATTTATTTTTTTATTTTTAAAGATTTTATTTATTTGAGAGAGGATGAGAGGAGAGAGAGAGAGCACATGAGAGGGGGGAGGGTCAGAGGGAGAAGCAGACTCCCTGCTGAGCAGGGAGCCCGATGCGGGACTCGATCCTGGGACTCCAGGATCATGACCTGAGCCGAAGGCAGTCGCTTAACCAACTGAGCCACCCAGGCGCCCTGAAACTTAATTTTAAACAAAGAAAACTGATTAACAATAGAGGTTTAAGCAGGTTGACCTGGTGAAAACACATATGGCCAAATGAAGGAAAGAATGAAGGTACAGTTAAGAGAGAAAATACAAGGTAGTTGAAGATGAAAGATGTTTGAATGCATCATAGGTCTATTTGAATAAAAGATGATTGGTCAAAGGGCAAAGAGCAGATATCGTGGCATCAAAAATCTCTACTGCTTAGTCATTCTTGGAAAAATGATTTAGTCTTGAATCTCAATTTTCATATCTGTAAAATGAAGTTAGTTATGAGACCTATTTTATTTTATTTATTTATTTATTTTTAAAGATTTTTATTTATTCATGAGAGAGAGAAAGAGAGAGGCAGAGGGAGAAGCAGGCTCCCAAGGAGCAGGGAGCCCAACGTGGAACTTGATCCCAGGACTCTGGGATCACGACCTGAGCCGAAGGCAGACACCCAACCACCTGAGCCACCCAGGCGCCTGAGACCTATTTTAGAATTGTCATCTCATTTAAGTAAATAACTCCTGAGAAGCATTTTTCATGATTTCTGGCATACAGTAAATGCAAAATGACAATAACTAGTATAGTTACCATTATTGTCTTTGTATTATCATTCCCTATCACTGTTATTTTCACTTCTATACCTAGGTAAATTTGCATTATACATATTCTGAGAGCTATCAGCATGAGTTTTTTTTTACACTGGGTGAATAACTAGAGTTGCCTCAATATCCCAAAATGGTCTCCATATTTTATTTTCAGTAGAAATCTGTGATTAATGAAGGGAAAGAAATAACTCAGTGATATGCTTGCCATAAAATTAGGGATCTTTGTTTATATTTTGGTTCCCCTAAATATTATTATTTATTTTATCCAGAATCAGAAACACAAACCAGGGCTCCCCTAATCTGGAAGCTTCTTACTGTGTAGCAAGCTAAGGATTTAAAGTTGTTTTTTTTTTTTTTTTTTTTTTTTTGGCTGTAGGGCATTTATTGCAAACGGAACATGTGAGGTATGAGAAGCTGACCTGGAACCCATGCCTGCCCTGGCTACGATGGGGCAGTCTCGCCTCGCCCCACGCCAGGCCCCCAGCACTATGGACCCAAAGCAGCCCGCAAAGGGCAGGGCCCCACGCTCTGAGGTAGCTGCATCTTAAGCCCCCACAGTACAACTCCCCAGGCTTGCCCAACTCCCACACAGATACAGGCCTGGAGGGGAGGAGGGGGGCGGAAGGCAGGCCCCGACAAACACTGCAGCCTCGGAGGAAAGGCACCTTCCTACCTGCCCATCCCAGGGACAGCCCAGCCGGCAGCGTGGGGAGAGGGTGGCTGGCTGCCGGAGGCAGGCAGGGCGGGGCTGGGGCCGGCCAGGCTGCGGGGGTCACTGCTGCTCCAGGCAGTCCTCGGTCACCCCCCGGGCAGCTAGCTCGGCCAGCACATTCTGCAGGTAGTTGGGGTCAGGGTAGCCGTGGCCTGTCACATTGCGGTCCATCTCTGTCTTGTGGTGGATCTCGTTCCACACCACTGTGTCCGTCTCTCCCGTGGTGCTGGACGTCCCTACTGTGAAGATAAGTCGCCTCTTCCAGGCCACCTTCAGCAGCTCCAGGACCTTGCGGCCCTGGGCGTTGTCTGGAAGGTAGCACTGGCGGGGAAACCCCCTGGCGGTGAACGGCTTCCCAGGGTTGGGGTGCTCTGGGCCCTGGATGCTGTGAGGAATGTTGTAAACTATGAGTATTGTTCCGCAGTCCTCATGGCCGGGTAGGGATACCTGGAACTTGAACACCTCCATCTTCCCCCGGGGCTGGGTCCCAGTTTTCTCCCCGTAGATGGTCTTGCAGGAAGGACACTGCAAACTTCCGTCCTTGTTCCCGTTGCAGTACATGGCCAGCAGACACAGCAGGTGGAAGGCATGGCTGCACTTGGCAAGTTGGCCCACGGCCATGGGCCCAATGGTCTTGCTGTCGGTCACGTCGCTGTAGCCGGACACCACAGACAGTTTCTCCATACAGATGATGCAGTCCTCATCTGGGGCCGTTTTCAGCTCTTCCGTATACTTTTTTATCACCTGTTCTGGCTCTGGCTTTGGAGTCCCTCCTGCGAGGGCTTGCTGGACCCAGCTGGGCTTCGGCATCTGCATGGGCACCGCGGCGGGGATGCTCCCAGGGCTGCTCGCAGGACCGCTGGGGGGGGGAGGGAGGCACTGGCTCCACTGGCTGTGGACAATCCTGGGGGCTGGTGCTGCGGTCCCAGGTGGGAGAGGCTGGAGTGGTAGAGGGGCAGGATACCAGGAGGCAAACCCTTAGAGAAAATTACTTTTAAGAGGTTCTGTTTTCTCTCTACTTTGATGTGCATATTTCTTTGCCAGATGGTAGTACTCCCATAGGGAATTACTTTAAGCAATAGGCTTCTACTTACAAAATTTCTCCTTTGGGAACCAATGGATCTTTTCTAGTTGAGTAATTCCATTGAGAAGAAAATGATAAAAACAGTCTTGAATTTAAGTGCACTTAAACTCACATTGTGTGTGGGTGTGTGTAAGTTTGGCATACACTCAAATAGATATGCACCTTGATTTCTGGAAAATTGTTTTTTCTTTTTTTTAAATGAAATTCAAATGTAACTCTATGAATTATTTTATTTGTTGGTATTTGCTGATATTACTGAGTATGAATATTTACTGATTTTAAAAATTGTTTAAAAAATACATAAATGATTAAAATATAATGTAATTGTGAAATCAAAGAATAGGTGATGGATCACAGGAAGAATAGAATGAAATATATACATATATATTTGAAAAAAATACATATATTCATATATATATATATATATATTTGTTCTGGAATACAGAAAAAAGGAATACATGGCTTGGAGATGAAATAGCAAGAATTGTTGCTTTGTCATAAAAATTGTCATAAACAATTTTTTGTTGAGTATGTAGAAGAGGAAAAATTATTTTTCCTATGTGCTTCTAGGTTCTTGGCTGAGACCAATCCTTATAAAAAGACAGATTAACAAGAGAAAAAGAAACAAGTTTAATAACATGTATACCTCATGTATATATGGTAGATATTCAGAAAAGCTGACTCCCTGAAATAACCCAAGTGACACCTTAAGGAATGTGTTTAACTAAAGACAAAAGAAGATATTGGGTAACCAGCTATGCGAGGTTATTGGGCAAAGCACAGTAAATGAGGGCATGGTTGTTATACAAATTTAAGTCCATGCCTTCTTCACTGATAAATTACTAGATTTACTCGTCCTCCTCTTCCAGGTAACTAGAGAGAGACACCCTTACAAATGGAGATTTTCCTTATAAACTTAAATTTCTCCTACTAAAGGATAACTAATCCTTGGTTTGCAGAGCTTTCTCTCTGTATACAGTTTCTTGAAAATAACCAGGTTAAGATAATCCTTATGCCAAAGATAATCCTTATGCCATTTTGGGATACCGAGTTCTGCTCCTCTTAACTGGCAAAGATGGCAGCAGGATGTTTTCTATCATAATGCCTTCTCTGCAGAAAACCCTGTACAGTGTACCCCACTAAGAAGGGCTAAAAGTCTCTTTCAGAGTGTCCATCAAATCTGGGTTTACTTCCTTTGCTATGGGTACCAAAAAAGGCTACTTTTCACACTCTCTTTCATAATTAAGTTTGGGTCATGTGACTGGGTTCTGACAAATACAATGTGGATAGAACTGATGCGTGCTACGTATCAGGCTGGCTGAAAAAACTTCCATGATTTTTCCCTACTACCCTTCCTCAACAGCAAAAACAATGGCAAGATGATGCCTCAACACAAACAGAACCTGAATATCCATCTCACTTAATACAGAACTGTCTGTGAGGCAGTCTGACCCAAATTGGACCAAGATATAAGCACGATGTAAATTTAAGCAATGTCAAATAATTGAAATTTTGGGGGTGTTTCTTGTATCTATTGGTGTTAAATACCCAGTTGAAATAGCTCCCATCATACACTTACCTTTTCTATCCATCACTTTCTTTTTCTTTTTTTTTTAAGATTTATTTATCTGTGAGAGAGAGAGAGAACGAGAGAGAGAGAGAGTGGGGGAGGGGTAGAGGGAGAGAGAGAATCCCAAGCAGACTCCCCACTAAGCACAGAGCCCTACTCAAGGCTTGATCTCAGACACTGAGGTCATGACCTGAGCTGAAACTAAGAGTCAGATACCTAATTGACTGAGCCACCACAATGCCCCTGTCCATCACTTTCTAAACATTTGCCCCACTTTATTTGTTTTACCTTAGTTACTATCCTCTGATATTATATCAGTTTGCTTATTTGTTGTTTGTATCTCTTTCCAGAAGCAGGATCCTTCAGGACATTATGGATTTCATGTGTCAGATAGGAAGAATTTTCTGCCCCTTTCAAGGTCTCTCTAGTTGGACTAAGAAACAAATTGACCTATGATGACCAACAGGGAAAGTAAAGTTTAATTTCTTATTTATGGGGAAAACACACTGACATGAAATTCCAAAGATAGGCAAAATGAGGTATACATGTCACGTGGAACTAAGGAGAAGGGGGTAAGGGTGTAAGACTTCAAAGGAAAGGAATTCAATTTACAGGAATATAAGAATAAGAGCATTTGTTTGGTAAGTAGATGTTTGCCTAGCTATGTAGATGGATGACTCAGATAGAATTATCTCTGGTAATAACCCTCGTTCTGGGAAAGACCCCCGATTTATATTCCTCTATGTGGTTAAGGGAGGGGCAAAAATTTCCCTTGAGGCTGCAGGGTCTCTATTGCCTTCAGCTCAAAATACTCCACAGACAAAGGTAGCATATTTGGGGGCAACCTGTCTCAAACCCCTTCACATGCACACTACCGCCCAGGAGCACATAGAATCATGCTTGTCTGTAACAAGAACTCAATTACTTGCTGAATAAATAAATTATTTTATTTCTCCCAAAATGAAATAAGTACTGTCATTAACATCTCTTTTCCACAAATAAGAAAACTAAGATTTAAGAGATTCAAGTAAACTACCTAAGGTTATGTAATAAGTAAAAGAAATTATATTAGCACTCTTAATCACTGTGCTGTATTTTAGTTTGATGAAATGCAATGACACTGAAATAGTGAAGAGCAGTAGAGTATATTTATACCATTGAGGAAGAGAGAAAAATTTTACTCCATAGAATCAGAGAAAACTAAAGACTGGGGATTTTTACTGTGAGGGAAGTAGCACACTACTCTTCTGAACAGTTCCTAAGAGAATTAATGCATTGGAATAGTGCTAGTAAATTATATTCATAATGATTATACTAAATAAGAGAATTATAGAAAAGTGCCTTATATATTATATGATTCTAAGATGCCATTCTACAGATGAATAAATCAAAATCCAGTACAGTTAAGTAACTTACCAGAAAGACATTGTAAAATTTCTATGTAAGAACTAAAATCAGAGGGCATCTGGCCGGCTCAGTCAGTAAAGTGTTTGACTTGGGCTCAGGTCCTGGGCTTGAGCCCAGCACAGAGGTCTCCCAGGCTCCTGCTCAGTGGGGAGTCTGTTTCTCCTTCTGCCCCTCCCCTGCTCATGCTCTCTCTTTCTCTCTCTCTCCCTCTCTCTCAAATAAATGAAATCTTAAAAAAAGGAAAAGAACTGAAATCAGGTCCAATATCCAATACAGTGCTATTTGAACCACATCATACTGTCTGATATGTACTTTTCTAAATGTTCCTGTCAAAGGTAATTGAACAATTTAAAGTTATTTGAATAATTTAGTTATAGGAAATACCATATTCCCTGATATTGTTTTACAAATTTGATATTACACTTCTCTCATCACTAGGATTTTCAAATTAGAAAGAAATACACTATATACTATGTGTTATATTATTTATATTCTCTGTAATATATATTAATCTATATGTTATATGGAATATGGAATCTCTTGCTGGTAAATCAGAAGATAATCTTTTTAATCTTTCGAATACGCAAGAAATAAAAGATAATACATACATATTACACATTTATATAAGCGTAACATGGTCCTACATAAAGATATGGGTATTTTAATCATTATGCGCCGTTATGGTATATTGGAGAAAAGAACCAGGAAATGGAGATTCTGAGTAAAAATAGAGAAATTAGAAAGAGTAGAAGCTAGCCTTTATGGGGTTTATGATATGACAGGCACTAAGCCCTTGTTTGACTTATGTAATTCTCTAAACAATCTTTAGTGATAGATAATTTTATTCTCTCCAATTTAAGGAGAAATGTGGGGATTCACAGTGTCTAGATAGACAAAATCTGACTTGCATATGCCTCCCTGGATGAGACTAATTGAAAAGCAAAGGAGGAGTGCCTGGAACGCTGGGCCTCCTTTGAAGTCTCTTGGCTGAAAGTGGCCAGATTCTTACTGCAGCTCAAAGTTCTCATCTAGGGAGTGAATATTTAAATTTTGAAGAAAAACAGACACCTGTGATGGTCAAGTACTACACGAACTCTTTGCCTTGCACACACATCAAGAGAACTGCTCACCCTTATCACCTACTGTCCCATATATTATTGTCCTCATTATTAGAGTTACACTTTCTTTCTTGTTTTGAGCTTGCACTTAGTGTATCGATAAAACCCCAATAAAACCAGAGACAAAGCGTGGCTCGAGGACTTTCGCCAATAGAGCGTCTGGTCCCCAGCCCTCTTCTTCCGCCTTCTAAGGTGTGTGGAGTAATCTTCTCATTCACCGTCTCGGGGTTTGCTGGCCAAACCCGACAAAGAAAAACTAAGGAATTGAGATTAAAAACACATACAAGATCACATAGTTAACCATGGCAAAGAAGTCTGTCCCTAGGCTTATCCTACAAACCATAAGGTTATACTTTTATTTAAAGGGCAATGCCATTCAAGTTGGCTTTGTTTTGGTGTAAATTACTTTTTCCAACTAAGTCTAAATTCCATCTTCTCTCAAACATGAATAATATTTCCTATTTTTTAAAGGTAATCCTTGCATGTGATCTGAGGAATTTTCTATTTGCTAAGTCTTAAATCTCCTGCACCCTGTTTATGAAAGGAATATATGTACAGATATATATGTATGTAGATTTTCCCATTAAGCCGTGAGCAAGAAATTCAGAACTTTGTGGTTAAACAAAACCTTACTTATATTCTACACAAGACATGTTAAGTAAAAGTGAGCTCTTTCTCAAAGTGCTCTCCCAACCTTCAGCTGTTTTTTGTTTTGTTTTGTTTGTTTTGTTTTGTTTTTATTTTGTGTCAAACTCCTGAAGATGGCTCCTTCAACTGAATGTAGTCCATTCAGAGCCAATTTCTGTGGACACAATGCTATAAATGCTTCCAAAAGAAGGAAGGATCAGATCTCTATTTTATAATAGAAAAATTTAAACTTTTAAAAAGTGTAACTCATGGTGAAAACTATATTTTATATTGTGACAAAGTCATAAACACATAAGTGTTTTTAATAAATCATGAGAAATATCCTTTCTATGTTCAAAGTATTGCAATTATTTATATTCTATTCTAATTAAATCCTTGACTTGTCTGTCTATTGTACCTCTTAAAAAAATTGCTGGTCCTGACTGATTACTTGGATTTAATGATGCACTAAAGATTACAACCTTTAAATGGTTGACAGTGATAATGTCTGATTATATTTTTTTTTCCTTTTTTCACTTGGGCAATTGAAAGGTGGCTTCCTCTTTTTTTTTAAAAAGAAATATCACAATGTAGTCAACACATATAATTTCTTTGGACAGAGAAACTGGAAATATCCAGATATTTTCTTTGGTTGTTGACTTGTCTGTTTAGAATAATTCATATTTATTCCTTTGTTATAACTTGAATATATTTTCTTTTGGGGTGAAACATCAGAGCTTTGTAGTAACATTGTCAGTCTAGTTCCCAGAAAAATAAGACATTTTATTGAGCTGTGATTTTTAAGAGCTTTTCATAATAAAGGCACTATTGATAGATGTATGGACTAGGTGATTGGAATCAGCTAAGGATGTCGAGGAACCCTGACGTTAGTAATAGCATATCTAAACCTGAGGTTGTGTGTTTCTAAGGGTAGGATTGAAGCCTGGCTAAGTTCAGGGATCACACAAGAGGAGCTCCCACACAGAATCTGTTCTCACAGAGGGGCAAACCTCTGTCAGAACCACTTCAGAGATAGAAAGATGGGAAAAACATACATCCTAGGTTTGCTCTTTTCCTCATCTTTCATCTCCTGCCAGCACCTCTAATTGGCCAAACTCAAGGGAAAGTCACATGACAATGGAGCCTGAGTAATGTGGTCCATAGACAGTCTGCTGAAGGATATTATAGGATCAAGAAAGATGGAACATGGATCTAAGCGGCAAATGGAGAATAAATTACTACAATCTAATTTTTTAAAGGTGAAATAAGGGTTATTGTTAAGTTGCAAATAACAAAGTTTTCCTAAGGGTCTCCTGGAACTTCCACTTGCAGTATTTTTGTAATGATTACTTGAGATTTTAAAAATAGTTTTGAATAGCTCTTGACTCATTGTACACATACACACACCATGTTCTATTCACCTCCCTTATTTTACTGCCTCTCAGAAAGAATAGTGACTTAAGATTGTACATGTTTTCTAAACTCATGTGTGGATCCAAACAGTCAAGACTAATCAAGGTGAAGGTGAAGTTCAAACTCCCTAGCCCACAGACACATTGTTCATCTTTGATAGGAAGCATCACATTTGCTCTATTACTAGAGACTCTGGGGAGGGAGAATAAAGGTTAACATGTTGGCAGACTTGTCAAGTGGTTCCTGGAACAAAGAAAGGGGGAAAAACAACCACCAGGGTTCTGCCTGTTTTTCCAAATTAACTATTGCATCTTATACTACTCTAACTTAATCTATTTAAAAAATTAGGTAACATTTTATTATTTTCTCATCTAGCTAAGGAGCATAGGGTGTATGGTACATGTAGGTAAAAATCAAATGTAAAAATTGCTGACATTTTGAAATTTTTTAAAAATGAAAAAATTATATCTTAAAACCTTTAATATTAGAAATTGTAGGACATTTGAAGTGTGAAATGTAGTTTGCATAATGCTGTTACTGTGAATCTGTAGTATCTTTCTGAATTTAATTGTGATGGAGTTATTTTTATCGGACATAGCTACCCAGAAATCCTAGGTGAATAGTAACATTCTCTATGATTTCTATTCTATTTGTCTATGACCATCTTCAGCCTTTTTAACTGTTTCCATGATGTTGTCATTCTTCTTCCATATATAATAAACTTCTAATGGAAATGACTGACAGAAGAAAAAATGTATACCCTGTATTCCATCACTGGCCTGGGAATTATGTTTAATATTACATACAAAGGTGGATAAAAACCAAAAATCTCAAAGTTGCAGAGCTGCTTTCACTTTTAGAACAAGTCAGGCTTAATTGCTAGGTGAAAATGACTTTTCCTCCTTAGTATTTTAGCAATGCTTTAGCAATGTTCCCTTGAATACCTTCTCTCAATTTCCATAGCTATTAAAAAATTAAATTCTACATTAGGATAATTTATGGAAATAGCAATTTGAGATTTCATTTTTTTCCCCACTATTGGTACTCTTCTATTCCCCTTTTAAGGAAGTAATTAAGATCAATTCTAAGTTTTAGCTCATTGCATGATGTCAGAAGAAATAGGGGTGGCATTTACTGGCCTATGTATTTTAGGATAAAAAATCAGAAATTTTCAAGTACCTAGACAATAATCTTCACCCAATGGGCTTTTGTTATTGTTGAGGAAAATATCAAGTAAATAGAACCAGCTTAAGTGGCTTGATATTTCTGAAGAGTAAGATGTTTGATGGTTTGGGGGGCTTCTGTGTGTGGCAGGAGATATGGAGTGTTCCCAGAAGCATCTCCTCAAAATTATGTGAGTTTATGGTGTGTAGAATGGATCTTTGTAGGAGACCTGTCCCACGATTCTTGAAAGATATCAGTGGATTATTCCACAGAGACAATGTAGAGTCATAGAATGAGTATTGATAATGACAGTAATGATTGGAAATGACAGAGGATGTGGCCCCTCCCAGTTTTCTAGCTCCCAATAGTGGAATTACTGGATGATTTGATATTTTTAAGTTTTTGAGGACCACCGTACTGTTTTCCACAGTGGCTGCACTAATTTACATTCCCACCAAGAGTGCACAAGAATTCCTTTTCTCCACATCCTTGCCAACATTTTTTATTTCTTACCTTCTTGATTTTAGCCATTCTGATAGGTATAAGTGATATCTCATTGTGGTTTTTCTTTGCTTTTCCTTGATGATTAGTGATGTTGAGCATCTTTTCGCATGTGTTGGCCATCTGTGTCTTTGGAAAATGTCTATTCATGCCCTCTGCCCATTTTTTAATCAGGTTGTTTTTTGGTGTTGAGTTGTATGAGTTCTGTATATATTTTGGATATTAACCACTTATCAGATATATAATTTGCAAATATCTTCTCCCATTCAGTAGGTTGTCTTTTTCTTTTGTTGATGGTTACTTTTGCTGTACAAAAGCTTTTTATTTTGATGTAGTTCCAATAGTTAATTTTTGTTTTCTTTCCCCAATGCATTAGGATACATATCTAGAAAATTATTGCTATGGCTAATGTCAGAGAAATTACTGCCTATGTTCTCTTATACGATTTATTTGTTTCAGGTCTCACGTTTAGGTCTTTAATCCATTTTAAGTTTATTTCTGTGTATTACAAAGTAGTCCAGTTTCATTCTTTTACATATAGCTGTCCAGTTTATCTAGCGCCATATATTGAAAAGATTGTATTTTCCCTATTTTATATTCTTGCTTCCTTTGTCATAGATTAATTGACTATATATATATATATATATATATATATGTATATGTATATGTAAACATACATATATATATATGTATGTTTATTTCTGGGCTCTCTATCCTATTGTTATATGTGCCTATTCTTGTGCCAGTGCCATACTCTTTTGTTTTTTTTTTTTTTTTTTCTTTCTTTTGATTAATATAAATTAGTAGAACTTGAAATCTGGAATTGTGATATCTCCAGCTTTGTTCTTCTTTCTGAGGATTGCTTTGGTGGGATCTTTAGGATTTCTCAATGTATAGTTCATGTCATCTGTGAATAGTGACAATTTAACTTCTTTACTAATATGGATGCCTTTTATTTATTTTTCTTGTCTGATTGCTGTGACTATTACTGCTAGTACTATGTTGAGTAAAAGAGAAGTCTTCTTCCTTGTCTTGTTCCTTAGAGGGAAAAGTCTCAATTTTTTATCATTGAGGATGATGTTAGCTGTGTTTTTTTCAGATATGATCTTTATTATGTTGAGGTATGTTCCTTCTAAACCCATTTTGTGGAGAAGTTTTATCAGGAATGGATGTTGAATATTTTCAAATACTTTTCTTGAATGATCATATGATTTTTATCATTCATTTTGTCGATGTGGTTTATCATATTGACTTGCAAATATTGAATCATCCTTGCATCCCAGGAATAAATCCCACCCGATCGTGGTGAGTGGTCTCATAATGTATTGCTATATGTGCTTCACTAATATTTTGTTGAGGACTTTTGCATTTGTGTTCATCGGGGATATTGGCCTATAGTTTTCTATCATTTTTTAAAAGATTTTATTTATTTATTTGAGGGAGAGAGCGAGCAAGAGAGAGCACGAGCAGAGGGTGGGGAGAAGGAAACATGGGGCCCAATTCCAGGGCCTCAGGGTCATGACCTGAGTGGAAGGCAGACGCTTAACCAACTGAGCCACCCAGGTGGCCCTGTAGTTGTTTTTTTTTTTTATTTTGTGATGTTTTTGTCTGATTGGGGTAACATGGTAATGCTGGCCTTGTAGAAAGTATTTGGAAGCTTTCCTTACTCTTCTGTTTTTTTGGAAGAGTTTGAGGAGAATATGTATTAACTCTTCTTTAAATGTTTGGTAGAATTCACTTGTGAATCCATTTCATTCTGGACTTTTATTTTTTGGTAGTTTTTTGATTACTGATTCAATTCTGTTACTTGTAATTGGTCTATTCAGATTTTCTTTTTCTTCCTAGTTCAGTTTTTGAATGATTGTATGTTGCTAGGAATTTATCCATTTCTTCTAGGTTGTCCAGTTTGTTGGCTTATAATTTTTCTTAATATTCTCTTGTGATCCTTCTTGTTTCTGTGGTATCAGTTCTTACTTCTCTCTTGTTTTCGGTTTTCCTTATTTGGGTCCATTCTCTTTTTCTTGATGAATCTGGCTAAGAGTTTGTCATTTATTTATTTATTTACTTTTTATCTTTTCAAAGAAATACCTCTTGGTTTCATTGATTTTTCTTTTTTTTTTGGTCTCTACCTCATTTATTTCTGCTCTGATCTTCATTATTTCCTTTCTTCTACTCACTTTGGGCTTTGTTTGTACTTCTTTTTTAGTTCCTTTAAACATAAGGTGAGATTACTTATTTGACTTTTTTCTTGTTTCTTGAGGTAGTCCTGTATTGCTATATACTTCCCTCTTAATAAATACGTTCACTGTGTCCCAGAGATTTTGGACCATTGTTTTTTCATTTTCATTTCTCCCTATGTGTTTTTTGTTTTGTTTTGTTTTAATTTCCTTTTCAATTGCTTCATTGACCTATTGGTTGTTTAGTATGTTGTTTAGTCTCCACATTTGTGTTTTTTTCCAGTTGTGTGTGTGTGTG
This sequence comes from Halichoerus grypus, assembly GCF_964656455.1. Taxonomy (NCBI): domain Eukaryota; kingdom Metazoa; phylum Chordata; class Mammalia; order Carnivora; family Phocidae; genus Halichoerus; species Halichoerus grypus. Next base: position 39,220,126 of record NC_135725.1, on the reverse strand, counting down.
TGTGTGTGTGTGTGTGATTTATTTTAGTTTCATACTGTTGTGGTCAGAAAATATGCATGGTATGATTTTAGTCTTCTTAAATTTATTGAGACTTATTTTATGGCCTAATATGTGATCTATTCTGGAGAATATTCCATATGCACTTGAAAAGAATGTGTATTCTGTTGTTTTGGGATGGAATGTTCTGTATATATATCTGTTACATCCATCTGATCCAAAGTGTCATTCAAAGACATTGTTTCCTTATTGATTTTCTGTCTTGATGACCTATCCATTGATGTAAGTGGGTGTTTAAATCCTCTACTAATGCATTACTAACATCAATATCTTTATTTATGTCTATTAATATTTGCCTTATGTATTAATGTGCTGCAGTTTTGGGTGTGTAAATATTTACAATTGTTATATCTTCTTGTTGGAGTGATCCCTTTATCATTATGTAATACCCTTCTTTGACTTTTGTTGGAGTCTTTGTTTTACAAGTCTATTTTGTCAAATATAAGTACTCTGACTTTTTTTTCACTTCCATTCATGGTTAATGTTTTCTATCCCTTTGCTTTCATTCTTTATGTGTCTTTAGGTCTGAGGTGAGTCTTTTATAGGCAACATATAGAAGGGTCTTGGTTTTATTTGAGGGGGTGGGGTTTTTGTTTGTTTGTTTTATTCATTCCACCTTTTGTGCTCGCTTCAGCAGCACATATATTCATTCCACCTTTTGATTGGAGCTTTTGAGCCATTTACATTTAAAGTAATTGTTGATAGGTATGTACTTATTGCCATTTAAAAAAATTATTTTCTGGTTGTTTTTGTAGTTTTCTGTTTCTTTCTTCTTCTTTTGCTACCTTTCTTTGTGATTGATGAGTATCTATAGTATTTTGTTTGACTTTCTTTCCCTTTATTTTTTGTGTATCTATCATAAGTTTTTGGTTTGTGGTTACTCTGAGGTTCATATATAACATCCTAAGTATATAACAGTCCATATTAATTTGATGGTCATTTAAGCTCAAACAAATCTAAAAAAAAAAAAAAAAAAAATTTTACCCCTTATCTTCCCTTTTTGCTCCCTTCTCCACATTTTATTTATGTATTATCATAGTTTAAATTTTTTATTCATAATTTTCTTATTTCTAATTATGGACATTTATTTTCCACTTAAAGAAGTCCCTTTAACACTTCTTGTAAGCCTGGTTATTGGTGATAAAGTCCTTTATCTTTTGTTTGGGAAACTCATGAACTCTCCTTCAAATTAGGATGATAACTTTGCTGGGTAGAGTATTCTTGGTTGTAGGATTTTTCCTTTAATATATCATGCTACTCCCTCTGGCCTGCAAAGTTTCTGTGAAAAATCAATTGAGAGTGTTTTAAGTTTTCCCTTGTAGGTAACTTTTTGTTTCCATCCTGTTGCTTTAAGGATTCTCTTTGGTCTCTAAACTCTGACATTTTAATTATTATGCGCTGTGGTGTGGATCTCCTTGGGTTCACCTTGTTTGGAACTCTCTGTGTTTCTTGGACTTGGATGTCAATTTCCTTCCTTAGGTTCAGGAATTTTTCAGTTATTATTTCTTTGATAAGTTTTCTACATCTTTTTTCTCTCTCTTCTTCTAGGACCCTTATAATGTGAAAGGTTGCTTGCTTGATGTTGTCCAAGAGATCTCTTAATCTATCCTCATTTTTTTTTAAATTCTTTTCTCTTTTTGTTGTTCAGCCTGTTTGCTTTCCATTACCCTGTCTTCCAAATCACTGATACATTCTGTATCCTCTAATCTACTATTGATTCCCTCTAGTGTGTTTTTTTTTAATTTGTTATTGTATTCTTCAGCTCTGATTGTTTCTTTTTAATCTTTGAAGGTCCTATTGAAGGTCTCACTGAATTCTTCTATTCTTTTCTTCGACCCAGTGAGTATCTTCATGATCATTACTCTAAATTCTTTATCAGGCATATTGCTTATCTCTGTTTCATTTAAATTTTTTACTGAATTTTTTTCTTGTTCTTTCTTTTGGAGCATATTGCTCTATCTCCCCATTTTACCTGACTTTCTATGTTTCTATGAATTAGGTGAATGGCTACACTTCCTAAAGTTGAGGAAGTGATCTTGTGTATGGTGACACCTATGCCAACTGTGTCTGTTTGGTGACTGGCTGGCTGGCTGGAGCTGTGGCTGTATATGCTAGTTACTGTTATAAACCATGGATTTTTACAGAGAGAATAATAATAAAAAAATAGAAAAGAAAAATAGAAAAGAAAAGAGAAAAAGAACAGAAACAAAGAGAACAAGAAAGAAAAGAACAAAACCAAAAAAATAAATAAATAAAAGCAAAAGAAGACAAATTTTAAAAAAGTAAACAAAAAATAAAATCAAACAGTAACAATTAAATGAAAAAAAAAAAAAAAACCCAAACCCCATAAGGCAGCTTGTTTTCTGTGCCCCAGCACCACAGGGTGACTGGTGTGGCCTTGTGGACTCTGGACTCACTGAGGTCACAAGTTCACTGTGAGCTGGACTCTGCTGCAGTTTGGACTTTTTTTTTTTTTTTAAGTTATTGATTTATTTATTTGAGAGAGAGAAAGCAAGAGACAGAGCACAAGTGGAGGGCAAGTAGCAGAGGGAGAAGGAGAAGCAGACTCCATGCTGAGCAGGGAGACTGATGCAGGGCTCCATCCCAAGACCCTGGGATCATGACCTGAGTCAAAGGCAGATGCTTAACCGACTGAGCCACCCAGGGACACCCCAGTCTGGACCTTTAAGTTTGAGGGTGAGAGAATGTTCCTGCAGTTCTTTGGCCTTTTCCAACTGTGGCTTTTTTTTTTTTTTTTTCTGTGCTCCAACATGACCAGGAGTGGTCTGGGCTTCAGGACCCCTGGCTTGCTGAGGTCGCAAACTTCCTGTAATGACCAAACCAACCAGTTATGGAGTCAAGAACCACCTTAAGGCATCAGGACTGTCCAATTATGTCATCTGAATCTGTCCCTTATGGTGGTCAGACCCCGCTCTAAAGGAGGCCCTTGAGGTGGAGGAGAAGACAGTTTTCCTGCAGATCCCTGATCCCTCTAAACTGTGGCTTTTCTTCTGTAGCCAGCACATCTAGGGTTGGTATGGGCCTTTGGACCCTGAGATCACTGAAGTCACAAGCCCAGAGACTACTGGACCTGCCTGCCAGGGTGTCTGGACTCTGCTCTGGTCCAGGCTTCCAAGATAGTGTAGGAGCATAAGCCATGTCACTTTCCAGTCCCTCTGACCTGGAGAGATTTCCCCCAGGTCCTTTAATGCTTGGCAGAGTTCTAGTGTTGTCTCCTTTATATACTAGTTTCTCTTTTAAACCTGTTTTGTTTTTCTTCTTTTCTATGCCCAAGGACAGAGAGATCCATTCCCAGTACTTCAGTACTATCCCTACCCACTGCTGTTTGCACTGTTGGGGGTGGAGGTTCCCTTTGTTACTGTGTCTCCACCTCTCTTGCTGTTATCCTGCTATTCTCTCTATCTTTGATTGTTCAGTAGCTGTTGAGTCATCCCTCAGTTCTTCTTCAGGAAGAATTACTCTATTGATAGGTATAGTTTGGGGTGTTCTGTGAAGGAAGTGAGTTCATAGTCTTCCTACATCACCATCTTGAAATGGAACCCTGAAAAGACTAATCATCTGTACTTCAGTCACTCTCATCCTTGGAACTATCTTTGATATTTCTCTTTTCTTTAATACTCTGCATATAGTGCGTGGTTAAGTCCTATTGGCTTTTCCTTTAAAATATATCTAAAAATTCACAATTTCTGGGGCGCCTGGGTGGCTCAGTTGGTTGGGCGACTGCCTTCGGCTCGGGTCGTGATCCTGGAGTCCCTGGATCGAGTCCCGCATCGGGCTCCCTGCTCGGCAGGGAGTCTGCTTCTCCCTCTGACCCTCCCCCCTCTCATGTGCTTGCTCTCTCTCATTCTCTCTCTCTCAAATAAATAAATAAAAAATCTTGAAAAAGAAAAAAAAAATAAATAAATAAAAATCCACAATCTCTTTCCAAGTTTATGTCTACCTACGTAGTAAAATTACTGTTATATCCAAACTCTTCTCTTGTAATTTTCTCTTCATTGGATTTCTCATTTCCATTCTGTGTCCTTGTAGTATTTCTCTAGTGAAAAGTCCTTAGGATCCTTCTTTAACATGTCAGTTCATCAATTCCTCAGGTTTTAGAAAGTGTATAGTATACAACAACAGTAATAATAACAACAATGATTAATATTTCTATAGCTTTTACTATTTTCCAGGTGTTCTAATTTATATCTGTATGAGTATGTGTGTGTGTGTATATATATATTTACATATATATATCTAGATATATATATCAGAGTATGTGTGTACTAATGTTTCATATGTGTGTATATGTTTGTATACATATATACTTATGTTTCATACATTTATAAATAAACATATATGTATGTATGTGTATGTGTGAGTACATCCACACACACACACATATATATATATAAATACATACACACATACTTTCTAGTGCCCAGTAAATATGTATTGCCTTATTGATAGCTTTCTACCTTTTCTTAGGTTCTTCTTAGTGCATAGCCAATCCCCTTAATCTAGGCCTACATTTGGGTAAGTTTATTTGTGAATCTATTTGCCTTTTGTAGTTATTGCTTTGTTTTGTTTTTGTGTTTTTTAATATCACCCAATTTCTTTCATATGCCTAATGGATGGAAGGCTTTACTAAACACTGATAGTTACATTCTTACTCTAAGTAGCTTGAGAATATTTTTATCACATGGAAGAAATATTAAAGATACACTTACATTAAAATCAAATTATTTTATTTTTAGCAGTGTGATTATTAAATATCCCTCACTTCTCTGAGTGTGGTTTTCTATCTATCTTCTAGAGTTAATGAATTTAAATTCATTACTGTCTAATATGTAGTAGGCACTCATGGATAGTTGTCATACAATTTGAGGAAGGGTGAATGAGTAATGAAGAATAAAATAGAGGGTTTCAGAAAGTTTTAGAGTCTAAAAGAAACAGAGGAAGGAATTTTGCAAGATATAGTAATAAAAACAAAGAATTTAATCACAGGTGACACAACTGATATGGAAAACTTGATTCCATTAGGATATTTCTTATTACATAATTTTCACTTTTCCATAAAGGGATACTCTATTCTATTTTTTATTGTTATGTTAATCACCATACATTACATCATTAGTTTTAGATATAGTGTTCCAGGATTCATTGTTTGTGCATAACACCCAGTGCTCCATGCAGAACGTGCCCTCTTTAATACCCATCACCAGGCTAACACATTTTCCCACCCCCTCCCCTCTAGAACCCTCAGTTTGTTTTTCAGAGTCCATCATCTCTCATGGTTCGTCTCCCCCTCCAATTCCCCCCCCTTCATTCTTCCCCTCCTGCTATCTTCTTTTTTTTTTTTTTAACATATATTGCATCATTTGTTTCAGAGGTACAGATCTGTGATTCAACAGTCTTGCACAATTCACAGCACTCACCATAGCACATAACCTCCCCAATGTCTATCACCCAGCGACCCCTTCCCTCCCACCCCCCACCACTCCAGCAACCCTCAGTTTGTTTCCTGAGATTAAGAATTCCTCATATCAGTGAGGTCATATGATACATGTCTTTCTCTGTTTGACTTATTTCCCTCACCATAACACCCTCCAGTTCCATCCACGTCATTGCAAATGGCAAGATCTCATTCCTTTTGATGGCTGCATAATATTCCATTGTATATCCATACCACTTCTTCTTTATCCATTAATCTGTTGATGGACATCTTGGCTCTTTCCACAGTTTGGCTATTGTGGACATTGCTGCTATAAACATTGGGGTGCACATACCCCTTTGGATCCCTATATTTGTATCTTTGGGGTAAATACCCAGTAGTGCAATTGCTGGATCATATGGTAGCTCTAATTTAAACTTTTTGAGGAACCTCCATACTGTTTTCCAGAGTGGCTGCACCACCTTGCATTCCCACCAACAGTATGGGAGGGTTCCCCTTTCTCCTCATCCCCGCCAACATCTGTCATTTCCTGACTTGTTAATTTTCGCCATTCTGACTGGTGTGAGGTGGTATCTCATTGAGGTTTTGATCTGGATTTCCCTGATGCCGAGCGATGTTGAGCACTTTTTCCTGTGTCTGTTGGCCATTTGGATGTCTTCTTTGGAAAAATATCTGTTCATGTCTTCTGCCCATTTCTTGATTGGATTCTTTGTCCTTTGGGTGTTGAGTTTGATAAGTTCTTTATAGTTTTTGGATACTAACCTTTTATATGATATGTCATTTGCAAATATCTTCTCCCATTCTGTTGGTTGTCTTTTGGTTTTATTGACTGTTTCTTTTACTGTGCAAAAGCATTTTATCTTGATGAAGTCCCAATAGTTCATTTTTGCCCTTGCTTCCGTTGCTTTTGGTGATGTTTCTAGGAAGAAGTTGCTGTGGCTGAAGTCAAAGAGATTGCTGCCTGTGTTCTCCTCTAGGATTGTGATGGACTCCTGTCTCACATTTAGTTCTTTCAACAATTATGAGTCTATTTTTGTGTGTGGTGTAAGGAAATGGTCCACTTTAATTCTTCTGCATGTGGCTGTCCAATTTTCCCAACACCATTTGTTGAAGAGACTGTCTTTTTTCCACTGGACATTCTTTCCTGTTTTGTCAAAGATTAGTTGACCATATAGTTGAGGGTCCATTTCTGGGCTCTCTATTCTGTTCCATTGATCTATGTGTCTGTTTTTGTGCCAGTACCATACTGTCTTGATGATGACAGCTTTGTAATAGAGCTGGGAGTCCGGAATTGTGATGCCGCCAGCTTTGCTTTTCTTTTTCAACGTTCCTCTGGCTATGCGGGGTCTTTTCTGGTTCCATACAAATTTTAGGATTATTTGTTCCATTTCTTTGAAAAAAGTGGATGGTATTTTGATGGGGATTGCCTTGAATGTGTAGATTGCTCTAGGTAGCATTGACATCTTCACAATATTTGCTCTTCCAATCCATGAGCATGGAATGTTTTTCCATTTCCTTGTGTCTTCATCAATTTCTTTCATGAGTATTTTAGAGTTTATTGAGTACAGATCCTTTGCCTCTTTGGTTAGATTTATTCCTGGTATCTTATGGTTTTGGGTGCAATTGTAAATGGGATCGACTCCTTAATTTCTCTTTCTTCTGTCTTGGTGTTGGTGTATAGGAATGTCACTGATTTCTGTGCACTGATTTTATATCCTGCCACTTTACTGATTTCCTGTATGAGTCTAGCAGTTTTGGGGTGGAGTCTTTTGGGTTTTCCACATAAAGTATCATATCATCTGCAAAGAGTGAGAGTTTGACTTCTTCTTTGCTGATTTAGATGCCTTTGATTTCTTTTTGTTGTCTGATTGCTGTGCCTAGGACTTCTAATACTATGTTGAATAGCAGTGGTGATAGTGGACATCCCTGCTGTGTTCCTGACCTTAGAGGGAAAGCTCTCAGTTTTTCGTCATTGAGAATGATATTCGCTGTAGGTTTTTCATACATGGCTTTTATGATATTGAGATATGTACCCTCTATCCCTATACTCTGAAAAGTTTTGATCAAGGAAAGATGTTGTACTTTGTCAAATGCTTTTTCTGCATCTATTGAGAGGATCATATGATTCTTGTTCTTTCTTTTCTTAATGTATTGTATCACGTTGATTGATTTGCGGATGTTGAACCATAATATGTTCTTATAATTGTTCGTATTTCTTTGGTGTTGGTTGTGATCTCTCCTCTTTCATTCATGATTTTGTTGATTTGGGTCATTTCTCTTTTCTTTTTGAGAGGTCTGGCCAGGGGTTGGTCAATCTTTTTAATTCTTTCAAAGAACCAGTTCCTACTTTCGTTGATCTGTTCTACTGTTCTTTTGGTTTCTATTTCATTGATTTCTGCTCTGATCTTTATGATTTCTCTTCTCCTGCTGGGTTTAGGCTTTATTTGCTGTTCTCTCTCCAGCTCCTTTAGGTGTAGGGTTAGGTTGTGTATTTGAGACCTTTCTTCTTTCTTGAGAAAGGCTTGTATTGCTATATACTTTCCTCTTAGGACTGCCTTTGCTGTATCCGAAAGATTTTGAACAGTTGTGTTTTCATTTTCATTGGTTTCCATGAATTTTTTTAATTCTTCTTTAATTTCCTGGT